>NC_137470.1:142864743-143347243 GCF_964235325.1 Thermobia domestica
TTATTGACGATTTCTTAAAGTCCAAGATTTAGAAACATAAATAAAACACTGTCAAGTATGAAGATAAACCTTTAACCTTTACCCTTCGCTCTTATCCTTTTCGCCTTATCTGCTATTCTATGTTTATATCAATTTAAAGGAAAAAAGTGTTTTATTTACTACTATAATGTTTCTAAATGTCACCTCAATACCAATACATCAATCTTTACCAACTGGCTGATGTATGACGTAGTGGCATACTTCTACAATTTGAGAAAATAGCAGAGAGAAACACTAAAGCAAAAAAGGAAAGAGAGAAGTTACGAGAATTTTATAAGCAAAAGGTGACAGTGTATGTGGAATCATTAACTCACACTGAGAAAAATCCATTATCCGGACAGCAATATATTATACAAATATACGGGATCCATATGTTTACTACGAAAATTTGTACGGGACATATGTTATCCCTATGCTACATATATACTACCTTTTCCCCTCTTAGATATTACATCATGCCACAGCAGGATGTCTGACATCTAACAGTCGTCCATATATTACATACGACACGTATGTTACATACGTCAGCTGTATGTTTTATACGTCCATCTGTATACGGGATCCTTACCGCCTATATACAGTTTTTTCTTTCATACGGAAAGTACGTATACTTGGAAGATTCATACGGAAAGTATTATAAAACATACGATTTTAGTTATACGTTTACTGCAGGGTGTTACATACAGTAGTACGTTAAGTCCAAAAACTACAAGATTTACGCATGTAACCTATGTTTTACGTACGCCACACATACTTTTCTCTGTGTAAGACTTGAATGCATTGATGTTCCTCTCTTAAAATTGGAGATATGTACATAGGACCACCCTTAAATGTGGGAATTGTCAAAACACAAAATTTGCTAAACGTTCTCTAGGACTGAAATACAATTTTGTCAATTTGTGTGATTCTGCTTATCCCTTTCTACGGGTTAACAATTACCAACATATTCATATTATCACGTGGTCGGTTATTGACCTAATTTATCATCTTATCATGAGGCTTTACTAGAACATATTCCTATATGACTGAGTACCGGGTCAATTCTCTTTTCATAAGACAGAGATACATTGATGCAATCCTCTTAAATTTCGGGATGGGTACATTGGCCCAACCAGGGGCGGGTCCAGGACGAACTTCTGGGGGGGGGCGGATGGTCGTAATACTGCTACGTATAGCTACTTTTAAGAGTTCTCGGCTGGGTTTTATTTATATATAAAATAAGAAAGTTTCCTCTTCTGGAAGGGACGATCGCCCCTCCTGGATCCGCCCCTGGGCCCAACCTTTAAAGTTTGGATCCTAATGTATTTTTATGGGTAAAAAATATCAGAAGAACAAAATTTGAGTTTTTTTTTTAAACTTCTATATCCTTTCTGACAAGGTTTTATCTGGATGAGTGCAAAGGTCGATTCTTTTTCATAGAACATGCTTTCGCATTAACTTTAGAATGGGACCTCTTACATTTGGAAATTGTCATTTACGTATATTGACAAATGTTCTCTAGAATTTGAATACATACATACATACATATATATATATATAATTTGATTAGTTTTACTTATTCACATCTATGTGTATAAACAAGAATTTTAGGAATGATCCAAATAATGGATCAAAAGATTGTGATCTTGGCCAAGGATTTTTGGAATGATCCAAACAAAATGGATCAAAAGATTACGATCTTGAACAATAATTAGTTTTTGGATCAGAGGCCACAAAAATTTTTGGACGGAACCTAAATCAAGTTTTCGTAATTTTTGCGGAATAAGCACATCATATTGACCAGGGAAGGGTCCGAATGGGGCACTCGAGTTACCGAACGACATGTATCAGATATGAAAAAGAGTGTAAAACTATGTACATATGCAAATTTATAGCGGCTGAAGGCAACATGGAAAAGGATGAGAGCCGAAAGAAATATTGCCGACCATAGGGCCCAGTAACAGAGAAAGCTAAGGAATCACTCGTTCCGCTCGCGAATGGCCTCAGAAATGAAGCTAAATGTTTAGAAGTAGATGCATAAGATCTGCTATATATAACGAACATCATCGCCGCCATATTGAAGGTGGCCATCTTGAATTTGGATTCATAGTATAAAAGATAAAGTGGGTCATGTGGCATATGAAATAGCACTGAAATTTTACCAGTGATACATTGGTGTTAACCATTCTGTAGTAACTATTGAGAGTTGACAAGTAACATGCAAATAGGACGCATGTAAATTCTGTGATAGTCTCACTAGTATGACGCAAAAGTTAGAGCTCGGGGAACTCTGGTTTGTATACAGATCAAAGGAAAAGTGTGTTTACATGCATAATAGTTGCAGAATAGTAACGGAAAGATGGTCATCACAGACAGAGAAAGAAGAGACCAAAAGTGAGTCCGTGCTACCTACACTGAGAAAAATCCGTTCTCCGGACAGCGGCATATTGTACAAATATACAGTATCCTCTTCTTACTATAGAAATCAGTACGGAGCATACGTTATCCGTATGCTACATAGGCACTCCCCTTAGATGTTACATCATGCCGTTGCAGGATGTCTGACATCTAACAGTTTTCCGCATATCACATACATATACTTATGATACCGTCGTCGGCTATATGTTATATACGCCCATTTGTATGTGATATCCTGACCGCCTACATTGTTTCATACAGAAAGTATGTATAGATGGAACACTTATACAGAAAGTATTATAAAATATGCGTTTTCAGTTATACGTCTGCTGTACGTTAAGTCCAAAAACTACAGGAATTATGCATGTAACCTATCTTTTTAAGTACGCCACCTACATTTTTTTTCTCAGTGTACTGTGTGTTCTGTTTGCAGACAGAAAATACGCGTGAAAGATTAGTTAACATCTGTGTTATCAGTGAAGTAGTCAAGTAAGATAGAGTGGTTGGTAGGAAGGTTAATGTGCCCTTGATCGGTGGGCCACTGTTGAGGAAGTGCTAGAAAAAGACAAGGTATATTCTAATTCATCATATTGAAAAGTTATTTCTTCTTGTGGGCATGAATAAGAATCCCCAGGTAGTTGTAACATTATTAGTGTTTGAGTTTGGGATGTGCGACAATAATCCCTGTGCAGATCAGAAATGTGGTTTTTAGTGAATATTGATACAGTGGTCGAAGCGTGTCAGTTGAGGACGAGAGAGTGATAATAGCAGTCACAGTGACCCTCGGGAAGAAACTGGTGTAACGGACGCGTTAATGCATGCTCGAAAATATAGTAATTCCGACCAGAATAATAAGTAATCCTACGTTCCATCCCTACCTAATAAGGAGCCTATAAAACATACGAAGCTAACAGTTAGAAAACATGCATTACTACTGGATGGAGACAGAAAAAACTTTAGATAAAAGAAGAAAAGTGTCATCTGTGTTTTCACGCTACAAGTTTTTGCCCCTTCGTAACTTTGAACGAAACCGAAACAAAGTGTCTGTGAGAAAAATAAACGATGAGGTATTACAAGTTTGAAGAGAACGCGGGTCATGTATGGAATACGTATGATCGGACAATTAAAATATCAGTGATGCATATTAAAAAAAAAAAAGACATCGATCCAATGAGCACTCTTCAAATAAAAGCATCTTTATCTTGGGTTAAAAAAAAACTAACTAAAAACATAGCAATACGTATTGTGTCACGAAATATTACTCATTCAGTGTCCAAAATAACGAAAGATGGTCATGAGTTACTTCAAATTACAGAGAAGTTTGTTGCTGAAACAAATTCTACGATTGTAAAAGAAAACCTCAATTTTAACAGAAAGCCAGATTTTCAACAGATCAAAGTAGATTCGACAAAGAAATGCATTCAGGCAGGACACTGGTAAATAAAGATTGTCAAACGAGTGTATTGTGGCATAGGATCAACGACAGCAGTTACGCACTCGTATATGATAATGTCCATTATATCAATGGGTGGATAACTCTCATCGCCATTATTCCTAATATACGCTGAATCTACGGGTAAATTCCCTGTAAAGATGCCTGATACCCCTTCGATATAAAAGCATTTGCTAGAAAATCAGCAAATATGTGCAAGGGTGGTTGAATTTTTCTTTGTTCAGGAAATATTTTGGCCATATGTGCATGATAATCTTCATAACGAGGAACTACATAATTTATACGGTTTACCCAACATTGTTAGGGTCGTCAGGTCTAGGAGGCTTAGGTGGGCGGGTCATGTAGTTAGGATGGAAGAAAGTAGAAACGCTTTCAAAGTCTTGACTGGAAGACCAATCGGAAAACGACCATTAGGAAGACCTAGGCGCAGATGGAAGGACAATATTAAAATGGATCTCGCAGAGATTGGAATACAAAGTAGAAACTGGATGCAGTTAGCTAAGAATAGAAGTCAGTGGAGAGCTTTTGTGAACGCGGCATTGAACCTCCGGGTTCCATAAGCCATAGAGTTAGTTAGTTAGTTAGTGCATGATAATCCCATATTGCTGTTGTTTGATTCGTGGTTTTGTAACAGCGATAAACTTATGAATTCCACTGTTCCGGATAATATATAGTTTCCGAAGAAACTGATACCTTCTAAATGCACCGGACATATTCAACCTCTCGACGTTGCATTCTTTCGCACATGAGGTATATCAAGGACGCTGCCTTACATATTGATGGGTTTCATGTACGGTATCGTGACAACTTCATATGTCTCGAAGCGTTTACGCACTACCAGTTTAGTGCTCCCCAGTTCACGAATTTCATTAAATATACCTTTTACATGGCTGGATATCTTGAAGAGCACCTGGAAAAATTCCAGACTCCAATGTATTTTTGTTTTGGTTATGAAACGTAATCGGATTGTTAGTAGCATCAGTGTGATAATCAATGTTTCATCAGGTGTGGACATTGTGAACAGCTCTTGTGTTTTCATCACACTCTTATAGATACTCTTCAGATCAACTGCCCTTCATAGATTGGTATGTACCTTTATCACTATACTTGCTTATGCGATGATATATGTTGCTTTCTTTGAGAAGAATCGTGTCATAATTGTACCTGTAATCCCCAGCCCTCCTTTGTGTCGGGTGTCTTAACGTAACAACAACAGTCCATCTTTAACAGTACAACATTACCAGCTCTTTGCGTGTGCAAACACTCTTTGTAATTTTTTCTCTAGATGTGCATCGTGCACTAACATTATTCCGACAGGTTACTTCAAAGTTTGTTGAAATATTTTCTCACGATTTTTTTTGTTACTTCTTAACTCTCAATAAAGTTACTACAAAATGGTTGATATTTATGAATTCCTGGTAAAATTACAGTGCTATTTCATGTGTCACATGACCCATTTCTCTTTTACACTGTGAATCCGAATTCAAAATGGTCACTCAATATGACGGACATGACGTTCATTACATATCGCAGATCTTATCATGCATCCACTACTAAACACTTAACCTTAATTTCTGTGGCCATTCATGCGTAGAACGACTGATTCCTTAGATTTATCTATGCTGGACCTTACAGTCGACCATATTTCTTCCGGCTTTCCTGCTTTTCCATGTTGCCCTTTGCCGCTATAAATTTGCATACGTTCATAGTTTCACACCCTCTTTCATGTCTGATATATGTCGTTTGGCAACTCGAGTGCTCCATTCGGACCCTTCCCTGGTGAATAAATTGTTGGTTTGTTTGGCTGTACTATATGTAGTTCTCAAAATATGGGGCGTACAAAAAATGTTTGATTGTATGAAATATATTGAATTTTTTGGATCAGGGGCCACAAAATTTTTGAACGGCAAATAGATCGAGTTTTCTTTCTTTTTCGGAATAAGCACATCATACTGAGTAAATTGTTACTTTTGGTTTGGCTACACTATATGTAGTTCTCGAGATATAAGGATTACAAGAAAATTTTTGCCTGAAATATATTGGATCTTTTGATCCAAAAATATCAAAAATACATTGTTAAATTAACACTCGATATTTGGCGGGAAATTTAAAAACTTTGGCTGGAAAAAATTAATTAGCATAAGACGCAAATTTTGAATGTACTTGATCACTACGATACATTCTTAAAACAAGTTAAGCGAGACTTGTCCAGAAACGCCCGACAACCATTTGGCATGCCAGTGAGTAGAGATGTGGAGAAGACAAAAGTTGAGGTTGTCCTGTCTCGAAATTATGTTGTGAAGGCAATGTGTTATCACAGATATTGTATCTGTTTCTTTGTATAACTGCTCTGACTCATGTGGAACTTCGTATCGGGAATCCTGTGTCATCTCGTCTCATGTACAACCTTGCCAGCGACAGTGGTCACTCTTCAATTGTAGCTTAAGGAGTTCATGGTTCTTGGTTAAAATAAGTCGACACTAAGAAAGGAAGTTCGGGAGAAAACGCTCGTCTGCAGAGAAACTAAGCATGCCATTTGAAGGACCAATTCATGCTGATTACAACAAACTAATAAAATTTCTGTACGGTGGAGAACTATTCAAGAGATTCAACTTGAAAGTTTTAATGAAGAAATTAGTATATGCACATATACAACGTTAAGTACAACATCATTAGCAATGAATATTGACATACGATTTGAAATCTTTGAAATGAAATGAACCCCGAGAAAACCCACGAGCACAGTGTTTGTCCACCACAAAGTCCACACGGCGCAAGCTGGGATCGAACCAGGGACCGCAAGCACCGGAGGTAAACGCTCTACCACTGAGAAACCGCGCCCCCGATTTGAAATCTATCGGAAGTAGCAGAAAAAGCTGTTTTGCAATAACTAACGGATATGTTAGTTAAAATTAGTCATTATACTGTTGACAATAATGATAGGTTAGATATGAATATTGATCACTGTTGTTCTTCTGTTCTATGAAGAAATGACGCAGCCAAAAGACTTCCTTACACCATGAATATTTTACATGTGTAATAGCATTGCATCCGTCAAGGGAAAGCTCTCATGACCAACGCGAAAAGCAAATTCGACAGATGATTCAAAAGGTATATAACTTGTTCTGCAACTTGTCTTGTGGAACGCACACTGAAACAATCCAGTGTATTGCGGTGATCAGAACTGAATCATTAGCACGGTACGAAATTTATTTGATGGTTTCATTCGTACATCATAACGTCCGGATGAAAAAAGTATATGTACAGATCTCCTGCCATAATCTTTGATTGGTCGAAATCAAAACACATCAAATGGTTATACAAATCGTGTGAAAATAGTGCATTTAACGTTGAGTCTCTCGAAAAGATCTTAACCGTACAGGAATTTTATTAGCTTGTTATGATAGGTATCAATTGATCTTCCAAACGGCATGCTTAATTTCTCCGCAGGCGAGTGCTTTTTCCCGAACTTCCCTTGTCAGGAATGCGTGTCAATAGCGCAGCATTCAGGAAACGTCATCGAATGGTTGACTGAGGCAGGTCCACAAATATTGTCGTGCTCTAATGTTGAGCTAATATTGTGGGCGAAGATATACAAGCCTCATGGCCATGTGAAAAAGATGTGTGTCGTCTAGTGATGTGGTCGTATTGCGAAGCCCCCTCCCTGATCGTTAGTGCATACGACTCATTTCTTCCAAACACGCTCTACTGTTGTGGTGGCATCCCATTTACACGCAACAATTTTTCGGTAGGTGAATAGTGTTTCCGTAGACTGGGCATGTTGCCTGGTTTGAACACAGTTATCTCTTCGTATTGTACCCTTTGACGCAGACAAGACATGGTTATGTTTGCCCATACATTTTGTTCTCTTGCCCATGCACTATCGGAGACTGGTTATGTTGCCTGGTTCGAACCCTTGGCACAGACAAGACATAGTGATCGAGCCCGGACCACGCGGACATGAATCCAACGCTGTAACCACTAGACTATAGTGTCCCCAGTTTCTTCGAAAATATGAGCCAAAATTTGACCGCCCATATCACGGAAATTAAGGCATGCACAACACAATGTTTCATACGCTTATACACAGACCAGTCAGAACATTATGACCAACTGCAGAATATCTGATACGTCCATCTTTTGCTAGGAGGAAAACAGCAATGCGGTTTGATATGGAGTGAATGAGACCTTGGTTAGGTGGATGGAGGCATGGCGCACGACGTCTGCACACACAAGCTACTTAAATTCTAGAAATTCCTTGTAAGAGTCGATGAGCTCGGAGTGGAAGGTGTTCAATTAGGTTATGATCGAGTGAGTTTGGATGGAGGCCATGGCAGCAATTGAAATTCATTCTTCAAACTACTGAAGCACAACGTTGGTTTTGTGACAAGGAATGTTGTCTTGCTGAAAGGTTCTTCCCAGCTGGAAATATGACCAACACGAAGGGATTCACGTGATCAGCAATGACCTGCCAAAAGTTAGGGGTCATCATTGTACCCTCTACACGAACTACCGGACCCAGGATGACCACATAAAAGTTCCTCAAATCATAATGTAACCACCACCGGGCTATTATCATGCGTGGACGCCTCAAGCAGCTATAAATCTTGAAGACGACGGACTCTGACCTAACCTTCGAAGTGATAGAAGCAGTATCGTGATTCATAGGACTATCTAACGATGTGCTATTGCTCTGCGTTCCAGTGACGACGGATAGTGTCTATTCCAGTCATTGTCAATGATGCAGCGTGGTTAACATTGGTACACGTGTGGAACGTTGACAGCAGAGGCCCATATCTACTGTCAACTGTGTGGTCAGAGACAATCATACTTTTTATACTGTTAAAGTATGCTACGAACTATGCCTCAGTTTGCGCTCTACCCTAAGCTACCAATCTTCCACATAAGGAAAGCTTGTCTTTGTAGACATTTTTGGTGAAATACATTCTGTCAAGAAAGTACTGGGAATTGTGCATTTACAAAGGCCAATGAAAGGGAGCATAGAAATTTTTCCTGTCTTACGTTAGCACAACTGTCCTCTACGCTCTGGCGGAGTTTGAGTGCCATCTGTCAGTTAGTTTGTTTACAGTGTTCCATTTCTTAGTTTATCGTAAGTGTGTGGGCGAATTTTACAATGAATAAAGCTATCGAACAAAGAATATGTCTGAAATTTTGCGTTGCAAGTGGAATTACGTTTGCAGAAGCGCTGAAAATGTTACATAAGGCTTACGGTGAATCGACTTGTCAGAAACACGTGCGTATAAGTGGTACAGTGCATCTAGAAGCTGTTTAGAGGTTGTGGGAGATTTACCTTGCTCTAGTCAACCATCAACGTCTTCAACAACACTAAAGTAAAGAAAATTGTTACTAAAAATCGTCCTTTAAGTCTGAAAGAGATAGCTGCTGAAATTTGTCTCACGAATCAATTCGTACCATTTTAAATGATTGTTTGGGCATGGAAATATGTTGCCGCTGTACTAATTCCGACGCACCATCTCACAAAGCTATCATTGGGAACTAATTTCTGACCAAACACTCAACAAATCTTCTCGAACAACTACCGTACTCCCCTGATCTGGCACCGACTGACTTTTTTCTTCTTCCAAAACCCAAATTACCACTTCGATGCACCCGTTTTCAGTCGATACAAGACATAAAATAGAATTCGCTGCGAGTACTGAAGTCAATTCCGGAAAACGCGTTTCAAAAATGTTCTTGACGATTGGATTATTCATTGGCATAAGTGTATTATTTCGGAAGAGGCCTACTTTGAAGGTGATACAATAAATTTGGATGAATAATGCATATTTTGTGTTTTACTGGCCAATTCCCGGTACTTTCTCGACAGAATATACACCGTGGGGTGAGGTTCGACGTTCGTTTGCACAAATACCAGAAACAGACGAAGTTTTAAAAAAATGCACAAAACGTGCTAATTTTTGGGCAAGAATTAGAGAGTCAAAGTTAGGAGCTGTGTTGGTGGATGAAGGTAATACTCATATCGGAAGTGGTAGAAATTCACCATTTTTAGTTTTAACGTTGATCACTACAGATACAAGCGTGCACCCAGAAATTGTTATTGGTGTGAGTGATCCAAAGTTTGGGTGTAGTCCAATATTAAAGACAATAGGTTTAAGTGGTATTGAACCGGGCTTAATCTACGACCGAAATGATGATAAGCAATTGTTAGGTAAAGTGAAAGAAGTGACATTAGTTCGAGGATGTAGATGAGTGTAGGGAAACCTTCGTGGTAGCTATTACCCACAGCCGCCATCTTGATATCCGCTATATTGGATTTAGTTCAAATTTCTTAAATGGAAAAGTAGTTTTGTTCAATGAAAATAACTGACCACCCACCTCTCTTTGAAAAGTCCTATATCCTTACCTATAGTCGAAATTATACCCAACCAATGGACATGTTAGTACTTCAATTGTGTTCCTTATTTAGACCAAAATTATTGAACTTACTTTCTAAGGATGGTTACCAGAATATCGCCATCTAAAGCAAGATGGATGGCCAAGATTGTTTTGAACAAGTCTGTATATGTGCGATACATTAAGGAAAACTAGAATTTCCTCAAAAATATAACAGTAAAGTCTTTTTATTGCTTTTGAAATTCGTAGAAATTAAAAAAAAAAACTATTGCTACTTACAGTGTGGAAAATCAACAAAGGAAATATTTGAAATGAAAAATGAAATGAAATTTTCAAGTTTAACATCTCATGGTTTGCCTTTGGGTAAAGCTAGACGGATGATTAACCCTTTGGGGATCCCATGGTACAATCTGTACCATACGGGGTGTTTCATGGTACATTGCGTTATAACTCTCCTATTTGAGCTTTTTCGTCCGTTTTCTTTTGTTTTTGTTTTTGTTTTTGTTTTTCAAGTCCAGAGGCATTGCAGAAGACATTACGTATGGTTTCACACCTTCCTGCGTGGAGACATAGGAGTTGATGACGTCATAATTCTAAAATATATATTTTCGTGTAATATTTTTTTTTGGGGGGGGGGTTTATGTAAAGTATTTTTGGCGGGCTTATTTTTGCACGTAGAAGATTGAAATTTTGCACAAACATTCAGTCCACCGAGTAGTATTTACCAGATTTTTTTTCAGATTTCTGCGTTAAAACAGGGGGGAGCCAGAGGGGCTAAAAGTTGAAAAAAGAGATATTTTTATCCAAAAAGTCCAGTTTTTCCTCATTTTCCCGCCTTAGATACATGGTGGAGACACGTGAGTCATACCGTCTGAAAGGCAGTTCTATTCTGAAGAGAATGATGTGCGACAAATGGCCCTAGGGTAATTAGGGAAGTGTCAGGGAATTTTTATCAAAATATACTTCTATATAGGGGAATTTTGGACATTTTCGGTATTATTTCTTGCGGGCTTATTTTTGCACCTAGAAGATTGAAGTTGTGCAAAAGCATTCAGTCCACCGAGTAGTATTTACCAGATTTTTTCAGGTTTCTGCGTTAAAACAGGGGGGCACAGAGGGCTAAACGTTGGAAAAGGGAAACTTTTACCAAAAATCTCTTTCACGGGATTTTCCCGCATTAGATACATGATGGGGACAAGTGAATGGTACCGCCTTAAAGACAGTTCAATTTAAAAGAGAATGATAGGCGAAACATGACCCTAGGGTAATTAGGTATGTCTCAGGGAATGTTTAAAAATTTCCCTCTGTATACGGGAATATGGGACATTGTCGGTATATTTTTTTGGCGGGCTTACTTTTGCAGCTGGAAAATTGGAATTGTGCATAAACATTCAGCCCACCGAGTAGTATTTACCAGATTTTTCAGATCTCTGCGATAAAACAGGGGGGTCCAGGGGGGCTAAATGTTGAAAAAAAGGATATTTTTACCCCAAAAATCCGGTTTTTCCTCATTTTCCCGCCTTAGATACATGATGGAGACACGTGAGTCATACCGCCTGAAACGCAGTTCTATTCTGAAGAGAATGATGGGCGAAACATGACCCTAGGGTAATTAGGGATGTCTCAGGATTTTTTTTTACCTGAGATCATGGTGTTTTACGGTAATTTGGGGCATGGTGGGAATTCCTGATAAAATTTCTCCCGCCCTTAGTATTCAAGATAGAAACTTGACATTTGGCACACACATTCAGTATACCAAATATTATTCATCATATTTTTTTTAGATGGCTACGTTTACACCGGGCCGCTCCAGAGAGGCCCAAAGTGCAAGGAAAAAATTCCCCTCCAAAATTTTCCTTTGACATCATTTTTCCCGCTTCTGGTATATGGTATGATCATGCAAGTAGTACCATTTGAAAGCCAGCTCTATTCTCAAGATAATGAGGTATCAACCATGATCCTAGGATAAATACTGACGATGCAGTAGCTGCTTGACTGAAAGTCTAAAAAATAGCCCAAAAACCCCGGATCCGGAAAGTGTTAAGGCAAGCGAATGATAATGGAACAATTGGTAGAATGAGAACGTGCAAGGAAACGGGAACAATTGGTAGAATGAGAACGTGCAAGGAAACGGGAATAAATTGAGAAAACCTACGAACACGATGTTGTCCACCACAAACTTACTTTCCCGGGGATCGAACCAGGGACCCCACGCAAAATTAGTAAGCGCTCATAAGTAAAGAGATATTTGGTTCAGCATGCTTGTGTGACGACAATCGTGACAGATTGAATGTGCTAATATCGGATGATCCTGAATTACATAATGTGTTCCACTTGGTTCCCCCTTCAACACGGATACATGTTTGTATCCGACGAAAAAAAATTGCATGAACACGTAACGAAACCATTGGGGTGATAAATGAACAAATATAGAAGGAAGTTTCCATCAGTAATTTTAGCACGATGAAGCTCCACCCCATTATGGACGTTATGTTACCAAGTGGCTCAACAATTTCCAGCGCATTGGATTGGGAGGCTTAGCCCGGTGAAGTGGCCTCCACGGTCACCTAATCTTTCACTTCTGGATTCTCTTCTATGAGGATACTTGAAATCCATTCTGCATTCAATTAAAATTCGTGATGTGGATCGCCTTGAGAATCAGATTATTGAGGCCTCTGTATCTATCACACCAGAGGTTTGTCACACGTTCATGCAAACGTTTTTCGTCGGATATAAACATGTATACATGTCGAAGGAAATCATATGGAACATATTATGTAATGTAGGAATTAGTTTTCCCTGTTTTCCGATCGTATAATATTCAAACTGTCATGATTATCAACAAGGATATTGTACAAAATTCTTTTTTGTTGATTGTACACAATGCAAGTGGCAATAAAAGCTTTATATCTAGGATTTCCATTATACCGACTTCACCTTTGTGTTTGTGAAGAAATAGTAGCTTCCTTTCATGTATTGCATACGAATTTTCTATTTAAGAAAGAGTGCGGCCAAGTTTAGCCCCAATTTCATCTCCCCATGAATTTGCCCTAATGCGACTACAATCGATAGTTTCCGATCCGTAGAACACGCCTGTGAAGAAAACAGAGTAGTCAGATGCTCCGTTTCTGAGATATCGCGTTCCAAAGGTGTGGGATGCCACGAGATGGCGCCAGCATCGAGGTTAAGATCGACGTGGCACTCTAGTTTATGAAACCCAATCAGAAACATCCTCATCATCGGAAGCATTTTCAATGCGAAAAGAAAAGTTGGACAATCGATGACTGGGCACAACAAACTCATGGTTTTGGCTGAGAGAAGTACCAAATAATGGTGGCCACGTGTGAACAACATCCTACTGTACGTGTTCCAGACTCGCATGTACAGCAGTACGCAATGATTGCCGCTCTACCTGCCTTCGCCTTGTCCGTCAGCACAAACATGTAGTGTTCGGTTGGATTGCGATATCTCGACTTCATTTTTGCCTTGACCAGAATAAGTTCCGCAACGTCGAAGTGGCTCAAATCAATCTGAGCACCAAGCCCGGCGCTTGTTCAACAACGACTTGATCAACGAGTTTAATACGATATGGAGTTATGTCTGTGACCGCTATAACGTGTTAGCTTCACACTTTATACAAATACCCTCGGGACGTGAAGAGGTTATCTCGGTACTGGTGCCATCTCGTGGCATCCCACACCTTTGGAAGGCGATATCGCAAGAACGGTGCATCTAACCACTCTGATCCCTTGACAGGCGAGTTCTATGCATGGGTTCTATCCCTTGGAATCAAGTTCGGGCAAATTCATGGCGAGATTAAATTGGGGCTCCAGGCTAATGCATTGTTGGCCGCACTCTTTGGGGTATATCTAATATGGCGGATATCGAGGTGGCGGCTGTAGTTGAAAACCACTCCGACAGGTGTCCCCTCACCCGTAATTATCATATAGGCCTACATTCTCAAACTAAGATTATCTGTTCTATTTTTCGAATTAGTCCCAGAAGCAACAGTCCTATTAGCGACAGGAACTGTTATCTGTCCTATGAGCGACCGATTCATTTACATTGAGATGATGGAAGATGATATGATTCCATCTCATAAAATATGTTTGCCTCTGGCGTTATTAGCGCCCGAACAACCTTGGTATGAAATATGTTCGTGCCATTGATGCTGTTTGTCAAATATATTTTTCCTCTACTGTGAGTGCAAATAAAACTTATTTTAATTTTGAGTTAGATTTGACATAAAAAATTTCAAATAACTTAACGAGACAACAGGGATATTTCCATGAAAAGTATATTAATAAAGGTAAAACAATCCAAAAGGTAAACAAACTCTTTAAACTACCGTCCCCCCTATTGTAAGCTACTAAAACGTAAACTAATTGCTTAATTTGCCTTCCTCCCTTGTTTTGACTTATACATAAAAGCTTGTTGTGAAGCAATCTGAAATGATCCCTTATAACTTGACGAACTGTAAAGTCCTGCGAGAGATTTGTAACTTGTGTAAAAATTTCTTCGAATACACCGTGTTTTTAGATTTCTTTGATATCCTCAAATGGTGAACACCTTTTTTCCATGGGCACCCGATAGGAAGGCAGGGGTCCCCCCTGGCTCACAAAAAATGTATACGTAATATAGCAAACCACGTATATTAAATACCAAATATACCAGACGTGATACAGCAACCATGGAGATGCCCTTCCCTAGAAAATTTTCTTCGGGCGCCCCTACTTCTTTCTGATTTATTTCTTATGCCATACACATATTCAAGCTAAACTTATGCTCCGTATCATTTTAAAATGACAGAATCATAGACAAAGGCGGAGCTACTATAAATATTTAGTTAGTTTTCCCCTTGATAGAGTCACTGTATTCATATAAATTAATTCAAAAATATACTATTAGGAAAAACGTATAAAAGATTGTTAATATAATGAGAGCATTCTCACGTATTAAATTCAGGTAGAGAGAAATTTTTCATAATACATTTTGTTAGGTTCTAAATCACATTAGCAAAAAACAAGTTAAAGAAGAGAGAACCTTATCTTCTTCCATTATCTTAGTATCAACAAATCGGTGACTCATAGGGCAGTTAACAGATCGATTCGGTTGCTCATGGGACAGTTAACAGTTCCTGTCGCTAATAGGACTGTCGCAAGTGGGAAGGCACCTATTTTTCTTAATAAATGTACTCTTGACTTGTGGGACACCCTGTAGATTGTTATTATAAGTTAGGAAAGAATATATATAAAATGAAATCTTTAATTTAACGTCCGGTGATTGTGCAATTTAGGCTAAGGGAGACAGATGGTTAACGAAAGTGAATAATGATGGAAGAATTGGAGAATGATAATGTGAGAGGAAACGGAAGTACCTCGAGAAAACCCACGGACACGATGTTGTCCACCACAAACTTACTTGGACTGGGATGAAACCAGGGACCTGGTACACCAGACGTAAGAGATCTATCTACCACATTTTTTAACTGTCTGAATTATTTTCTCTTTCTACCACTGAACAGAACACAGAAACAGACAGTTACAATTCTAAAAACTATCCCATGGGAAATCGAACCCGAGATCACTTACGCAAAAGGCGCACGCGCTAGCCACTAGATCAGCAGAGAGGGTTACCACTTAGCCACCGTGACCCACCCCCTTCAAGGATTTAAATTGGTTCTGTTCATATTTCATGTGCTGTGGCTTCTACATTGGAAAGATACGATTGCTTACTGACATAACATAAAGTTAATACATATATATAATACGAAATTTGCAACTTATGTATATACCTTCCGTATAATATAATATAGTCATTTGATATTTGTGTTTTGTGACATTAGTATCCCCTCCTATTCTCAATACATTACGCGAACAGACATAATGGACAATTGCGAAAAGGAAAAGACATCGATATCTACTCGTACACTGCCAAGAATTATTTTTACTCGTTTGCTCTACTTGTTTCTCATTGTTGCTCTTCGAGTGTAAAGATATGCTCGAGTTCATATATACCGCACATTGACCAGGGGACAGGACAGCCGAGTCGAGATTTAGTATTTTGACCAATGCAACAAAGCTTCGTACCGCATATTCACTCCAGCCATGCTAGATAAAAGGCCTCTCTAACGTTGTGATTGAGATACTCAGATGTCTCTCCTTCCTCCCTCTGCTAGTTGAGATAGAAGCCTCTTAGGCCGGCCGCATATTGAACAGAGCACAGGATAGCCGAGCCGAAGTAGAGCAATACAACAAAGCCTCGCATTCCATATTCACTCGAGGATGTATTAGATAAAAGACCTCTCTAACGTTGTAACTAAGACACATTGTCAATGCACTCAGGACTCCTTTTTTGCATCATCTCCTTCCCCCCTCTGCTACCTGAGATAGAAGCTTCTTAGGCTGGCCGCAAATTGACCAGAGGACAGGACAGCCGAACCAGGGAGAGCAATTCAACAAAGCCTCGCATTGCATATTCAGTTGAACATATGCTTGATAAAAGGCCTTTCCAACCCTGTAACTGTGGTATACAGTCGATGCTCTCAAGTCTCTTTCTCTGCCTTGGTTTGGCTGACTTTTTTCTGGTCAATATGAGTCAGCCCTTAACCAGATTGAAATTACTGACTTAGTGGGCACTTCTCTAGTACATATGGCCTCGGTTCGATTCTTGATGGTGAACATAATTTTCTGTATTAACCCAGAAACTTGAGGTTATGAATTCCATTTAACACAGTCAGAAATAGCGCAATCGAATCCAATGTGCTGACCATACACAGTCACCTTAAGAAAATATGCTTACTTTTGTAACCTAATGGAATACATTTGGAGATACTCGATCTATACAGAATGTCCAAAAGATCACTGCATTATGCACGCATGCTCGTACGTGAGATTTGATACGATCTGTAAACCAAATTACATTTATACCGGGTGTATCAAAAGTCCATAACGATAGGTCAACTCATGAGTAAGGATGTGAAATAAATGATAAGAAAAGAAAGTTGTTGGGACGAACTAGTTTTGGATCCAAATTGGTAGATTTTTTTTTCAATCCCACCAGCTGATTGGAATCCACACTGGTAAGGCGACCAATGTTAAATGAAAATTAAAAAAAAAAAAAAAAAAAACTTGTACTAAGTCATATGTGTACCAAGTTTGGGTGAAATTGATATGGTATTAACGAATTGTGGTGGAATATACATACACACATGTATCCATCAATCCATTTCTATATACAGGGTGTTTGAAAATAAACCGACACGTTTGAGAGACTGAAAATTTCTCGTTCTTTTCGTGAATTCTTGTTGTAATGCTCACGAAACGTAGATAGCAGGACAAGAATTAATTTGCCATGACTTTAAATTAGAGCTAATATACTGTAACACTATCACGTAGTCAAATACAAAAAGCAATAGCTAAAAGTGATTCCTTCTCGATTAACTGGTGTACGCAAATTTCAATATAGTAATGAGTAAGTTTAATAATCACCAGCGTAATAGTCCTTCTCGAACTTGACCCAGTTCCTACGCTGTCTGTTAGCGACTGGTGGAACTACGAACGCTTATAATAAGCGTCTCCGAAGGTTTCATATAAAGTCCGAGTGGTCGTCATATCTTTCATTCACATGACTTCCCAGGTTACCTCACGATGCTGGCTGGACGCCGAAAATTGGTATAATTCGGCCGGGAATCGAACCAGAACCATGCGGGTATAAGTAAAACGCTCTAACCACTAGGCCACGGAACCCCATATTGTGTAAGTTCATAACTCCACATTTTCAGCGCATCAGACATCATTATTGCTGTCGATCCACAGAAAAGTTCTTATTTAAACAAATAGAGCGTCACGTATACACCACGTCAAGGAATTTGGTTTATACGGCGTGATATTTCTCAATTAATGTTGAAACCTGGTGGCACTAGATTTCTACCACTTCCGGTTTCAGAAGAAACTTTAGAGTGGAGATGAAAAATATTCTTGCGACACTTAATTGATTGCTGAAAACTGCTTCTTTCTACCTATTACAGTTTTTACTATATAGTGTTTACCGCTAAAACCGGAAGTGGTTTATTTATGAACCTCCGGTTTAAGTAGAGACGTTATAGTGGAGATTGAGTATATTATTGCGACCCTTAATTGATTACTGAAAAGCGCTTCTTTCTATCTATTACCGTTTTTACTATATAGCAATCACCGCTAAAACCGGAAGTGGTTTATTTATGCAACTTTCAGTCTTAGTAGACACATTAGAGTAAAGATAGGATATATTCTTAGCGTTCTTAATTAATAGAAAAGATACCGCTTCGTGCTATCTATTACCTTTTTTATTCCGTGACAATCAACGTTAAAACCGGATGTGGTGGATTTATGCCACTTGCAGATTGAATAGAGAGTTAAGAGACAAGATAATACATATTCTTAGAACAATAAATCGAATTCAAAAACCCGCTTCTGCTATATCTTATTGCTTTTATGTATTAAAACCGGAAGTTATAATGAATTTTATCACTTCCGGTTTCAGTAGAGAGTTAAGAATTGAGAGTTAACGTATTCCTGAGACACTTAATCGATTACAGGAAATCAATTTTTGCTTTCTATTATCGTTGTTGCTGTATAGAGATAAACTCAAAAACCGGAAATGATTAATTTCAACCACTTCCGGATTGAATATTGCCTTCGTAAACGATGTTGGTTCTTAATTTTCGACCTTTTACGTCCTGACAAAAATTGGTGGTGATCCAATAAGTATTTCTGGTGATTGTTTGCCTCCCGGACGACCACACGGACAGAGTCAGGGGCGCACCTGCGTGGGAGGTATACCAGGTCCGAACCCGCCTCGCAAAGAAAAAAACTTCGCAACACGACAAATATTTGTACGCTTTTTAAAAATAAAAACCATATTCGTTTAACAGAGAAATGATTGATATATTATAGATTTAATCCTACACTTCACCTCTACTCTTTCGTTTCTTGTGGGCCACAGAAGCTCAGTGGTAGAGCGTTCACCTCTGGTGCATGACATCCTTGGTTCGATCACAGACCGCACCAAGTGAGCTTTGTGGTGGGCAAACACCATGTGCGTGGATTTTATCCCCCTTTCTTCATTCCGCCATTTCATTCATTTCTCATCTTGACCGTCTCCTTGAGCCTCTCCGGCATAATAATCGTGGGACGGAAACCTGAATTATTTCATTTATTTTTTTTTTTTCATTTCATGCTTATAAGAAACGATCTAGTGTTATCATTTTTTTTCTTTGGGAATATAGACGACAGCACTTAACATTACTTGTAGTCGTCTCATATGCAAAATATCACCTGTTCAACATTGCATAGACGTTGCTTCTTGTGGTATTGGACAAAATCCCGCCAAAAATATTTCCGTGTATGCTTCTGGACAGGACAACTACAGAAACAAGTACTGGTGAACCAAAGTCCGTAAAAAGGGCGAATAAAAATCACTCATATTTTTAGCCCATTTATCGTTCATTTGTTTATCTTGAATAAAAAAAAAACGAATAGTTTCATTGTGCTGTTGGAAACTCTCACTTATTCATCAGTAATTACCCTTAAGGAAAAAAAAAAGTTTTCTAAACTTTCATGCAAGAAAATATGTATTTAAATAAGCATCGGGGTAGAATGACGGGACCATATTCTCTTATCCCATCATTAGAACTGCTCAGGTTGGGTACCAATAGTATTTTTTACTCCAACCCGTAAATTGAAATTATTATCGATTGTTTAGCTGTAACATAAGTACTCGTAATATTTTGAGGAACACTGCATACGACTTTTGTTGTATTAAGAAAAATCAGTCAGTTATTCTGAAATGTAGTAGAAATAGAGATCAAGTAAATTATCAGTATATTAAAAACTGTAAAAATAAATAAAAAGTCACTTACCTTTTACAGCACGCTTTTTTATCAGCGGTAATGTAATTGTCTCGTAGGGAAGTAGTCCCAAGCTCGAGCAAAACTCCAAATAAACATTAGTAAAACATTCTTTTTAATTGACAACTTTGAAATTCTTGTTGCCATAGTAGTTCCCTCATCGCAGAACCAATAACAGAAAACAGCTCAGTTGATTTATAATCTGCAAATTTCTCTTAAGTTCAGATGTGCTTATTGCTTTGTTAACATCGATTTGTGGTACTTATTTATATAAAGCCGCTTTGTGCACACTGTATATTGTTGTTTTTTCTTCTTTCTTGCACCAATAAAGCATATTTTTGAAAAGTTTACATAAACCCAGTTGTATACGGTTTATTTTGAGTGTAGCAACATTGCAGATATTTGTAAAGCTTACATAATTCTCAATGCATTTATTGGTTTTGTTTCAAGTAGTAACGGCCTTTGAGTAAAGGCATGTTTGCAAAAAGTAAACTTTTATCGTCTTTAGTGTAGACGAAATAGTATATGAACTATGCATTCTTCCCTTAGTTTGAAGCTATAAGAGTTTAATGTGACATCCCCCAAAACCCACCATTGCTTCGCAGTAAAAAAATAAATAAATAAATAAATAAAAATAAATCATCGTTTGTGGTAACACTAGGATGTGTTTGTTGTTATGTAAAACGTCATAGCAAAAATATGTATCTTCGAAGACAAGGAAATGAAAAGACAACGAATTTCACAAAGAATCGTTTATTCAAAATATATTCTCAAATGCAATATCGAAGCATTCTGCAGAGAGAATATACAGTGTAGTTTTAAGTGTACAGAGGTGTACGCAACAAAGACATTTGAGCAAATGTGGAAATATAACCGAAGGGATTTTTTTTTTCTTTTGCACAACTTTTTACATTGTTTTACTTGTTACAAAAAAAAGGGTGACCCCTTTTTAACATTACACAATGATGTTACAAGCCACATTTTAGTTCACAGGAACTTTAATAATTGCCGGTCAATGCATATATATTTAAAAATTGCATTTAAATATTTACGATTCATTTTCAAATATATATGCTACATTTAAAAATATGTACTTTTTCCTATGGTACCAATTTTTGTGATAGTTCAATAATTTTATTTTATTTGTAATTTACAGAAATTACTAATCCTTCCAACGATTTTTAGAAAATCGTTACTAGATCCTACTCTACAAATATGTTTATCCTTTTCCCTTTTTACAAAAACAACAGAGGGGTTTTTCAATTATTTTTTTTAACAAATCAAGAACATCACAGTCGATATCCATGTTTATATAACGAGGTACAAACTTATAAATTTATAACTTTACAACTCTTTTAGAGTTGATTTTCTATTTCATTCACGATTGTAGAGGTTACACGACCCTTCAACATTAAACAGTCTTACGGGGAAGGTTTTTTTTTTTTGTGATTTTCAATTACCTTATCTATATATCACTCTGTTTTCAAATTCGGATCATATAAATACTCAATTAACAAATTTCTACAATTTAACACTACTGTTGCTATAAAAGTTGAAGTGTGTTACTTTTTGTGTCTGTTTATGTATGTATGTATGAATGTGTGTGAGTGTGTGTGTGTATGTGTGTTTGAAAACATATAATAAAATGTATGTGAGAATAATAGAAAGATCTCTGCTATGTATGAGTTTTTAAAAATGTATCTTGAATGTTGAATAAAGTATTAAGTTTTCCATTAAATCACAAGATTCTAAGTCACTCTTTTGTGATTAAAGATTTTTTTTAATTAGCAAGATTATGAGTGTACATGTGTTCTAAATCTAATTTTTGAAAGTGGAAGCTAAATCGGTCTTAACTTTATTTTTCTTCTTTTGTAATATTCAAAATATATATTATCACTACTGATATTCAGAGTGAAAAATATATTTTCAAATGCAAATACAATAATGTGTTGAAAGAATTCTTTCTACCGCATTTCTTTCTAAAGAAAAAGTTACTTTGTAAAGAGTTGGACTCTTATTATACAGTATTATGTAATAATAATATGTTGATCTTAATAGATCTATCACAACAGAGAAAAAAGTGCAATAAGATTTATTTCAACAATGCTAGCACATGTCTTGTCTTTCAATCTTTATGTATTGGAAACACGCTGTCGGGGAAACTCGTGTAAAATTTTACCTGTATTCACTGCAACAACACCTTAAAGGTAGGCAACTCAAATTACTTCTTTATAACTAGAGAAACAAGACGAAGCTTTATTTAGATCATGAACAATTGTTGTTCTCAATGATGCTACTTACTAATTAAGATTTTTTTTTCGAATAAACATAATTACAAAAGTGGATTCAAACGATGTTATGTAAAGAGAAAAGTGTCAAAAGGTATTTGAAGTTTAAAAGACAAAACATGTGCTATTCAAATTACTTCAACTACGACCCTCAAGCTATATGTTTGGATTGTAAGGGTACAATATTTCATCTTCCCAAATATGGTAAAAGTTTGAAAAGGCATCGCTATGCAGATGTGTTTCCACAAATCTTAAAACAGATACCGTACAGAGCACTGATTTGAAATGTAACCTAGATACGTATTTACTGGATCCTCTCTAAGTACAGGCGATGAGATGTATCTAATACTTCAATTATAATGATTTGTACTTTTCTTAAAAATTCCTTAATCTATCAGCACTCTACAAAACAACCAATGCACAATTATTTTTATAATTGTTATCATATTCCTGAGAGACATGAAATTTAAATTATCTTTTAGTTACTTCAATTTTACAAAGTATGTATACCCAACATTTTAACGATTAGGCAGTGAAGATTTCTCTAAACTTCTATAAGAAGCTAAAAGGAATGGTATATTTGAAATGGAGAAGCTAGCCAACTGCTTGACATTTTAAGTGGAAAACAAAATCTTGCCCTCAAAAAATCTCACTGACTCTCAATCAAGTTCACAATTGCGATTATTGTGGGCTTAAAAGATACTGCGAGACAAAATCCATATATGTTTAGATTCAACAAGTAAATAAAACCTATGAAAAAGTACAGAATATGTTACATCTTGAGCAAAATATTTTCAGTTTATTTTTATGTTTAAACACTGGCTCTGAAACATTATTGTTATCTACATACTAAAAGTATTTTGCGTGATACTTTGACATTCTTACAACCCACGCATGTAGTTGCGCAGTAAGAAAACATTCAAACAGACGGATAAAGGAGCAAGGATCTGCAAAAATATAAAAATACAAAGGTACTTTTTCTTAATTCTGCATTTGAAAGATTTAACAGCCGAAGCACTGAAATATTCTGTGCTATTCTTATTTTATTTATCTTTTTCATTGTAAGAGAAAATACAACTCTTGATTTTTGAGACATAGAAACGAATAGTTTGGTGATATGTTAGAAGTAAGCAAATAGCAAGTGCAAATTGAGGGCATATGTGGAGGAACCTGGGACTGGAAATGGCGCCAAGTAGAAAATTACCTTACTTTTTTTGATATGATAATTTATATTCAGGTTGACAGCAGTCTTTTGAAAGCTTGGAATACTAATATTTAATTTAATCCATAATATTTATTTTTATGTTTGCTGAAATTGAACGGACATCTTATTGTAAGGCAGTAATTAATAAAATCCTTGTCGTATTGCTCGAATTTTGAGAAGAAATTGAATATACGTTTTAGGAAATTTTACACCCATATACTGTATTACATGCGCAAGTCATCACAGCCTTATATTTAACCCAGAAGCTTACATTGTATGCCACATATGGAAATTATTAGGTGCCATTGCGTTCATAGTATCGTGCAATAAATATATATTAATAGTTTTGTATAATAAACAAGAGATTTCATAGAACAATTCACATTTGTTGTATCGCCTTAAAAGTAGGGAATCCAGTACATGCAGTTTAACCATTTATTGAGTTTAATTGACAATGCGACTAGTAAAATCACTGACAGACATGGATTTTCAGTTTTTCATAACTGTGCAGAGAATGTGAATTTTAAATATAACATCAGTGCAATTAGTTACCAATGATAATAGTAAATCAAAGCGCCGGAGCCCGTACGTCTTTCAATATACTCTTTTTGCCATTGTATTAGACACACAGTTTTTTTCTTTGAAAGTAAGTTCAGAAGATTGGATACCGCCGATACAGAGATATGAATTAGTTCAATTTCAATAACCTTTCCCGACTCTTTAAGATGTTTGACGTCTTCTTGACTCCTCTATATTGTACAACAGCATTCCAGAAAGTTACAGTTCAGTGACTCTGGATATGCAATTTGGATACAACTGCTCCATTTCATAGTAATATTCTTTACCCTTTACGGGCATACGGTACAGACATTTCCAGGCCCGCATACGACTCTATACTTAGTTAAAAATTTGGTAATTCCATATATATATTCATTCTTAAAATATTACTTTTTTGCAAAAAAAAAAAAAAAAATAATAATAATAATACACAGTAAAATATTTTTCCCCAAATTTAAATAAGATAGAGTGGTGTTTATACGCTAGCCAATACGGTAATAGTTTTAAGCCTTCATTAATAAGACATAGCTTCTATTTATTTATCGAATTAGATATTATTTTCCCAGCAATGTCAGGTTAGGCTGAAATGTTCTATCCTTTTTACTTCGGTTACTTTAATTGTGGTAGCTTCGTTGCAGTTCCTCCACAATATTCCTCAATTGTTTGAAGGTAATCTAATATGATTTTAATGGGAATACCTCAGTACTACGGTTGATACCATAAAGGGTATGCTTCAGTAAATGTATACGTTTTCAGAAAATACAATCGTCTCGTATTTATGAACATGAATCATTTGTAAACACTTGGAAACGCCCTATACACTACCACCTGTTTTGAGACACAGGAGCCAAAAAATTCAACAATCATTTTTTTTAGAATAAATTTAAAAACAACAATTTTCTACACCTCTACATAAGTTACTATTCATATATATATATATATACATATATATTTATTTATTTATATATTTATATATAAAACATTTTGAGGCAAACGGGAAAACAGTAAACTGCCTTGACAACAAGGACTTCGACACATTTTAACATTAAATGCCACTGTGTATCATATTTGGGTTATCACATGTGACAACCACTACACCTGAAAGAAGTGAAAAGTGACAATTCCAAACATCTTTGTCCAGTTTTCTTAGGAAATGTTCGGAACGCCAAATTGACAAAAATAAACCAACGTAAGTAGTTGTACTTCATCTCATTGAGAGATAGCGATTCTGGCACTGTGCTTTTCAAAGTTAAACAGCAAAATGAGTACGGTAAATAAAGAAAACATACAGTAAAACCTGTCCATGTTGGCCACGTTTGGTTTTTACAGTAAACGTCTTAACTTATGTAAGACATATATTTAAAAAAAAAACAATGTCCAATTTGACGGAGTACTATTAGCGTATGCCTATATCTACATGGCTTCACAGATATAGCGGTCAAATTAAACAAACGTGGCCAATTTAATTGGTTTCAACTGCATTTAGAGAGCGTATAAATTTGACTGACTACAGAATCATATAATTTACAATTACAGAGTGAGCGTTAAGTTGCTACACTTCTGAAAATAAAAAATAATGCCCTATGTAAATGAACACTTTTTTTTCTTTCTTAGGAACAGATTTATACTTCTGCACATTCTTTTTTCTTTTAATCAATTAAATGATTAAATGAGATGTTTTAATTGATTAAATTATGATCAATTAAATGATTTTAGGTCAATTAAATGACAACACTATTTATTACGACTATATGTGAGATCCTATTGTAGACAAAAAAATCACATTTGTTTCATTTTATTTTTCAAATAAGTATATGGCAAGATACTGGTTGATTTATCTAATTAAAAAAAACTTTCAAATGACGAAACAATTTAATTGCAATTTTGATACAAATGCAATTTGCTTTGTCATGTACAATTTCTGACAAGATCGGAAAACTTAACATTTTCTTTTTTTTTTCAGACATCAACACATCAATTAGAATGGACAAAGATCTGGTAAAATACTGCATGAAGCAGGATTGATGATATTTACAATGGAAACGTGTAAATAGCTCTTACACTTTTTTTTCTGTTTTGTTATTACCATTTCTTTTAAAGCATTTCTCTTCTATCTTTACACGAAGTTGAATGCAATATTCTTATGCACACTTTCCGAGTATCCTCTTTTCTGTGACCTAACATCCGACTTACAGTAGCGCAAAATTTCACCTTTGCTCTAGAAGGATCAAAAATATATAAAATTAACAGCTAAGACAGTTCTGCACGAAAAAAATAATTAAAAAATAATCACTGAAAAAACTGGCACTTGTAATTCAGAATAAAATCCTTATTAAAAAATAAGTATTCTGAAAAATTATTTCTTTGATGAAACTGGCCACCATTATTTGGCACTTACAAAAATCTCAGCGTTGAGTTTGTAATAAAAAAAAAAGAGTGAGTACACTATACCTCGCAATCATTTGCACTCAGCACATAATTATCGTAATTATATTTATTCTGCGTGTGAGTAAATACACTTAACTAAAGAATGCCCTTTTTTATTATTTTACTGTCTTTATGCTGCCTTCCAAGAAGTTGTTAGACAACACATTAACTTTGATTTCAGGTATATTTTAACGTAAAATTTTATGGGTATTTTAAACATAACATGTTGGAATGATCGTTTTAGTTTGGTATTTTTTTAAAAAAAAGCATAATCTACGTATGTAGAAAGTAAGCACACACACACGGAGAGAGAGAGAAAGACAAAAATACAAATATACTGGTAACATAAATATATTATAAATTGCTCAAAAGACGAATTATAATGAACATGTATTTCTTTTTTAAAATTTTGCATCCAACTTTATTTTAGACTACTTTTGTCCAGTAATTTATGTGACAAATTTTACACAATAGTTTGAATCTTATCAACTCAACACAATTTAACATGTTTCCAAATACACAATATATTCACTATTTTTTTTCTTTTCTGTAACAGAAAACCACCATTTGGGTTACTGGCCGTAATTTTTGTGTATGAATGGATGCCCAGGTACAAATATGAGTTTCTCTCTCTCTCTCTCTGTATATATATATATATATATATATATATATATATATATATATATATATATATATATATATATATATACGTGTGTGTTAGTGTGAGTCCTTATACGTAAATTACAATTATGTTTAGATTCCTTCAACTTCAGATATTTTTCTAGCCGAAACAATTTTGAATTACATTTCTTTGCGCCAATGATTCATTATGAAATTAGATAAAATTTATATGATATGTATATTAATATAAACCTTGGTATTTTTTTTTAAAGTTTGAACCAATTAATGATCTAGTTACTAGGTTAAATACAAAAACAAAACCAAGAAATTCTGCAATGAAGAAATTTCATAAAAAAAAAATGAAAGTATACATTGCATATAGCGAATAGTGCTTAAAAATTTATTATATACAGAGCTTATCCCAAGTTCAGTGTCCTCTACACCAGTGGTTTTCAACCGTTTCGGCATAGCGCCTGTTTGGATGAATGCGACTGAGCTTCCCCCATCATCTTAACCCAATCCACCTAAGCATAATGCTGAACGTAAGATTTGGACTAACATATGCAGTCTAACAACCACAAAAGGGATTCAATTCTTAAAAATCCGCATTCAAGAATATATATATATATATATATATATATATATACCAACATCCTTTTTTTTTAGAAATCTGGGGTTTGAATCCAAGATGGTCGCCATGATGAGACTGTACAGTAATGAATACGGTTCTACCTCTATTACTCCTGTCCAACAAATGGTGTTACTTCGTCTAGCTGTTCCACATTTAGAAGGAACCCTTCCCTTATATTGTATATTGTGAATGCATTCAAAACTCGGAGTTCCCTGTGGTACCATTTAATATTTTTGAGTTAATTTTTCTTATGAATTAATTTAGTCTGATATAAAAACATTTAAGGGGTTTGACCCCCCCAAAAATTTAAAAAAAAAAACTCAGAAGTTGAAAAATAAGAACCATCCTAAGATATATGTAAAAAATGAAAGGAAGTCTTGTTTCTATATTTTGTCTTACATTAGCTATGTTTTCCCTTACTTTTCCTTTAGGTGTCTTGCATCAAACGCCCCGTAAATAGTTTATAGCACCTTTTCCTTCCAATGCTCTACACAAATAATGGTTCCTGGATGATTAATTATACTATTTTAAATTATGAAGTGGAAAGGAAATCTTCAATTTTAATTATTTTATTTTATTTGTCTTCTACCGACATACAAAATGTTTTAGAAAGTATATATTGGTTTCTCTGAATTTCACGAAATCTAATCTTTCTCACATAATAAAATAATAATTTTAATAAATTAACACAATTTTAACCAAAAAAAAAAAAGAAAGAAAGAGAAAGAAAAAGAATATGTCAAACAAGACCATGTGAGTTAGTAATCAACATTATCGTGTTTCATAATCGGTTGTTTTCGGGTTAAAACTCGGCACTCGAAATTCAAAATTCAGCTTTTCTCAGGGAACTACCTCAGTTTCCATGTCACTTGAGTTCATTTTGAGTTTAGCGTCCCGTTCAGCAGCGAGGCTATATGAGACATGGATCTACAGTTGAACGTGGGATCCGAAATACATGAGCTTGCGCCGGGAATCAGAACCCGGTCTCCCACGGCAAAGGCGCGTACGCTAACCGCTTAGCTACGAGAGAGCACGGTACCTTCTCTATAGACCCTGGCCTATTTCCTTCCACTATTTTCTTAACTGTTGATATTGTTGTTAATTGTTAATGTCTGTTAATTAATTGGCTTTGTCAATTGTATCTTAAAGTTTATTAAATAGATCAATAAATAAATAGAGTATGTTATAGTACTTTTCCCCTCTTAACTACAATAGGTCTATTAAGTTCATCACCGTATTAGGAAAAAAAATATCGCAACTGTATGCCGTGTAGCGTTGCCAATGAAAGGAGAAAATTTATCGTCTTGTCTCGATCTCGTCTCGAAAGCGTGAGAAGAAAATGAAATGAAATGAAATATTTCCCTAGGAGCAGAGACAACAAAGAACAAACCGTTTGCTGTAAACTTAAATTGCAAGTCGGCCAAGCTTGCATCCAGCTTGACTGGAAAAACATTCAAGCATGCTGCTAGCTGGATTCCAGTAACAAAGTTAGATGGGGGCAACCTTGCTTTCAGTGTTCCATTCAAGCTTGAAGCAAGCGTTTTACATGTCAAGTCAACAGCCAATGAACGACCAGTGATGCTATGACGCTGTGATAAGGGTCTAAAGCATCACTTGAAACTACAACAGAAATCAGATTGTATAAAAGCATGCGTTTCAAGTTCAAGCGTAGAAAGCCAAATGCCAACTAGCCGAAAGCTTTCTTGCTACTAGGGTTAAGTTTTACGTCCCATGATTATGCCGGCTAGGCTAAAGGAGACGGGGATGATGAGAAATGAATGAAATGGTAGAATTAGGAAAGTGGGAAGAAACAGCAGAATCCCGAGAAAACCCCCACACACTGTTTGTCCACCACAAAGCTCACTTGCCGTGATCTGGGATCGAACCAAGGACCCTATGCACCTGAGGTGAACGCTCTACTACTGGAGAGCGAGAGAAAAGTCAAGGCAAGAAGTGTGAATTTTTCAAACTCGACACGCGTCGAGAAATTTTTCGAGTCTCGAGGACAACATTTGTTCAATTATGTCTTAGATCTCAAACTATGAATTTGTAAAGTGATTGCGTGAACACAATGAAGACCATGCATCAACATTTAAAGATACTGGAGTCATTATATAATATCCTTTAATAATAAATATGATTTAAGGTTAGTTTAAAAGGACAATTTTTGCTGATAGATGTCACTACAGTCTTCGCATCTCTCTCATGTATTTTTTACCTTTCACGAAAATTCACGATTTCTCTTACAAATTCCAATCTAGAGATTTCAAAGTTTTAGAGAAGGAACTTCATAACCTATCGAAGACAACAATCCGTGCCGATTTTTTATTTAGAATTTTCTTCATTGTTGAAATGGCTTGTTTATTGAAAGGGATATCCAAACCTTTAACATCATAACTGTTTCAACAATGAAGAAAATTCTAAATAAGAAATCGGCACGGATTGTTGCCTTCGATAGGTTATGAAGTTCCTTCTCCAAAAATTTAAAGTCTGTATGTTAAAATTTGTAAGAGAAATTGTAAATTTTCGTGAAAGGTAAAAAATACATGAGAGAGATACGAATACTCTAGTGACATCTATTGACAAAACTTGTCCCTTTAGACCAACCTTAAATGTTGTTATATCACACCCTTTCATGGATCTCTCGTAACGCGGAAGGATTAGTTTAACTGCTTAGATGAAGTTAAGACGAAAATTCGAGAATAAATTTTGTACATGAATTTACAAAACGTTACAAGAAATGTTTCGAGACGAGACAAGACAAGAAAACGATATTTTTCTTCTTCTCGTCTCGGAGTAACACTAATGTTTTGCAGTGACATTAGAAAATGTAGAAATTGATAAAGGCGTATCTCTGACGTATTACTAAACTAATTAATCGATCCGTATTTAAATCCTTTGACGAAGCTCTATAGGACAAGACCTGCAGTTTAAAGTTGGGTAAGAACAACTTTAGTGCTTTCAATGTTCTCCCATCGGGAACCGAGCCCATAGCCCTAGACTAGCAATGACAAATGCTTCGTTAACGTATAAAACAAACCAATCCAACCTTTATGGGCTTGAGTCGCTCTCAACGCCATCTCATAGCGATTGGCTGAACTACTTCCAGCCTAGCGTCTAACGCGTGGTCAGCGCGCTGCGTCGTCCTGTCTGTGAAATATTGAACTACCTACATACTGTTCTGTAGCCCGATCCCAACCCATTCTACCTAATAATTCAATTTCACTAAAGTGGCTTTTAGCAGTATCCTATTTGGCTCTCGAACGATTACAAACATTAAAACTGAAAATGAAATAAAATATTCGAGTTTTACGTCGCACGTTTATGCCGGCTAGGTTAAAGGAGACGGTGATAATGAGAAATAAATGAATTGAAGGTCGAAGGAAACGGGAGGACCCTGAGAAAAAAAAAACACGCACAAGGTATTTGTGCACCACAAAGCTGATTTGGCGTAAGCTGGGATCGAACCAAGGACCCCATGAACTAGAGGTGAACGCTCTGCCACTGAGCCACCACGGCCCTTGCAAACATTAAAGTCAATCATATTGTACAGTCATGTTCAAAAGTACGTTTTTCGATGTTTTCTTCCCCATTAATTAAAAAAATGATGAACTGATTTTACGATGTTAGAAGAGCTTATATCAATTAACGAATCACGGCTTCCTGTGTTTGCTTCTTTATGGGAAATTGTTGAAATTTTAACGCATTGAAGTGGTTCTGATTCCGGTGGTTTAAACTTTAGGTCTTGGTTTCAAATATCCTCGGTGCCAAACAGTGTTGCTAAACACCAAACAACCAATTAACAAATAAGTGGGTTACGAAATTATGAGAGGAAACCAATTTTTATGCATGATTGTTGGTGGATATTGATGATACTAGAACTCAATAAGACGCGATACTTAGGTTAAGAAACGGAGCCTTCTTCTTAATATCTTTGAAGCAAACAGTATTTAGGAGAAGAACCTCCATATAAAATCTTTGATTAATAATTAGAAATAGAGAGTTTTAACAATAGTAATTGAACTGAGACAAAATAAGCTGTAATTACGCGACACCATATAAACATGTTGACATGTAAAAATTAAACTGTTCAACATGTCACATCTGATCTAAGATATAGATAGATGTTTATCTTAAATTATTATGGATGACAAACCGCTTAATCTCAATATGTTAGCTTTAAGGTGACTTTTGCCAGTTCGGAAGTAAGGGAAATTCTTAATAGCATTTTCATTGCTAACAGTGAGCTCGATGCTGCGAATGCTATGCAAAAAAGATGATAACTTCTGAATGTTCACAGACGTAATCACTTTAAACATCGGTGACAATGCTCTATCTGCTTTCTCTTGATGTTTTTCTCCGTGGGGATCACGTGACCTATATTTCACAGTCCAGCCAATCGATAAATGCAAGGTCGTGGGGGTGGAGCAACGTCCTCTGACGTCAAAGCACCGATCGGAGACTGTCACGTGACATAAAGAACACCCGCCTACGTTCTTTTTCGGAGCCACACCCTTTACCCGTCACACTTCGATGATAAAGCACGTGAGTGCATACCTCTTTTTCGCGCTTATGCTCACTCCGGTGTCGCGAAAACTTTCTCGACTCGACGCACCGTCTTCTTCGCGGTCTAATCACCGAGAGCAAATTACATAAGATTTTTTTCAAGGAACTGTGACATAGGTTTGGGAAAGAAAAAAATAAATTAGATCTTCTAGACTTTATATTATTTTATAAAACACGTTAGAGTAATATCGGGCTAGTACCTTGTATCAGTGATTTCAGATTTACCCGGGGTTGATAAACAGTACTGTGAATATACTAATAACTCACATTGGGCACGAACGGAATTATCTTAGGCCCCCTCCCCCAGAAATCATCGCTACATTGAACGAAAGCTAGGAATAAAGAGCTTTGAATGAGCAATTTCAGAAAGTAAAATGATTTATCCGTATCGGGAACACATCTCTAATCCTAACACAGAGAAAGGAAGAAAAACAAGTTATCACACGTCGAAAAACATTCAGATGGTGTCTTTTTCGTTATGCTATAAGATGAGGGACTCACGGGAGGCGCCATATAGCTCGCCCCCTCTGAAAATCAGTCATCTATTACGTATGAATGTAATGTTAACTCAAGTTAGTCCCCCCAAAAAATGTCATCGCCCCCCTGGTACACAGACAACATCAAGCGTAGACTTAATTTCTCTTATACACCAGATGGTGGTGGACAAACACCGTCGGCGTGGGTTTTTCGAGGTTCTCCCTTTCCATTCCACTTTCGTCGTTTCGCGATTGATATAAGTTTCATCATTACAAATAGTTTAAGATATATCCCAAGCCAATGCAATATGCCAAATGCTCTCCCAGTGGCGGCTGGTACTATATGTTGCATGGTTGTGCAACCGGATATTTTTTTAAATACTAAAAATATTTTTAAGTGTTAAAGTAGTGTATCAGTAAAAAATAAACCTTTGCTCTTGAGCGCAAAACAGTATTGATGCATTTCTGAAAAAAGTCAATTAAAAAACGGAAAGAAAGAGAGAGATTTACCTTTCCAGTGGCAGCGAACGTTGCCACTGGAAGCAGTAACATTGAGCATATGGCAGCGAGCTCCTATCTCTTAACATGGGGAAGTGGATTTATTCTTGCAACGCTCCTATCTTCCCGTATTGGTCGTTTACGGTTGCATTTTTTCCGCAACTGGTCAGCTTCTGTAATAGTTACGAATTCCTCCGCTTAGCAGCGCTTGACTCAGTTGATAGGGTGAGGAAGATACAGACGCGTGGAAGAAAGAAGTTATTCACAAAACATAAACTCGCAAAGAACAAATATAAGTCTGGTGGTAGCAGGGACGGATCCAGGCTGAAAGTTTGGGGGGCGGTCGTTCGAAGTCAATAGATTTTATTTAACATTTATAATACAAAGGTGAAAATTCTTGGGATAAGATTTATTTTTAAAAAAAAATCCTATTCTGGAAGGGGGAGGGGGGTCAATCGAGTCTCCAAGAAGAAAATGTCTTACTACGGGTCTAATTCCTAGCTCTGTGTCCTTCGTGCACATGATTCCGTGTTCGATTTCCGGCGGAGAGCATAAATTAATATCAAATCATTCACTTCCAATACTCATCTGTCTTCTTTAGCCTAATTTGCTGGAATGTTAAACTATTTTTTTTTTTTTTTAATTTTCAAAGGAAAACATCTTAGATTTCATGCTTCTTTACAGACAAAAAATACGTGGTTCCTGAAAATGGACTTTTTGTTCCGTATATTTATACTGTACAAAGAAATGCTAACAAAATGCGTATTGTCGGAGGAGAGAGGTGTTTCTGAACCCCAAAGAAAATAAAGCGGAAAATATTTGCGGTAGCGATGCTTTCTATTCAGAGAAACTTGGCGAGCAGCATTTCAGATTTCAATAAAGTCATAGAAAAATTTGAAGCCCGAAAGATCGAAGAAAGACCTTCCATTCTAAAAAAAAATGCATAGTTTATATAATTAAATAATTTTGTTTAACTGCGTGCATGCAATTTTCTTGCTTTTTTTTTTTTTCTTTCTTCTTTTCGGATTAACGCCATCATTCATGGCTTACAGCACATACTATATATTCAATTTATCTCGTGTCCAATAACATGAGTGCAGAGGTTTTGTATATAAATAGTGTATAAACGTACATTGATAGTGGTTGTTTGAAAAAAAGGAAATAGCTTATATATTAAATTAATATTCGAGAAATAATTTAATCAATAATATACAAATAGAGCTTAAAAGACTTTCCTCTTCATATTTCCTGAATATTTCTTGGATAGGACTCAAGAATGCTGGGGGAGGGGAACACTTGCGCGTACCTACATACCTTTGATATTGCAACATTGCAACCGGTGCTTGTACAGACTACGAGCCGCTACTGTGCTCTCCTACAGGAAATCGAACCCAGGACCCCGTGGACTAAGGGAACACGCGCTAACCACTAGATCAATAAGGACGGCATTACATATTTGTAATTGTTCGTTGATTAATCCATAATTAAAGAATAACAGTGATTCTTCTTCCAATTCTACTAGTTTAAATGCTTGACTTAGCTCTTTTCGAACTGTTACACAAAGCCCCTTCGTTGCTAAGCAGTTCGCGTACGCGTCTTTAGCGTGAAGGACCAGGGATCGACTCCCGGCGGGAACTCATGTGGGTTCGAATCCCACATTAAAGTGTAGATCCACGTCTTATATAGCCTCGCTGCTGAAAGCAATGCTAAATTCAAAATTAAATTGTTATATAAAAAGTAGTATGATAAACTTAGGACTTAGTCATATAACTAAAACGACTTTTTTTTTTAAAAAAAAAGTAATGTATAAATATTTCAGAAAGTAAAGCAATTAAAATACGGCAGGTAATAGCAAAGTCCAATAAACAGAGAAAGAGATTCCTTGGTGTATAGTATTTGTAGAAAAAGATGCCATTTACATTAGGAAAGATAAGAAAAAAAGTATCTAATATTTCTGAACTATTCCTTATATAATGTTTAATTGTCTACATAATTGTGGATAAATTCCCTGTAACATGCACCGTGTGAAATCAATGGAATTTGAAGAATATCCCTTGTGCCAAGCGTTTAGAGAAACCCACCGTCATATGTACTTACAAGGGGGAAAGTGCCCTGGTATTCACTCACTCCAAAATACTGGCAAAGAGGCTTATTTTTTCTTCTGTATACATGTAAAAGGAAGAGAACAAACATTTTCAATTACGAAATGAAAAATCGCCCAAAACCCAATGCCTACCCGTCAACTTGAGGGCCGCTTTGTGCACCTGAGCTCTTCTGTCTGCGGATTCTCCTACCCCCGCTAAGAAAAGGAAACCTAGAACGATCTCTCATCCTGGTAATATTCATATCGTCAAGACATTTAATCGACACGATCCATACAATAACCGTATTTAAAAAGATTTTTTAAAAAATCGCACAAATTGAAGCTTCGAATTAAAAATCATGTCGCGTGTATGCATAGTAGACACATTAGTGTTCGTTTTCAATAGAGTTTCATGCATATATCTCTTTTCTGACTTTTTTTTTTATTAGCTGCGACGAAGAGAAGACGAGAGAAAAAAAAAGTACAAAGCTTGGGCAGAAGTTATCATTCACAGCGTGTTATGACGCAAGCAAGCAGGTGGTGTGTAACCATAGCAACGCAAATATCCTAGAGGCGCATGCTTCGATCTACGCATTGTAATAGCGCGTGAGTGAAAACTGTTTGAGAAGTTGCCAGGGGAATCAGTTGCACCGAGTTTAACAGGCAGTGCGGTGCTCGGTTGCCGGTAGTCGCTACTGGGAACTCCGATGACACCTCGCCGCTTATAAACGGTGCACGTAAAGATAGGTATTTCGACAGTAACACTCTACAAAGTAATTAAGTTATAGCCAAAACCAATAAACAATGAAGTTAATAAAAGGTTGTTCTACTTAGAACTAAAATTTAAGTAATGCACTTGAGTATATATATATATAACCACTTGGCGAAACAACCCTTTTCGTGATCCTGAGCCACTCGAACACCATCTGTTAGCGACCAACTGAACTGCTTCCAACCTAGCCACGAATTTGTGGTCAGCGCCGTCACATCTTTTATTCACGTGGCTCCCCAGTTTGGCACACGACGCTGGGTGGAAACACCGGCCGGGAATCGAACCCGGGACCACGTGGACATGAGTCCGACGCTGTAACCACTAGACTACGGTGTCCCTAAAATACAGTTGAGTATCCCAAGTTAAAATGTAGCATTCGTTATTATATTTCAATTTGTTATTTTGTACCTGACATAGAAAGTATATGCATACAAAATGATGATTTAGATACATCTCAAATTGCGAATTCCAACCGGGTGTCATGAAGATTTTACGGGGAACAAAGTTCAAAAGTATTTCCGTTTCATCTTACTCTTAGCACTTCAGAAGAAAATAAATTATTATTCAACTGATTAATTGTTGTATAATATCCTGATTAATTGTTGTATAATATCCTATACTGAATTTAATATTAAAAAAAAACAAAGAAAAAAGAAATAATGATGGTGAATATAGAAGGCATAATTCATGCTCTTTTGTGACGCAATATTGAACTGATACAAGCGGTTGCCGACAATCATTTAATGTTACAAAAAAAAAAGTGCATATAATCTTAAAATAATATGAAATGTAATTTTGACTTACGTTTATCTCCTGCAAGTTAAAGAAACGAGAGATAAATGCACATGAGTTATTGCGACGAAACGGAAAAACTTCTAGAAAAAAACATGGGCACGATGTATAACGCTAAGGTTTCTTACAAGACAAGATGCGACACAGCTCTCCCGATATAAACAATACACTTCCCGAGACATCACGCTCAAAGACAACTTTTGACCACTGTCTTAACTCTTCTCAACTCCTGTTTTGCTGACAAATCTGTCTATCGATAACGCACATGTCCTGGGAACAAACTAGGAACTTCTCTCAGAGAAGAATACTATCGCGATCCACCGTGGTCCGCTATACAGGGTGTTACAAACATTGTCACAACGTTTTGATTCCTCACATCAAAATAAGAAAAAAAATCATATGAACCTGTGGTCGTAAGTGCAGAGTTTCATAGCAATATAGAGTGCTGAGAACGTGAAAAAAAAATGAACTTTAAAGGTCCATAGTTCCACTACAATAGGACTGATCGTAGTGCCGTCAAGACATCACTGAGAAACTAGTATGTGAACTATCCTAATATACAACTTTCAGAACTTCCGGTACTTGCACATGCACAATCATTTTCAGAGAGGCTGTTTGGGAGTACTTGATCACTCTCCACCTATCTCTCTTAAAAAAAACTAGTGTGCAAGTGCCAGAATATTCTTAAACATGAATATTTGGATAGTTAACATACCAGTTCCTAAGTGATGTCTTGAATCGACTGCGATAGGTCCCATAGTAGTGGAGCTATTAACTTTTAAAATTCACTTGTTTCACGTTTTCGGCACCTTATGACTCCGAAACTATCCGCTTTTGGGCACAGCTCCATATGAACCTCTTTTTTTTCTTATTTTGATGTGAGGAATATATTCATTCCCAGAATATTATAATACATTTTTGTAAACCCTTGTATAATCGTAAAGATTATTTGTAGTAATTAGAATTGTTATCACTTTCACCAGAAAATCCGTTGTTGCATTTTGGGGGGCGCGGTGGCTCAGTGGTAGAGCGTTCACCTCCGGTGCTTGGGGTCCTTGGTTCCATCCCAGCTCGCGCCGTGTGGACTTTGTAGTGGACAAACACCATGCTCGTGGGTTTTCTCGGGGTTATTCCACCATTTCACTCATTTCTCATTATCACCATCTCGTTTAGCCTAACCGGCATAACCGTGGGACGTTACACTTAAAGATTTCATTTCATTTTTTTCCTTGTTGCAATTTGTGATGCAGTCTTGACCTACGTATCTCAGCTAGTCCCTTCGTTTAGGTGAATTGTACGAAGTCTTCTAAAGTTGTTTTGTATACTAATGTTTGTAGTTACACATTCTAATGGAGTATACAGATAAAGCAAAAACAGCAAAATATTGCTCTTAAGTATCTCATGCTCATAAAATTTCACTGATAAAACACCAAACACCATTTTTTTTCGAACCACAACTGATCACAGGTAAATCTTTAGTGCTTCACTAAGAATTCACTTCTGAAATTCAGGCGCACGAAAAAGTGAAAACAGAAATTTACTAATTATATATATATATATACGTACAGAAAAACACAAAACGTCGTTTCAAGCACTTGTTGTCAGATTAAAGCAGACAGTTCCTTCATATAGATGCAATTAAATAATTTGAGATTTCATAAAGTAAGATGATACGCTTAAATGAGACACGGACACAACATAACGACAGGGGCAGAGTTGGAACTCGCAAAACATCGTTCCAAGAGTAAGTACTGCCGTATTGTCAGTCACAACACTCAAGTTCTGTCACGAGTAACACCAAAGCAATGCGGATAATTGTTTTTTTTTTTCACATACTTTGTGAATGTCAATATTTTTGATACACATTTTTCTTTTAAGATGAGCGAATTATTACGGGAGAGGAAAAATGTCCAAAGATCTCATTGTAGTGGGGACACTTGGTCCAAAAAGTGTTATTTTTTAATTAGAGTCATTCTGCGTGAGATTTTCTTGGGTTTCCCTCATTTCCACTAGGCAAATGCCGGGATTGTACCTAACATACAGGTCCCAGGTCGCTTCCTTCCTTCCCCAATCCTCTCTTTCTTCCGTTTCCTCGGATAGTGTGAGCGCCAAGGGACGTTATCCCTCACACGTGACGGATTAATGTCCCGGGTTTGATTCCCGGTGGGGTCACTCGTTCTAAAAAGTGTAACACGCTTTTTCAGGCCAGTCACCCTGAATTAGGTTTTCCTCATTCACACCAGCCAAATGTCCGGGTGGTACCTAACATATAGGTCCCAGGCCGTTTCCTTCCTTCCCCAATCCTTTCTTCCTCCCCTTTCCCCGGATTGTGTGCTCGCCGAGGGACGTCATCCCTCAAATCGTGACGGGCTAAATGGCCTTAGATGCCAAAAGCCAAGAAATCTAAATCCTAAATCCTAGTGACGGATTAACATGGCCATCGACGCAGAAGAGCTGAAAAAACTAATTCCTAATTCTATCCTAAAGGTTTCATTTAGAAATGAGAGTATGTCCTCCTGATTAGTATTTGAGAAAATAGATTCCTTTTGTAAACTTAAAAATTGATCTTGAACGAAAAACATGTTACATATTAACGTGAAACTGATGTTACATATTAACGTGAATTATGCCTTCATTACATCCACAAGACAACATGAAGCTCTTACAACAGAAATGCACGCACTTTTTGAGAGAAGACAGCCTTTACCGAGATGATACAGCTCCAAATATCATCTTATGGGCAACACTATATTACCCCCATCAATCTCATTATGATTCTAACAAGATGATGACTATGCAGTAGAGTTAAAGAGATATAGCCCAAATTTTTAATTGATTATTAGATCTTAATTTCTGATTAACTAAAATATGGTATAAAGATGAAAATTATTTGAATAGGTAGGTCGGATTGAGTTAAAGAAAATAACGGTTCAGGGTCGATTTACATGCGTAGTTTCCGACAAAATCCACAAAAAATGAATTCTTATTGGATTCTAAGAAGAAATCTGTTTTCGATCATTAACAACAGTATTCTGACACCTTAATAGGACATTAAACTTTTATCTGTAATCACATATAAGGTATCCGAAAAATAGTGAGAATGGGAGAAGACTATTTTAAATTGTATTTGCTGTATTTCTATATAGACTGCGTAAGTGTTTCGTATAAATTATTATTTTGTATGGGAGAGAAACAAGAACATTATGAAATAAGCGTAAATGTGGGTGTGGAGAAGAATAACTAAATGAAAAACTCAATGAAAAAGTATTATCAAAATGTGATGATAGTTAAAACAGACAAAAAATAAACTGATTTAAACATTAGTTCTGAAGAAATAATCTAATTAGCGATGTGTTAAAAGATAAAGTAGGTTGTAAAAAAGGGAAGGGAAGAATAAGAGTCCAATTTATATCATATTCAAATATGGCAATTCTTACATCTAAACGAAGTGAGAAACGGAGAACTGTGATAACATATCGGAACTTCCTGCGAGAAGTGACCTGCTATTAACAGACATGGATGTCAAAGTCCGGGACCCATGGGGACTACATTGGGGATAGACGACTCTGGTGATTTCAGTGAGCTCGAATCACATTCAGGATTGCGAGACTGACTCCGAGTAAGTCACAATAGCAAAATGACCATTTCTCGCCTGATGGCTGCTTTTAACCGCCGAGTTAATATGACCCATGAACCTACAGTTTAATAAGAAATCCGTACTACCGTAATACATTCAATGATGTTTTACCGAGATTCGAACCTAGGACCATGTGCACCAAAATACTCGCTCTAACCACAAGACCAGCTGGGAACACAAATAATGAAGATGTGCCCTGCCGTTTGCACAACGAAAATGGCATTTCTCGATTGCAAAATATGATGATTCTATGATAGAACAAAAGCAAGTAAAAATTAAATGTCTCCGATTTTACGTTTAACTTGCTTGTATTGAAATTGGATAACTCTCCAAAGAGAATCCGTACATTAATTCTAGTACAAAACTATTCTATAACTGAAATAATTTATTCCTAAATTTGAAAACATAAACATCCAGTACATTCTACGCTTAACAAAACAGAACGAATTTTATTCACACAACCTGCGTCTTATTTTTGTATCTCGTATCATTATTATTCAGTGATTGCATCATTCTCTTTCTCCCAAGATAAACTTCGAATTACTCCGGAAGTATAACTGCTAACACATTTGCATACCCACTCCTGCATTAACAGATTGTTTTGTCAATCACTTTGGGACAATTGCACTAACAGAAATATAGCTCTCTCTCCACTAGGCCAGTAGCTAGCGCTCTCTCCTTTGGTTCCGGATTCGATCCCCGGTGGGAGAGTATTGAACGCATCAGGGTGGTTTGGATTCCACTTTAAACTGTAGGATCAGGTCTCCTATACAAACAAATAAAGAAACAAATTGAGAAATATTTTTTGTTGATGTCCATCGAATATAATTCTAAGGTACCGAAAGTCACAGTGAAGTGATTTACTCAAAAGAAATAATTAAAAAGAACTGTATATAACCGGCGTGACAACTTTCGTGATGACTATACAATGATAAATAAGGACCGGGTCAAGCTTAAATTGAAGTACATGACAATATGAAATACTTATAATTACTACGAGTACTAACAATGTTAGTTTCTAAAACATTTTTTAAAATAACGAATTTCAATATCCTAAGAAAAAAAACACTTATCTCGTTAAAAAGTGCTAGGATTAGATAATTCTTAGTTTAATTCCCAGTGCCAGACGCCCAGGTAGATATTCTGTCCAGCAAAATCGGGAATTGTTTGTTTGTACGATGATCAGCGCATCTCCTGTAAGTACCCGGGTACTAAAATTACGTACCTAATGATGTAACAGCAAGAGTTTTTTTATTGTCAACGCGAATTTCAGTTACATCCTAGTAACGGAGGGTAAAATTGTACAACTAAACCTACATATGTAGTTTCCGTATGATAGATTTTTGTTTGTCGGTTGAAGAAATTACGAAGGCCTAAAAATTATATTTAAAAAGGTGGATTATTTTGGTCGGTAATAGAATTCCAAATCATTTGTGTACACAGTAATATGCGGAGTTCTTACTTTAACAACAAGCACTGACACTAATGAATCACGGTAGCACACCGATAATTCTACATCAATCAGACCAGAAGTATTGAAGTGGCATAAAATATATATGGTTTTGATTAGACCCGAAACTTGTATCGAGTACCCTAGAGACAATAGCTAAACTTACATGCGTAGAATCGATTTTATTTTGAATAACAGTTTTGCGAACGATAAGTGTAAGATACGTAATAGAATCGGTGTATTCTTTCACAAACAGGAAATTGTTTTGTTCCAACAAGAGCATGCCTTGTCTTACAAACAGCGCGTCATTTTCTTACGCCTAATGTCCCTAGTAACCGTGTCAATTGGTAAGAAATCGTCAGAAAATAATAAATAAATAAATAAATAAGATAATTTCTAATTAATGGCAAAAAGTCAAAATATAGCCTAGACGAAACATAATTAATAATGATAAATATTAATGCATCTGTGAAATCCTCCCCTTTGTTGGTTCCGAACATTCAACAAAATCTTTCTATTAAAAATTCTCTCCAATATACAAACCTGTGCTAATGTCTGATTACAGGTTTATTATTAGTTTTAATTAACATTTGCTAATTTCTAATTGTAATTAACTGCCGCTACCAGAAAAATGGAATGTATTTTAGTCATAGAGAAATAAAATGAACTAAATTCATATATTTTTTCCTACACTAAAACTTAAACAAAACTAAAGTATGGAAAAGAAAGCTAGAAGGCTAATTAAGCTATACGACTGTGGAAGCTGATAGTTTCTTACTTGTACAAAGAAATAAAAGAACATTCAAAAGCGGAACATGAAAGTATAACGCAGAGGACACTGAATGGTAGCTCAAATTAAGTTAACATTTCACTTAAAATAATGAAGTAATTAGACAATAATTTCTGAAAGAGAAGAATTTAAAATATTAATATTCAAACTATCGTTATTTAAGTTCAGATTAGAACATTTCATGTCAACAAACAAAACCATTAAGTAGATCATCGTTTCTAGACAATTAATTTTTAATCAGAAGTTGAAGGATTCGTTCGAGTTATAATGTATATATTAACCAACCAATTCCTAATAGTTCGTACCAAATCTGAAAACAATATACTTTCTCATATACCCAAAAAATTATCTTTCTAAGTTGTTCTATTTTCGTTCACATGTTAATTTTACTTTCTTCTTTTTTACTAACCACAGATTTTGTTCAATATAGAACAAGAAAAATAATAACTTTATAACAATCACAGCATGAATTAAAACAAATCGACCTCTATTCGCCCCAGTTGACGCAACAAATTTCAGTTCACTTTTTCCTAATAACATATAACGAAACACAAGCGTCAAAAAAATTAAAAAGCTAGTGATTTGGAGGGAATATATTAAAATGGATACAGCAATTAAAAGGAAATGATCTCACAACACAAGACAGACAAACCACAGCCACTTATATCCCACAACAATTACACCAGAAAATAATAGCAACAATTAACAACGTTTGATGGACTTATGAAGCTGAACCCGTCAGCTAACATTTCCTTGAATAAACGGCATTTTTGCCTGGGACAATAAACAACAATCAATTTTGCTACTAGTAACATCAAGTTTACCTTCTGAAGATACCCAATGAATTGCCTCTTCTACTCACTTCACAACCTGAATCCCAAAAGACCAGAAATATGCCAAGATATTTTCAACCCTCCTGCTTAATTAAACCGACGCTCTTTGAAGAGCATCACCAACTGACATCAAACATAATGGACGACCCAGTCATCCAAACAATCAAGAGCGGAATCATCAATAACAGGCATTATGAGCCCTTCAATCATTTTCCTTAGCCGTTGTTTCCATCGGTTGAGGCGCTGGTGAATGTACTGATAAGGAACTAATGGCTTGAGACGGCGAGAGCGGTTGGTCGGGAGTTAAGAGTGGCGATGGTGACACGGAGTGTTCTTCTGACAGACTTCTCTGCGGTCCACTCCGTGAAGACTCGGATTCTTCTAGACTACTGGATTCCTGGAGTTCGTATCTTGTGTGGGTTCTCATGTGACGAGTAATCATGTCTCGTCTGCAAGCGGCGTATGGACATTGGGGACACTTGTAGGGTTTCTCTCCCGTATGAGTACGCTGGTGGGTTGAAAGATGATCAGACCGGGAGAAGACTTGCCCACATACTCTGCAAGTGTACGGCTTCACCCCCGTGTGAAGTCGCATGTGCCGTGTTAACATATCACTTCGCGCGAAGGACCGTTTGCACACTTCGCAGAGATAGGCTTTGGAAGCTGAATCCGATTGCCGACTCTTATGCCGAGAAGCCATGTGCTTGGCAAGTCGATCGTGAAGGCTAAACATTTGTCCACAAACGGGACAAACGTAAGCTACATCTGACCCTGGTGGCATTTCTTCCACCACCGGTGATACCTCTAGGTTGTAACGAACAGCTACTGATTCTTTGGTTGTTGGGGATGCTACGTCGCCCTTCACTACCGGAACAGAGACAAGTCCAGCAACACCACGGGGAAGGAACCCTGGACTATCGATGGGCACTCGAGCCACAAGATGGGGTGGCAGTCCTGCCTTAGTGGATAATGATTCTGTGCTTGTGCTACTTCCCATGCGTTCCCTGCTTCCCTTCATAGATAAATCCAGCGGAGAATCTTGAGGTGAAGACTGATCTGATTCCAGGGACCCGCCCTTTTGCGGGATTGTCAAAGGATGAGGCACGGGCCTGCCGTGTCTAAGGACAGTCCCCCGAAAGGGGTCACGTGGGGCAGAAGGTTCCGTCTTTGCAGTTGCCCCTGCTGCACCTTCGAACCACATTTGCAAATCGGAGTCCGAGTGACTTCTTCTTCGGAATATGTCCGGCAGGTATTTGGTGTGCAGATAGTGCTCAAAGCTATATATAGGGGACGGGGAAATCGGGGTACCCGGGGTGTTGGGTGTGTTGGGGGTGAGTGGGGAAACGGGGGAGGCAGGGATTCCACCACCAGGATAAAACCTTTCTTGGGGATGAGAAGGATCCAGAGCTTTCGGATCTCTGACTGTTAACGTTCCGCAATGTGCACACGAACATCCTGTATACCTGAGAGCCGTACATTGGGTGCCAGCACCCATTTCTTCTTCATCACAGTTCTTCACTTGAAGTCGGGGTGGTACTTGAATCACACTAGGGGCTTCTAATCCTACACCTACTCTCATGCCGTCGGCACTTTCTTCTTCTTCATCAATACTACTGTCCTTAATCCTTAACGGACTGAAACTAATTTTGGGCGAATCAGTGGTTGAAATTTGTGGAGAACCTGTGGAGCTATGTGGCGACTTATTGGAAGAGGAAGCAGGGCTAAACACATCTTCTTCCTCTTCGGATATAGCTCCGTAATGGTATCGTTCCCGGTCAAGACTATCAAAACGAAAAACTTCACTTTTAGCTTGTCCCAAAGGACTGGTAGGACAACCCTTCCCCTCAGCACTTGTAGCAGTAAGCGGCATTTGTATCACACTATGACAAACTTGAGGTTCCGAAGGTGCCATATCTGGTTCTGGCCACTCCTTAACACTTTCCGTAATGACGTTTCTGTCCTCCTGTTCGACACCTGACGACTGTCTTTTCGAAACCTGTTCCTCGTCCAATCTCTCACTTTCAAACTTACCTGCGTCCCCAGAATCCAATTCGGGGCGAGAACTGTACATGTGTTTCGTGTTTTTTAGCAAAGGCAGGCTCAACAATGAGTCGCTACCATTGGTATCATTTCGCGAATCAGTATTTCGCACGGTCACTGAAGTACAATTAACAGAAGTGGTTGTTACCTGTGTTGTAAGTTTGTCTAGAACCTGACTAAGACGTTTCCTTTTCCGCTGCTTGTTGTTGCTTTTGTTATTATTGATGTTAGCGGTGCTGGTAGTATTGTTGTTCTCAGGTCCTGGTTTGTTGTTGTTGTTATTGTTGTTGTTGACATTATGTTGTGTTGTTGTTTGATCCAAAGGACTTCGCTGTACCTGGGTTTCTGCCATATCACTTCCCTGAACTTGACGCCACATCCCACCGTACTAGTTCTACCGTCTCCAACAGACTCATCCAAACGGAGCGATACCTTTTCATTGCTAACGAGAGATGCGACACTTCTTGCCGGGCACAGACACCACACACAAGAGCACACTCGCTGAAGTTCTTTTTCGCACTGCCGCCTCTTCAAAGTTGACTTCCCCCCGAACACACACTCACACACACTGCGTTGGCCGACAGTCTATCTCACTCACTCACTCACGTTGAAGAAATCCAGCGCCAGATTGCGCGCGCGCTGCTTGGAGTGGGAGTTGAAGGAGGGAGGCACCGCTAGCCGCAGGGTAGGTGGAGCCTTACCACGCCTGTCCGTGACGAGCCTGGCTTGGACTAGCAGTGCGATTCCGTGTGAGGTCAAGTCAGTTCAGAGTCCACTTAAAGCTGCTGTCCTCTCGGCATCCAGCTGCAAAAGACATCAACATCATTAGTAAATCAAGATCTTCCTACTGTCTTGGAAACAAAACATGCATTATGAAAGTGTCCTACCAAGAAGAGAGAAAAAATAAATGGCATTCATTACATTTATCTGTAACACAGTCAAGTGTTTACCAGCAAATTCTTCCGCCTCTCTCGTTTCATTTTCCACGTGCAGTTCAGGGGATAGTGGAATCGATTCAGGACTGTGTTTCTTAGACTTGTATACATACATATTAAGACACTTAATTCGTACTGTATTTTGATATAAACGTTAATAAATCACTTATATATCTATGTGTAATATGTAGTGAACACTTAAACCAAGACATACCAATAATAATATATAAAAGTACTCCTGAAACTAAACGTACAATAAAGTTTTTAACATTACAATCAACTAAAATATAAAATTCAAAGAAATTAGAATAGTCACAATGTGGTACGAAACAGTATAAGAAAACATCATTCAGATTATGTATTTTCCATCAGTAAGTCACACCATACAACCTGAAATCGAAATCATAACGCTGATGAACTTCCTCGCGGCTAAGAGGTTGGCGTATGCGCTTTTGATGTGGGAGACCAGGGTTCCGTTCCCGTCGGAAGCTCATGTGGTTTGAATACCACCTTAAGTGTAGGTCTACATCTAATATGGCGTCACTGCTAAATGGAGCATGGTAGCTCAGTGGTAGAGCGCTCGCGTTTGATGCGTACGGTTTCTGGTTCGATCCCCAAAAAAATAAGTTTGTAGTGGACAACGTCCTGCTGATGGGTTTTCTCGGGGTACTCCCGTTTCCCCCACATTCTCCTACCAATTATTCGATTGTTATTCACTTTCCTAAATCATCCGTCTCCCTTAGCCTAATGGGTATAACCGTGGGAAGTTAAAATGAAAGATTTTATTTCATTATTTCTTTTCACTTTTGGAATCGGTGGCGGCTGAAGGGAAGTCACATTGGTGACAAAAAAATCAATTTTATCGTTATAACGTAATGGAAGAAAGCTGAATACATGAATGAGTGCAGTAGGTAAGATTTATTCCCTTACCATATAGCGACAAACCATAAAATTTTCTGTGTGAACTGACTTCCTTCTAGGTCCAGCACTGTTTTCAAATACTTTTAGTGTCTTTACAACAAATGACGGATTTGTACTTTATAGTTCTTATAACTAAAATATTTGCACCAATAGTGCTTTTTTTTTTTAAAAAAATCCTTAAACTTTTATAGTTCTTTTTTTAAAAAAATAAATACAACAAATAAACTGGAATGAAATATCGTACACTCTATGTTATATTGCTGACTAATAATACCAGCACATAAACTATTCTCAGAATACATATCATTTATTACAGCCACACTAGTGGGTCTTATAAAATTGTAATGATAGTACGTCCATCAGTTACTCCACAGGATAACTCTGCAACGAAAATAAATTTTTGAAGAAGTTTTCTTGCAATAGACAGCTAGAGCCGTTACCTCGACCTAATTCGTTACTCGAGTCAATCTGTTAACATTTCAAGCTAACGGTGACTCCCATTTAATATCTACAGCATTTCTTAGATTCTATGCAACTTGCAAAGAAGCAAAGTAATATCGGTTGCCTATAATGAAAGGATATATAGATAATTAACTATGATTATTCCACATTCTATTCCGCGGCGGGAACTCACGTGGTTCGGATTCCATGTTAATCAGTAGGTTCACGTCTCATATAGCCTCGCTGGTGAACGGGACGTTAAACTAAAAATCAACTCAACAACACATCCCTTTTAAAACCTATAACATTCCCTAACTTCTATGCAATCTGCAAACTAGCAAAGAAATGTTGAATGCCTAAATTAAAAGGGTACACAGTAGCCTATAGATAATTAATTATCCATATTTCATATCCCATTTAAAATCTATAGCATCCCCTATCTTCTTTGCAACCTGCAAAGTAGCAAATAAATGTTGGTTGCCTACGACAAAGGATATATAGCTTTTCTTATTGCAAATATCCGGTATCCCACACATGGATTCATATTTACTGTCTTTAGCAGAGTTTAGGCTATTAGACTCATTCAGTGAACCATGTGCGATTGTATTGTTACTACGTCCGTCTGTTACTACACATAATAAACCTTAAACGATAATCAATTTTAGAAGTTAGTTTTCTATCAATAGACACTTCAATCCATTAATATATTCACGGGTAACCGTGACTTTAACGGTGAATATCTATATCCGGTTCATTCATAAATGCACGTTTCGCGTGAACTTCGAAATGCAGACTTCAAAATATATAAGAGTTTCGGGTTGCATAAATATCTAGGAGAAAATATTCTTAATTCTTATTATAAATGCAAGGTCATAACTTAATGCTGTTTTAGTGTTAAATAATTCATTACATAAAATCAATAAATTAATGAGGCGATTGTGCGAACGCAGTGACTATCATAGGTATCCTGCCAGTATTGGCCAATCACTTGCTGAAACTGAGAAGCTTCCATGCTCCACGGTCTTCCGCTAACCTTTTCGTATTCACGTACGATTTTTTCTGTTTTGATATCGTCCATTAACTGCAGCCTCCTTCGCCCTCTCCCTCTCTTTCCTGCCACTATACCCTCTAACACGTCCCTCATGATATAAAGCCTGTCACAATCATCTTGGCATTTCAGCTAAACGAATAAAACGCAAGCTCTGACGCGATGTTGCCAAGTGCTAAGGGAAGTGGCTATGGCTAAGCGGACGAACTATAGGGCGATCAGGTGGCAGAGGATAGACGTGGATGTGTACAAAATAAACGTGGCAATACCGCTGGCCTCTCATTTGCTAGTAGCATTTAAAGGGAACTTGGAGCGCCGCCTTCAATTGCCAAGATGTTTGTTACGCCGGCTAGTTCTTTCTTAGCCAATGTCACAATAAGTTTCTCTTTCTCTTCTTATTAATATCTAAAATTGTGTTTTTTTTCACCATTTCTTACACCCTCTCATTCGTTTTTCCGCTCGACCCAGCTAATTCTTTAAATTCTTCTCCACACCCACATTTCGAAAGCTTCCAGTCGTTCGAACACAATAAAGAGTATTTGTAAATGTTTAAGGATACACAATTCGTTATACGATAAAGGCTACTCTAATAATAAACATTCTTTAATTGTTGTTATATCACACCCTTCATTAACCTCTGGCAACACGGAAGTATTCATATAAACTCCAAGTGAAATTAACAACAAAAAATCAGGGTAAAAATTTTGTACCTACATTTACGAAACAATACGAGGAAAAGTTTACTAAAATCGTGATGAGACGGTAAAGGATTTCTCGAGAATCGAGACGATACAAAAGGAAAAAACGAGAGAAGTAATAAAATCTTCTATCTCGTCTCGTGTGCAACACTAATTTACTAACGATTTAGTTTCCAACATTAGCATTGCTCTGTTTTGGTGCAACTATGTATTTTCATTTTTCTTAATTAACGTATAAACTGTGAAGAATCAATTTTATGTGAAGACAGACCAATAGCAAATCAGTATTGAAATTAAAAAAAAATATTTTTACATCCTTACCGGAAGATGGCTCTACTATTCTAGTGGGATCTTAGGTATAATAATTCCAGTAGGCTTTAAACTCACAAAGGAAAAGCGAGCTCTATAGTTATAGGCTATCTAGAGTCCTAAAATAATGGTGGAAGTTCGGTTTTTATTTATGTTCTCTGTGAGTAGCATTGCTATATAGAAGATCTACAGTTTATAGTGAAATCTGGATCAATTTAATACGTTCGATATACTCTCAGAGGAATCCAGTCTGCGATCATGTGCACAGAGGACGCAAACGCTAGCCATTAGACCAGCAAGAGGGGAAAATAATGATCGTGACCGGAGATTATAATTATTTAGAGCTAAGGTTACGGATTATGCGTGCTTCAAGAAGTTTTTATATTGGTTTTACATCTGGTGAAGACACAAATGCATGAATGTTATGAGGTAATTGGAAAGGCATTAAGACGTAGCGAATTCCAGTCTAATGAACTAGAAACAGGGTCAACCAGCAATTAAATAATCAACAAGCCGTTTACAGATAATGAGGACGCTCTGCTTCAATCTTGAGTGAGATTGAATTGGATTGGATTTGAGTTTACCGTCCCGTTCAGGAAGGCTATATGAGACGTCGTCCTACAGCTTAACGTGAAATCCAAACCACATTATGTCCCAGCAGAAATCAAATCCGGGTCTCCTATGCCAAAAGCGAATCTTAAATGAGACCATGAATGGTTTAGATTCCACGTTCACGAAGTATAGAACAAAAATTAAATTAAATTAAATCATCAAGTTTTACGTCAGAGGGTTATTCTGGCTAGGGTAAAGGAGATGGTGATGATGAGAAATGAAGCAAATGGTGGAATGAATAAAGTGGAAGCAAACGGAAGAACCCCGAGAAAACTCACGCACACGGTGTTTGTCCACCACAAAGTTCACTTTGCGTGAACTGGGATCGAACCAAGGACCCCATGCACCAGAGGTGAACGATGTACCACCGAGCCAACACAACTCTTTTGATGCATAGAACATTCACAATGCTGAAGCCGCAGTGAATTTAGCGTCCATTCCCACCACCGAGGCTATGAGACATGAACCTGCAGTTTAAGGTGGAAGTTCCCACAACCGTAATTTATTCAAATTCCAATCGGAAAATCAAACACGGGAACTTATGCTTCAGAGCGCGCTATCCACTAGACAAGAAGTAAGGGCCATTTTCTAAAAGAAAAAAATGCTAATTAATTACTGGATATAAGAAAATGATAACAAATCAAGGTGAAAAATCAACTAGCAGCATTAACAAGTTATTCCAGCAAACGTTTGAATTACTCAATCGAAACATAAACAAACGCCTGCGCATGGATGCAAATATACATGGTGTTTCAAAACAACACCAGCAACGTTTGGGAGGTGATTCCTGACTCCAAGATAAGACAAAAAATATAGACCAACCAGGGTGCACAAATGCTTCCTTTCGGAGTTGTAGGCTGCCGAAAACATGAAAAAAAAAAAAAAAAAACAAGAATTTTAAAGGTATATAGCTGTAAAACTATGGGACCTAGTAAAGTCCGGTCAAGACTTCACTTGGGAACTAGTATGTGCCCTACCCAAATATCCAAGTTTCAGAATTCTCCGCTACTTCCGCAACAATTTTTATAGAGATAGTTGGTGAGTACTTCAAATTATATGCCCGTAGCCGAACTCCCTCTATGAAAATTGTTTCGTGAGACCTTAGGATACTAAAACATGTATTTTTGGATAGTGCACATACTAGTTCCTAAGTGAAGTCTTGGCCCGACTACTGTACATCCCATGGTATTGGAGCTATGTACCTTTAAAGTTCATTTTTTCATGTTTTCGGCAGACTATAACTCCGAAAAGAAGCATTTGTTCACCCAAGTTGGTTTATACTTTTTGTCTTATCTTGGTGTCAGAATCATCTCCCAAGCAGTGTCGGTGTTGTTTTGAAACACCCTGTATAAGACATAAATATGTAAATACGTAAGATAAGAACATAACAATCATTTTCTCACGACATGAAAGGTCCGTTGACACGAACTGAAGCGGAATTAAAGGTTTGATATCGAATTTTTGAAGTTCCGAGAATTTTGTCCTTGAACACACTCAGAGCTTCAGTGACAGCGATGTAATTAGTGCGAAATTTTGTCCCTATGTTCACCGTTTGTTTACACGTAACGACCTTAATACAGAGAGACATCACAGAATATACAGAACGTTACATAAACGGCTTTTTTTCTCTCTTCGTCTCTCCGTTACACAAGAAACATAAACAGAAGGCACACATCTAACAAGTATCTTCCTCCCTCAGTGACTTGATTGAAAGTGCAATAATCAATAGCCCGATTTCCGTCACGTGTTGGACCTTGTTCGGAGAACAAGGCACGTGAAAGTCTTGCTAGTCGCGTGACATCGAAGATGTGCAATGGTTTCCAGTAATCTGGAGAGCAACCCATTTATGCTTCCCCATATCTGCAAGGATCTAAATAAATAGACGTGCATTTTTTCACTCTATCACTCTGATATATTACGTAAGGGCTCATCTAGCTGATTCCGCTCGACATGGAGTCCGTGGATTTTAAATGTTAATGTTTGTTTCCAGTTTTTACATGATTTCTTGAACTTACAATGGTTCATTCGTATCCTCAAAGCATGCAACCTTAATTTAACCCATTTACCGAAGAGTCATACAATGATGAAATTTTGCATGAGTCTTGTAACAATACGACGTTCCATTGTTAGTTTTCTACGTTCATGTATTTTTAAAGTTAAATCTCTTATGTGATTTTGAAGATTGATGTCAGGTTTATCGTACGCAACCAGTTTTCCTCTTGAGTAAAACGGGATTACCTAGTACACAGGGGTAAACTTTGACAAGTTCGAATAAAATTTCAAAATTCCACAATATCTATAACACACCCAATTTTTTTTAAAAAAAACATACTTTCTTTAAATAATTAACTAACAAAATAAAATAAATCATAATAAAATTTTAAAATAAAACAAAATATTAAAAAAAAACTTTTTTTTTAATAACAGACAAAATAAATCATATTAACATTTATTGCACATCTGATGAAATCTGTGCTTTCTAGCTATCTGCAATATCAAGATTAGATTTTGAATATCAATATACAAGCAGAATACACGTTTTTCGTACGAAAAGAATGCGTTTCATTTTGGACATAAAGAGCTGAATTTATATTACGGCATCGGAAGCGTCCCTGTTCCTCTCAACGATCCCAAAAGCTATGGATTCGACACTAACATCGGTCATTTTCGATCATTTTAAAATATATCCACCCTTCTCCTCCCCTAAGTTACACAGTCAAAGTGAAGTAATGAACACCATTCCAGGCCCGAGTCTCATCTATGTTGAAAATTTGATCGAAATAAAATGAAATGAAATCTTTAAGTTTTACGTCCCACGGTTATGCCGGTTAGGCTAAAGGAGACGGTGATGATGAGAGATGAGTGAAATAGTGGAATGAAGAAAGTGGGAGGAAACGGGAGAACTCCGAGAATACCGACGAGCACGGTGTTTGTCCACCAAAAAAATTGATCGAGATCGATCAGGTGGTTCAAACGGTACGAAGTCACAAACATAGTTACTTTCATTTTTTATACATTGCACATCTTTAATAGTTACTTTTCTACACATTTACCAGATTTCGATAAATTATTTTGTCATGAAATTGAAAAAAACAAAAAAATTTAAAAAATCTTTAAACAAATGTAACTTTATATTTAAAATTTATGATGCCTATTCAATAAATTATTCCGTTATGTAAATATAATTTCATTTTTACTAAAAACAAGGGCAGAATGTAACTTCTACTAATCTAAAAGTCTTAATTAAATCGAAAGTGATATTTTATTTTTTATGTAACTTTAATTAATAAAACAACTAATATAACCACTATTAAATTAAAAGCTACTAAGCAAACAAAAATATTAAAAAAGAAAAAAATAAATACAATAGCTGAAAGCGTCACTATCCTGTGTTTTTTGTTTACTTTTATATTCTACACCTTTTTTTTTATTATTGGTAACATGCGGTAACCCCTTTCGGGTAGGCAACCAACAGTGCGTGCTAATAACCGAAGCAGCTAAACACATCGAAACAATTCAAGCATAAATTAATTGTCAATTAATCGTTACACTGACCTTCAAATAATGCAATTTTCAAGTACCTAATACCGTTAAAAAATCAATATGTTTACAGTTCTGTACTTAAAGAAACTAACAATTTCAGTTCATAAAAAAATAACATGTTCATGTTCATGTTCTAATTACACTGTTCGTGTATACTTTTTAATGTCCTGTAAACTGCTAAAAGTGTGAACGTAACATTATCCTCTGAAAGAAAAATATTATGCTTTTAAATGCAAATTTTAACTCCTTAACTTACCATTCATTTCCCACATGCCGGTAAAAATTAATATATTTTCTATTAACAAATCTTTAATGAATGTTGTTGTTATCCTAGTGGCAGCTATACCGCTTTAAGAGTAAGATACTTTAAAATCCGGAATATATTCGTGTCATCAAAATTGTGAATATACAAACTGGAAAATAATTTCTGAAGTGGGTATTTCAGAGTAAATTACCTTTGGAAACTCTCAAAAGTTGTTCAGGAAAATACACATTTTAGTCCAATTACAATGCTTAAGATAAAATTACCGAGTATATTCGGTATCACATTAAAATACCGAGTATATTCGCTTTCTCAGCGCCAGCTAACTGTGAAAGTGAACATTATCCATCTGGAACTAATGGTATCATACAACAACATATTCGTAATTTAAATAAAATTTACAAAATATTTCCATATACCCATATATTCTCATATTCTTCTTCGTACGCTAACCTATAGGAAGCGAGATGTACAAGTAGGTCCGACTTAGAGACCAAGGAGCCAAGCAATTAACAAAATCGGACCCTTCTTTCTGGTGTCTAATCGTCCGAAAAGTAAACTTTATTTTTTCATTAATTAATTAACGTACTTTGATTCTAGAAAATAGACAGGTACACTTAAAAATGACAAATTTATTTTTTATTTATTTCTGATAAATTGATATTATTGTCTTTAGTGTGCATAATTTCATCCTCTAATCTAAGCTCCTCCAAGGCTAGAGTTCCTAGGCTAAAGGTTACCGCTAAGTACAAGATCGTTTCATACAGCTCCTTGAAGTATAGGGACAAAATATTCATTCCAATAAAAGTTAAAGCACGCAAATTACGTAAATAATATTTTACAAGTTTTATTTAACCTTTTTATTAAGAAGAAAAATTAGTTTCCTCATTTTCACATTAAGGGATGCCGTTTTATAAAAAAAAATGGAAAGAAAGATAAAAGAAAAAAGACATTTGGTCTCGTAATGCTCTTTGCTCTAACTGAAGAAGAACACTGATTCATCCTATGAAAGCAATTTGGATAGACACCAAACAATATTTCTTGTGAGAAAACTCTTGATCTTTTGGACCAGTTTGTCGCTCTCAGTGTAAAGAAAGCTTTACAAAGAGCGTTTAGTGTAGTTGGGCTATGAATACGTTACGGAAATAGATTTATGGTTCTTCTTCTCCTGTTTTCAATATTTTAAAATAGATTTCTTTTTCTTTTAATTTTACAATTTTAAAACTTCCGCAATATTATTTGTGTTTAATTGATTTCATTTGATTTTGAGTTCTGCGTCCCTTCTACTGGTGAGGCTATATGAGACGTGTACCTACAGGTTAACGTAGAATCCGAACCACTGAGCTTCCGCCCGGAATCGAACCCAGGTCTTCCACACCGAAGGCACGTATGCTAACCGCATAGCCACTAGGAAGCTATATTAGTATTTAACGTAAAACACCTTGTCCAAAAAAAAAAAAAAAAGACACAGGAAATGTATCCAGGTTAAGTTCTCCATTATAACACTAGCAAGGACAGTAGATAAGTATCGTTAATAAGATACTGCCAAAATGGCATTTTTTTTCTTAAATTTTAATTTCTGATCGACCAAAATATTGTCCAGCTCTAATCAGTCGATTTATGCGGGACATCATATTCTACTGGCTAGAACGTTGGATTCATGTCCGCGTGGTACAGAGTTCGATTCCTGGCCGGCGCTTCACAATATTCGGCGTCCAACCACAGTCGTGAGGCAAACTGGGGAGCCACGTGAATAAAAGACAAACACAAGGTTTAGAAAGCTCATAATACGCTTGTTACAGACAAGGAGTCACAGCGCTTTGGCCACGAGTTCGTTGTTAAGCTGAACGTAGTTCAGGCCGTCGCTAACAGATGGCATTGAAGCGGATCATGCCCACAAAAAACGGCTGTCATGCCAAGTGGTTTGGTTTCTTTCTATCAGTCAATATATGACATCAAGTTGAACAGTATAAGGTATGTGCGAATAAATTGTTATATGCAATTTTTGAGAAAATATAAAATACATGATTTTTTTGACAAGCTAAAGAAATACGCGATTCGCTGCCAATAACAAGTACCAGTTTTCATTTTCGAGCGGGGAAAGGATACATGATTTTTTTTTCTGAAATTTAAATTTAAAATGTATATTTTCCTTTCATCATAATAGTTACATCATTGTCATCATCATCATAGCTATTCTGCGATTATTGGCAGGTTACTTGTCACAACTTAGAAGCTGCCATGCGCTCCACAGTTTTCTGCTGACCTGTTCGTCTTCACGTAAGATTTTTCTGTTTAGATATTGCCCAACAATTGTAGCCTCCTTTGTCCAACAATTGTAGCCGGCACGGTGGCTCAGTGATAGAGCGCTTACCTCTGGTGTGTGAGGTCCCTGGTTTGATCCCGGCCAAGTAAGTTTGTGATGGACAACATTGTGTCCGTGTGTTTTCTCGGGGTACTCCCCGTTTCCTTCCACATCCTCATTTCACTAATTCTTCCACCATTATTCACTTGTTTTAATCATCAGTCTCCCTTAGCCTAAAGGGCATAACCGTGGGACGTTAAAGTGAAAGATATCATTGGAACATTTCGCAAACAACGTATTACACTGAAACTTTTTGAACTTCTCGAAGATGACTTGAGAGTCAAATAAAGTGCACCAGGGCGTCGCGGAGCGCAGTTTGAGAAACTTTGATGTAGTGGACATTTAATTTCAACTTGACAGTTTCTTTGCGTGTCATAATTTATCAATTAGGAATTTATATGCAGAAACACAGTGTTTCTCTAATGTGGCATTTGTCTTTTTCTTTCTTTTTTTTCTTTCGCGGTTGTTCTTTGATCTGTAACGAAGGTGTCAGAGTATCGGACGTAGTTTTTTGGGTGCTGATTACGTAATGAGGCCGTGGGTGGTGACGTGCCTGCTGCAGTGCGTCGTGCGGTGTAGCATGGACAGCTGCAATTCTCTACCGCACTCTCGACACTCAACGCCCCCAACAGTGGGAGGAAGGCATGGGTCTGCATTGAAGACACGGAACTAGGGAGCGCATCGGGATTTAAAGTATAAGCATCCTCCCGCACAAATAACCCTGCATCAAAGTAAATGGGAGGCTTTGTTTGCTTTATTTGGTTTGTATGCAGATATTCAGTGGATTCACCACGCCATTTAAAAGCTGATTTAATCAACAGTACACAAAGTTCATGCCAGTGGCGGATTTAGCCCGGGGCTGAGGGGTCCTAGTCCTCTCCCGATTTTTCAGTGACAAATAACTGACACTATTATTTATATATATATTTTTTTGAAAGTTTATAGTAATTTTTGCTTTTTATTTCTTTATTGGAGTATTTTTGAAATATTAGATATAGTTTCAGTTAGTTTTTCTGTTATGCAATGTGTAAAACAATACTGGAGGTCCACAAGGTGAACGTCCAACCTAGCCATAATATACATCGGAAGAGAGTTAGGTCGGAAACTTCTGTAGGACGCATTGAACAATTGTAAACTCACGATATACCTATCATAGTATGTGTTCTGGCTGCCTCCTTTTCCCAGTTTTCACCTTCTAGATCCGCCATTGGTGTATGCAGTAAGAACAGCACCACTGCATGCAAAATATTTGTTGTATGAAAACATATAAACATTTTACACATATTCATTTATCTGACAAAGTCCTGAAGAGAATGGGGCGTCTTTTCTGTCTGTCCTCGAAGTTCTTGTCTACGTATCGTAGTCACGTTAAGATTACTTAGATCAATTAGAGAAATGTCCCTGTTCGGGAAAATTTTAAAATGAAAGTTAACTTCTGGCGAGAGGGGTCTACGGTTCGACCACATGCCATGTAGTTTTGTGGTGGACAACATCCTGTCCGTGGGTTTTTCCGGGGTGCTCCCGTTTTCTTCCACATTCTCATACCACCAAATTTTCCACTATCATACACTTGCCTTTAGCATTCACCTCGCTTAGACTACAGAACATAAACCTGGGACGTTAGACTGAAAGATTTCAGTTTTCATTGTCAAATGACATAAACAGAAATCGAGCAATTCATGTGTTTGACAACGAATTTACAATGGATTTCGATTTGGATTTCATTTCAGTTTAGCGTCCCTTTCAGCAGCGAGGCTATATGAGACGTGGACCTACAGCTTACGTGGAATCCGAACTGTATGAGCTCCCGCCGGGAATCAAGCCTGGGTGTCCCACGCCAAAGGTGCATACGCTAACCACTTATCCACCAGGGAGCTCCAATTTACAATTCAATCACCAGCAGTGACAATTAACAGAGATGTAATTGGAAGGAAGTCAACCAGGGATTATATTTAAACCTACCATCTGGTGGAACTTGATTAAGAACCTGAATTTTCTATCATAAAATAACATAATGAATTTATTATTTTATATTGCCTTCTTTAGATTGACCAAGAAATTATGTTAAAATTCTATTAGGATAGACTTCTCCAAATGCACTGTATGTTAAGTGTCTTTATATTCTGAAGTAAACTTTTTCTAGTCGTTGTGCCTTCATAGCTCTTCATGCATCCAAATAATCACAATATGTTTCATGTATCTATTCATTTCAGGCACAGGATTTCCAGTGAAACCACCACCTGTATGTCAGCCAGCCAGTCTTGAAAAGCACCTACTGCAACTGACGCTTGTCCTCACTCAATTGATGCCGTTCGCCATGAAAATGAATAAAGATGCAAAATAAATTGATAATTAAATTGCACCTAGATCCTCTTATGATATAACCTGGACCTACTATGCTATTCTTACTCTTAACGAGAAAGGGCATAACCCTCTAAACGGGTAATCGTGGGAAAAACATATTATAGTTCAGAGAGCATAACTGCTGAAATTTCAAATAATATTGCTTGTGTTGCTGACCACACATCCCCGTCCCACCCTCGAGGGCACGTTGGCTGAGTGGTAGAGCGCTCACCTCTGGTGAGAGATGTTGTTGGTTCGATTACAGACCATGGTGGTTACGTTCGATTCCAAACCATTAGTTAGGTTCTGTCGTTTACTACTGCACTCATGTTGTAACAATTCTGTCATAATCTTCGATATTCATTAATAAGTCGTCTCCTTTAGCCTAAAGGGCATAATCGTGGGACGCTAAACTGCAAATTTCACTTTCTTCTCCCCCTCGTACACACACGCACTTTTATATTACCTGTTGGGTTGTTGTATTAAGCTCTCCGGAGTTTCGTACTAGATAATGTTAATGTGAGAAGTACATTTCTCACAGTTTTAGTGGATTAGGGAGAAAGTATAGACTATTATTAATTATCTGTAAGCTCCTTGCTAAGTCTTATAAAGAGAGTAAGTACCCGTCGTTCACCGGTTTTAATTCAGAGTCTGGATAAACGGAAGAGTAACTTTTCCATAACAATTCTCTTCTCTCTGTGTCTATCCTTTGATGCTATGCAATCCCGCAACACCAAAACGAATGCTGGTTGCGTGCAAGACCAGGCGTTCTTAGAAAATAGTGAAAAAAATAAAAATGTGCATATCTTTCTCCCCTGAAACCCCCCGCCTGAGCCCAAAGTTTAAAATATGGGTCTCGTAGGCAGATCAGCTCTGCCATATATGCAACACGTGCATTTGCACCAGGCAACAAAATCTGTCATAACTATATGATTTAAAATAAAAACTTCTTGTTGGAAACATACTTCATGATGATGGTAGTTAAATTTATTAATCTAATATTTTATTTGAATACTACATTTATAAATCATGTTTAGGTCGCATTAGTTTATGATCACATAGACAGTGCTAAAGCAAATGGTCAAACAAATCCCAGCATGAATTGATTGATTGTTGTCAAATACAAGGACAATTCTCGAACAGTAACGAACACCTATTCCATTTAATTTGTTATCACAGTTTTGATATGAAAGATAGTGCTGCCTTTATCACAAATGAGTTCCTTATCATCAAAGGTGGAAACATTAAAAAAAAAATAACAGATGCAGAGGGAAAATGAAGAAATAAAGATAAAAGAGCTAGTTGCTCTGGAATTGCAAACTGATATATTGAGATCGAAGCTCGATATTAAATTCTATATAAGAAAATAACATCTTTCCTCTTCAATTGCATTTACTAATATAATAAATTATTATTTAAAGAAAGAGGGGACACAATGATAATATATTTGCACTGTTTAGGGCTTTCTGAGTGCAAGTGCACTTTATCTCCCCTTCATTGTTTATGGTGTGATAGTACACCTAAAATCGTGGATTTTAAGATTTTTTTTTGTTCTCTCTGGGCGGCCAATTGCCTAGGGACGGCCCTGTTCGTAGGCAATTAGATCTGATGAAGATATATTCGTGTACAAAGGTTGGCGTCTGCAGATCACTCCTTTCTATGAGAAACCCTGTCCATAGACACACATAATATTTCATTATATTAAAGACGTGGGTTTTGGCATAATAGGGGAACACTAGACAAGATATCATACCGACGGCTTAGTGTCATAGGAACGTATCTACAAAAAGTTAGTTTTCCAGAATCGCGAAAGGAATTTTATTTTCGTATTTCATTTTAGTTTGGGATAATCCAAAATGCTTTTAATTTTATCACCCATTTTTTTTTTTTTTTTTACAAGGAAGTCCGGCTTATAATCATTTCACCTCTGATATGTCAAAAATGTTTGTATCTTAAAACAAAAAATATGTAGATACATTCCTATGACACTAAGCCGTCGATATATCACATAAATATTACAAAAGTAGTAGACATTTCAGCAATACAATTTATTAATTAATTACATAATTTAGGATAGCGTATCATTCACTTCAACTGTTCGAAACAAAAGTGAAATAATAAATAATTCCTGTCTTTGGGGATGAAGTTTCGAACATTGATCATATTCATGATAAGAACTTGTTCCACGTAATGACTACTCACCATATCTTTAAAATAAATAAGATATATATGATTTTTTTGTGCGATTACATACTATACGAATAGACGTTTTACATTGTATTATCCTGAAACAGATTGATGATCACTTTAGACTGGAAGGAATAGAGGACATCAAGAAATAAGTACGAGTAGAAGTTGCGACAGAAATTCGACCAAGCACAATATTAATAATTCCCTGCACATCTCAGTATTTGTCTAATGAGACTGAGGAAAAACAATAAAAACGCCTCCCTCAGCGAATCGACCGCGGGGTTCGAACTACTCTCTCAAATTGGAGCAGATAATTTTTAACCTTCATACTACACGCTTGCTTTGAGAAGAAGATCAATTTTAATTCAACAAAAGGGTGTAAAATTTAAGAAACAAGAATTTTAGGAGGAAAAAAGAATCAAAAGATTGTGATTTTGGACAATAATTAGTTTTTAGATCAGGTGCCACAAAATTTTTAAACTGCCCTTAAATTGAGTTTTCATAACTTCTGCGGAATAAGCTCATCATACTGAGTTAAGTGATAGTTTGGGTTTGGCTACACTATATGTAGTTACCCAGATTTAAGGCGTACAAAAAAATTTTAATTGAAATATATTTGATTTTTTTTATTTTTTTAAAAACAAGTGCTGCAATGCTATATAGTTTTATCATTATTTCTGTGGAGTTATGGAAATGGCTTCAATTTAAAATACCCGCCATTAGGTGTTCATAATGTAACTAATATAACGCTGTTGCCAAGTTTCGTATAACTATAAAAAGTGGGAATGATCCTTTCACAAAAAAAAAAAGAAAGAAAAAAAGAAAAAATCAGAAAATAGTTATTCAAAGTTCAACGTACATAAAATTTTGCGAGTATTGTTTTAGTTCTTGGTGGAAGATAGGAAAAGTTTGACGTGAAAATAGGGATAAAAAAACATTAACGTTAACTCCGAAGCCGGATCGATAATTTCCGGATTCCTTTTTCTATTTTGAGAATAATGTGAAAATGGTTTGTAACATAGAAGTCTGTAAACCGGATTCGTTTCTCTTCTCCGGACGTCCCTAGATCCAGCAGTGAAGGTTTTTACTTTTTTTTTTAATGGACACACCCACGCTTTTGTACGCCCACATCGGCAAACAGTGGTCTTTAAAGGAGATATACCCAACGAACAAAGCCAGAGTCAAGTAAAATATAGGTTACGTTTAAAGCTGTCCAAAAGAATAAAACAAATTATAACCAGCAATAATACAAATAATGGCTTCATATTAATGTGCCACTGTGATTTTTCATAATTGTACTTTATGTTTTTGTTAATTAATATTCGTTCTAAATCTGATTTTCAAATAAGTAATGGAGCGCAAATATTGTTCTAAATACCTTATTTCTCGTCTTTCTTTTTTAATTCGTATTTTATACACAACAGTTTTTTTTAAATACCAATAACCTGAAATCAAATGCTGTTTATCTATGATTTTCGGATTTAGGAATTATATTTCTAGGCTTTCGGCATCTAAAACCATTTACGGCGTCACGCATGAGGAATGACGTCAGTTGGTGATCATATTATCCGATGAAAGGGAAGGAAAAAAGGGTTAAGGAAGGAAGGAAGCGGTCTAGGATCGATATGTTAGGTACCATCGACGCATTTGTCTAGTGTGAATGAGGAAAACTCAGGAAAACCTCCCTCAGGATGGCAGGCCTGAAAAAAAGTTTCTACAGTTTTTCGACCAAGTGTCTCACCAGGAATCGAACCCGGGACCGATCACACCAAAAGAGGATAGCATTAGAGACTACGCTACGCGGGGCTATGCTGTTTGTCTATACCATACGTTTACTTTTGGATCAAAAGATCCAATATATTTTAATCAAAAAATTTTCTTGTACGCCTTATATCTGGAGAACTACATATAATGTAGCCAAACCCAAACTATCACTTATTTCTCTTCATATAATTCTCAATTAAAGCACGCATATCCGTCGTGTCTGCTTTGGTTTGCACATCACTGCCTGTTTTGCTAAAATATATTTCTAACCACTAATAGAATGTCTAAAAGCTTTCTAAATACTGCACTCCCAAACCTGAAACTTTCCGTTAAGAGGCTTATTTTGATCTCCGTTGTCCGCGTAATAAAATTTCCATTTAATGAAGGGAATTTAACAAGATTTTCGCCAGTAAATTCATGGGGCCGTGAAATATTTCCGTTTAACACAGGTTTCCATTTAATAAAGAGTCCGTTGGCTGAAGACGTGCTTTATTGTAATATTTTAGGTTTCGCTTTCAGCGATGGAAATCTAGGCATTTCAACATTGGATATTAGAAAAAAAAACTAAAAGATTTGAAAGCATCAATACGCCAATTAAAACCAGATTGCAATATGTAAAGTTTAACTCTTTCACGATCAGTGCACAGTTTGAATAAGAGAAACTCACCACCTGCTTCCGTTAATGAGAGAAACTTTCCATTTCTCAATTTAATTTTCAATTCTAAATGTTCATATTTGACAGAAGAAATCCTTGACACTTATCTAGGATTTGCAAGTAATAAATCTCTACAGGGTGGTCCAGATGAGAGGATAGATGACTAGATTGACAGTCTTAAGCATTGCTTTGTTATAATTACAGTGGTTAATTGTACGAGTTTAGACAATCTCACAAAGTTAGTTTACTGGAAGGAGGGTGTAGATTAAAAAAGTATCAGGATTCTGTCAAAAATTTAAAGGAACGGCAACATTTGCGTCATGTCGGAATGACACTGATACACTTAGTGTGGTTTCTCAGGCTAAAATCTCTGTGGAAAGTTGAGCAGGCATGCAGCGGTCTGTACAGAAAATCCTCCTTGACTATTAGGAAAATTAAGTAAACATCTGTACAGTATTTTTTGTGTTCATTGTAAGTTTTGCAAGGATTAATTCGTAGTAAATATAAATACTGTAAATTGACTAAGATATGTACAGCATCTTATTTTATCTTAGTTAGTCTATTATATGCATGTACTTTTTTTCCTAGGACTACCTTCGTTAACCAGTAACCTATCTTTTAGGCCAGCCACTCTGAGTGAGGTTTTCCTCATTTACAACAAGCTACTTCCTTCCGCTAGGTTCTAGGCCGCTTTCCTCTTCCCATTTCCTCGGATACTTTGATCGCCGAATGACGTCATCCCTCATACATGACGGGCGAACATAGCCATAGATGCCGAAAGCCCAGAAATCTAATTTCAAAGTCCTAAACGATTAGAACGAAGCGGTCGGTATCAAATATGAGGGGGAGAGTACAAGAGGTGAATAGTTTTCAATTCCTGGGTAGTATTATTGTTGACGACATGAAGTGCAAACACGAAATAAAAGCAAGGATAGGAATGGTGAAATAATCATTATGGAGAAGACAACTACTTTGTGGGTTCTTGAATAAAGAGTTCAGAAAAAGATTTGTAAAATGCTTCGTGTGAAGTTTTGAACTCTACGGGGCAGAAGCATGAACATTACGCAAAAATGATTTAAGAAAAGAAAGAAAAAAGACTGGAAGCTTTCGAAATGTGTATGTGGAGAAGAATGGAGGGAATAACATACGACGAACGGAAAACGAATTAGAAGGTGTTATAAATAGGAAGGGAGGAAAGAACTATGTTAAGTGTAATTGAAGAGATTAAGAGAATCTGGTTGAAACATGAGCTGACATGGAACTGTGTAATAAGATACTTACTGGAAGGTATTGTGGCGGGACAAAGAGATAAGGGAAGATAAAAGGCAGAATTTATGGACGATATTAAAACAGAAAATTCTTACGTGAAGAAGAAAAGATTAGCTGAAGATGGTGGTGCATAAACAACCCCACCTGCTTAAACAACTGGTAAGAAGAAAAGCGGAAAGTGACCTCCTCTTCTTTTTCTTTTACGTCCTCATTTTTATGTTATATGGACCAGCTTACGGACGGAAATTTACATCATTTTACGGACTAAAATTGTCGGACCGAAAATAACGTCAATGTATGGAGGCCATAAGATTTTCAGTTTGAGGCCAATAATGGCAGAATGCTCATGATTATGATGTATTGTTTATATCGAAATTTCTCTAGCTTGCAAGTAAAATTGTTCAATGACCTTAGTTGCTAATTACATGTAAATAGCAATCGGAAAAGTATTCTAATTGCGAAACATGATAATGTGTTACTTCCTAAACTTGCTGGATCTTGTATAATTCATTGATTGAAACAGAAACAAGGTTTTCGTGAATGGAAAAGAAAACGAGCTGAGAAGCCCACACCCTTTACAGAAACTCGGCAACACGATCTGAAGAACACGAAGGAGGCTACGCGCCTTCAGGCGTCTCGCAGAACAATTCCGAAAGAGTAGGAGAAGTCACTTTTTTTTTTTTCGAGCAAAGCAGCAGGTAGATGTTCTCCTTGCTCCCCGCACCGTTGACTTCTGGTCGTGGAGCTCTTTAACAGAAGCTCTTACCTGGACCGCTTTCAGCAACGAAAGAAAGCAGTTGCGTCCGACTCAAACGCCCCGGAAAGCAAACCACGAGATTGTTGCCAACCGATGACTTTTTTTCAGTATTTCTGAACATTTAAGAAATTTAGAAAGAAATAACGACATCACATTCACATCATGTAACATTTAGTTTATTCACAAGTTGGTCAATCATAAATCTTGGCTTCACAAAGTAGGATGCGCGTTACTGGTAGAATTTGTGTATGTCACTGTTAAGAGTGCGTACACCAATGTTTGGATCATACAGGGTGGCCCAAAAGTAGGTATACATCTCTGAATTGATCAAGTATAACATTCTAGTTTACGGGTTTATTTGCTTCTACTGTTCCGAGCTTAAGATATAAGTGAAAACACATTAAGAACAAAAAAAAAAAAAAAAAAAAAAAACTAAATCACTGATGGATAACAACAAGAAATGATATAAATGCAATGAACTGATCAGTACAGTATTGTATGCCTTCTTTTGGACCACCCTACATGTTTCCCTATTAGGAGTATGCGTGTCGATCATAGAACAAAAGAAATAACACTGGATACAACTTAACCATGTTACTTAACCGTGAACTGGAACAGGTACATCAACCTGTTCCAGTAGATGTTGTTGATCTTGAATTTAACGTCCCCTTCAGCAGCGAGGATGTATAAGACATGGACATAGGGTCTACTGATTAACGTGGAATCAGAACCACATGAGCTACCGCCGGGAATAGAACCAGGGCCTCCATCGCCAAAGGCGCGTATGCCAACCTCTTAGCCATGAAGGAGCTCCAAAGCCATAAAATTCATTTTCCTGATTTTCTCGTAAAGTACGCATAAGAATGCTATCCTCAACCATGTACTTTGTTGAACACAATGTGATTTATCGATTGATGAACAACAAACGAAGTTTAAGGATTACTCAATAAACTTAGGTTATATACAGGGTGTCTCAAAAGTTCCCTGACATTGGTAAATCTGTTATTATCAGAGTTACAACAAAACATAAGAGAGGAAACCATCTTTCAATCTAAAGTGAAGTTTTTTTTTTTTTTTTTTTAATCGGACGAGCCATTTGGGCTGTGCACTCTTTATGCGCCCAATGTTAAGTGAAAATGCAACGTTGCCATTTGACAGTAACTTTATCACTTATGTTGGGGTCCAGGTAATAATTACAATATATATTATAAACCATACAGTGTAATATTGTGTTGTTATTTTATAAAACTATACTTCGTTATCAGTGTGGCATGGTTATTGTATACGGTACCATTACTCTTTTCAAGTTTACAAAACAATTGGTTTATCTTGATTTTCTCCAAAAATAGCGCATGAGAACTTACATATTAGGGATGAGTAAAACTGTTTTTTTTTCTTACAAAACCAGAAACTGGTTCGCTTTTCCCCAAAACCGGTTCCGTTTTCCACTAAAGCTGGTTTCTAATAGGAAACCGAAACCGGTTTTGATACAAAACGGAACCGGTTTTGATGGTAAACCAAACCTATTTTATAACGTAAACCGGTTCTTGATAAAAAAAACTGAAACTGGTTTTGGTATAAAATATCAACTGGTTTTGATAGAAAAACAGTTTAAATAAGATCTATGCTTTGGTGTATTTCATTTTTTATTTATTTATTTATTTATTTATTTATTTTTTTTGTTCTATTATACAGTCATGACTTCGTAGAATGTCACTGCCAGAGCAGCATAGAACAATAAGTTTGAGATTTCTGTTTTACTTCGTTATGGAATGCCAAGGTTATGAAGAATGGGACCTCTGTTAACTTGGGTTCTGGTACACAGCTAGGGTGCACAGATCATGATGCTACATCAACCTTCACAGCATAGGCCGTTCTCACTACATTGCCTTGCTCCAAGACCTTAGATTAAAGCAGCCGTCACAACTCTGGCGTAGACGTTAATAATTACAATACTTAGTAACTGTCGCGTTCCAAGCTCCTATTGTATGATAGCTATCTAGATTTTTTAAATTTTTTTTAATATTACTAACCAAAAGATTTCTTAAATATACAATTTTTTAATATTCCCATTTATCATTATGTTGATTATTCAACTGGTTTGGTGTCCCTTTTTAGCACCGAGGCAGTATGGGACGAAAAAAACACAATTTGAATGGGGATTCGAACCACATGAATTCCCATCGCGAATAAAACCCGGGTCTCTCGCGAAAAAGGACGAGTACATACCTGTACATGTTATGTTTTTAAAATATTGCAAATCAAATACTAATATTAAAATATATGGCATTTGTTAATTTGAACGGAGCTTAATATCCATAACTCAAAATCGTGCCTTTGTGACACAAGGCTCTACAAGTGGCTTCTTCGTGGCTATGTGATTCACCAACGCGTCTCCGGCGCGGTAGACCCTGGTTTATTCTCGGTGGTAGCTCATGTGGTTCGCGTCCCATGTTAAGCTATAGGTTCATGTCTCATATAGACTTACTGCTGAAAGAGACGCTAAACCCCAACTGAACTAATGAGCGCGTATCTATAAATTAGCATGGTGTCCGAGTAGAATGCGCTATAGCCTATCCCAGGAATCAAACTTGGAGATCTAAATATACATTGTTATTTTTTTTAAGAATTACGTAACTAGGTTTCAGGGAAAATATCTAAAAAAAATAATGGAATGTTTTATATATGAAGGCAAGTCGTGCAACTGGCTCAGCCACTCGCATGCCCTATATTACGAAGTTATGTTGTTTCCAAACTAAAATAAAATGAAATATTTTAGTTTAACGTCCCACGTTTATGCCCGTTAGGCTAAGGGAGGCGGATGATTAAGGCAAATGAATGATAATGGAAGTATTGGTGGAATGAGAATGCGGGAGGAAACAAAAGTACTTCAAGAAAACCCACGGACACAATGTTGTCCTAAATAAACTTACTTGGCCGGGATCGAATCAGGAACCCTACACTCCAGAGGTAAGCGTTCAACCACTAAGTCATCGCCTTCCAAAGTAAAGCATTACATAGGCCTTGTAATGTATGATGGTTTATTCTTGTGTTAAACAAATAAATTCTTAGAAATATGCAGCTGTTAAAAAGAAAAATGTCCAAGCACAATTCAGAGTCTGCTTTCAATCATACGAGGATCGGTTGGAAAGTTTCTGGCCTGACCCAGAAGGAAGCATTTTTGATTCAGAATTTTGTTTTGTGTTAGAGAGCGGGCATTAAATGTATTCTCTACGAGGTTACGTGCTCTAACGTTGAACCTCTCTTTCTCTGCGATTGGAGTCGTGATCCAGATTGAAGCCATCTCTAAATGGGCAGCGGTGCAATGGTTCTATACTCTCCGCGAAGGGTTGGATGATAGATTCCTGAAGACATGCATAACATCCTACAGAGCAATCCTGTATCTTACACAGCAATGAAGTGGTGGAAGAATGAAATAAAATCTGAGGGGGCAATTAAGAGTTTAGAATTGTTGAATTTGAATTTGAATTTATTAGGATCACACACTGAGACATATAAGATTTCGTTGTTAATACTACCGTGCTCGTGGGTTTTCTCGGGGTTCTCCCGTTTCCTTCCACTTTCTTCATTCCACCATTTCACTCATCTCTCATAATCACCGTCTCCTTTAGCCTAACCGGCATAACCGTGGGACGTAAAACTCAAAGATTGCATTTCGTTGTTAATACATCCGTCCGTCCGTTACTCCGCACGATAACTAGTGAAAGGGTGCGAATTTTGTAATTCTGTTTTTCGCAATGGATTGCCTGAAATATTATCTCCACCAAGTACGTTACTGGAATCATATGTTAAATGATAACGTTTACTTAAACTGTGTACATTAAGCTAATTTTTGAATTCCGTTGTTTCAGCCTGAGGGAGACGCATGATTAATGAAAGTGTATGACGATGGGATAAGTGGTGGAATGAAAATTGGAAGTATACGGGAGTACCCGTGAAAACCCAGGAACACGATGTCGTCCACCACAAAGTTGGGGTAAACCTCAGAGTCATATTGGGACGATGATAGAACAATAAAACAAAATGGCGTTTACAGGGGATTGAACCCGGGTGATCAAGTTAGACGGTAGGTTCATAAATAGATGTTTCAATAATAGCTGCAACGTGACATGATTTAATTTTAAAAATAGGTGATAGAAAGTCTAATACAGTAGCTCGTACTTAAGTAAAAAAAAAAAAAACTGAAAAATAAGCGCGGTGATAGAATCAACTTTCAAAGAGTTGGCAGCATTGATGGGGCAGGAATTTGCTTTCCCCCGCAGACAACAGGAATCTCTTCTATTTGCTACTACTTCAAGCAACGCACATCTTAGTTAATTGCTTTACGAGAAATCTAATCAAGGCAAAAGAAGAAGAAAAAGAGAAAAAGACAGAGACGTCAACTCTCCACAGACCATGTGACCACGCCTCCATGCTATTTGAAGAAAAAAGGAAAACATTTTTAAAAAACGCTATAAACATTGAAAAAAGATAATTACGAGTATGAAATAATTAGTTTGAGTCATCAAATTTTACCTTCCAGTATTCTGGCCTATGGGTATATTCCAAGTATACTCTACAAATTAACGGCAAAGAACAACTAGGCTATGTTTGAAATTCCGAACGAAAGTAGAATAATTGTTGGATCATGTTTGTTTCTATCCACCGAGATCTACCACTGCTTATATAGTATACTGTGAAAACTCCCTTAACGGAAACCTCTCAATAACGGACCCCTCCATAGTACAGACATATTTTGTAACAGGCATAAATATACAGGGTGTCTCAAAAGTTCCCTGATATAGGGTAACTCTGTTATTATCAGAGTTATAGCAAAATGTATGAGGAGGAACCGTCTCCAAATATGACGTTTTCAATCTAATGTGAAGGATTTTTTTTTTAATCGGACGAGCCGTTTGGGCTGTAACTCTTTATGTGCCCAATGTTAAATGAAAATGCAACGTTGCCATTTACCTGGACTTACAACGTAAGTGAATGAAGTTACTGTTTCAAATGGGGACTGGCCATCGACACGTTAGCATAAAAGACAGTAACTTCAATCACTTATGTTATGGGCTCAGATAAATAGTAACGTTGCATGGGCGCATAAAGAATGTACAGCTCAAACGGCTCGTCCGATTTAAAAAAAAAAACCTTCATTTTAGATTGAAAACACCATATTTGGAGATGGTTTCCCCTCTTACATTTAGTTGTAACTCTGATAATAACGGAGTTACCCTATGCCAGGGAACTTTTGAGACACCCTGTATGCATTATTGCGCGATATTGCGTCCTCCTTTTTACGGACATTCTTAGATATACAGATGCCCTTCTTTTCGCCCAAGGTTTTGGTAACCTCTTCAGCCGCGATTGTATATATCACTTAACGAAAGTTCTGTTAATTCTTTCATTTTTGTCTAGGCCTACCTAAAGGTCTCTTACAGAAACCTTTGAAACCAGAACTCTATAAGCCTCCTCATACAAGCAATATGCACCGTTAATCTTTGTTGTAATAACTCCCATAATATACAATGCAGCAATGTGCAGTTAATACGCAAAAGTTTTCAATTAACCAAAAAATGCCTTCATTCATTAAAGAAAAAAAAAAGCTAACATAATAATTTACGAAAAATAGATTTATGGAGAAATTATTGAAATTTAAGTTTCAATATTGCATTTTATTTTAATAATTTTACTTTCAAAACTAGAAGGGATTCCCAGAATGCATTGCGTGGCTTAATAAGTGTAATTGCAACTGTTTCGCGGCGTGGCAGTTGAGAAACCCTGATATAAAGTAATATTTCTTTTGTGACTTAAATGTCACTGGTTACGTGTGATTCGATCATTGTCACGGACGAGGTCAGATTACTATCGATTATCAGAACTACAATACCTCTTTCGAGTTTCGATCCTCTGACTTTTAACATACACACCCCTTTGCATGCATGTTTTCTGACAGTTATTTTTTTCTTTTTTTTATCTTTACAGTTTTGTAAGGTCATTCGCCAAGTACAGCAAAGGTAGTGAATACTTAATTCCCCATAAAAATGTGTGCTCCCGTAATGCACACGTAACGTCACGAACTACATGCTATATCTATGGCAGCTCCATCTCCCATCCTCTATATCCATCTAAGTTTCGAGATGTTCTCCACCCGCCTCCACTTAGGACCCCCACTGCTCCCGAGCGGATTCCCCGTCCCTGGCCGGCCTCAAGGTCGCTCATGATGACGTGAGCGAAGACCTCGAGACCAGCCAATCAATAGTTCAAGCAGGGGTGCCATACACCTTCAAAAGTTACTATCCAAACATATTTTGATGCAAGCTGGCAAACTGAATTTACTAAAAATATATCTTTTTAACACTGGAGAGTTCTTATTATCATGTTTACATGAAAATTGCTTACTGTCAAAATGATTCTCTGTCCTATTTTGAGTACAATTTCTTGCAGAAATGAATCTAAATAATATGTTTTAGGTCATGACTACAATTTCAGAAGACTGACTGACAGGATTGTCGTGGAAAGTTTAAATAATATAAGCAAAATCGTGCAGTAAATTACGCCTTCCCTTCTTTGAAATATTTCAGTAAATACTTTAAAAAAATAGTAAAGCAATCGCTCAATATTTATGTTTACAATTTTTTTCTGTTTTTTTTTTTTTACTTTTTTGCAATTTAGTTTAGTTACTGTTCTAATTAATGATTGCTGGCAATGTGTAGTTAATGTTGCAAGCATAAACCAACGGAGCAAAACTAAAATAAGGAGCTGTAATAACTATAATAACTATAATAATAATAATAATAATAATAATAATAATAGTAATAATAATAATAATAATAATAATAATAACGAATTATAGTTACTTGAAATACATTTTTGAGCACGATGTTAAAACTTCCTCGATAATTTACTTTGTCAGCTGAAATATGAATAGGTGATTGCAGTTAAAAACAGATTTTACAAGAAAGAACTGGTTAAGAAATTAAATCTTCCAACTGACTGACAGTGCTCAAGATTTAGATCCATTTGGCTGCATGGAATGTTTTACTTTCACTTGAAAAATAAGCTTTTGATCTATTTTTCTCTTTGAGATGTTTCACTTCCATTTCTAGAACAAGATTTAGAACGATTTGGCCCATGGAGATATGTTTACTTATACTTATTTTACAGAACAATATTGAAATTCATTTAGCTGACTAAAGTGTCAGTTTTATTCAATGTATGTTTATCTTATACCAACATTTAGATTCATTTGACTAATAGAAATGTGTTACTTATATTCGTATTTCTAGAACAATATTTAAATCTATTTGGCTGGCTGCACTGTTTTACTTGCATTTCTAGAACCAGTATTAGATTCATTTGGCTGATTCAGGTGTTTTACTTGCATTTCTAAAACAAATATTAATTCCATTTTGCTGATTGAGATCTTTTACCTACAATTCTAGAATAAGGTTTGAACCCATTTGACAGTAAGATAGTTTATTTACATTTCTGGAACAAGCATTAGACCTATTTGGCCGATTAAAATGTTTTGTTACATTTTTAGAACTAGTTTTAGACCCATTTTGTTGATTGGCATGCTTTATTTGAATTTTTAGAACAAGCTTTCGACCAGTTTTGGCTGATTGAGATGTTTTACTTGCATTTCTAGAACAAGCTGTTGACCGGTTTGGCTGATTGAGGTGTTTCACTTGCATTTCTAGAACAAGCTGTAGACCGGTTTGGCTGATTGAGGTGTTTCACTTGCATTTCTAGAACAAGCTTTAGACCAGTTTGGTTGATTGAGGTGTTTCACTTGCATTCTAGAACAAGCTTCAGACCGGTTTGGCTGAATGAGATGTTTTACTTATTTTCTCTATGAAAGATTCTAAGTAATGCCCGTTCTAAAGACTTTTAATAAGAACGTAATGTACTGAAACGAGAATCTTATTCTAAATATTATTTGGTCTAGGAATTAATTCGTGCGGGTGGACAAGAGATGGCGCAACGAACGGAGCGTCCCACAGTTCTGTGTATCCACACATGTGTTGCAAACCCCTGTCATCGCGTATCGTTCGTAGTATAGGGCAGTGGATTAAAGCATCAACAACACCAGTTTGTAGTTAAGTGAACATGGCGCAATTTGTGCCTGATAAAGTGTTTTTGCGGGGTGTCCTGCTGCATTACTTTAACATGCAGAAAAGTGCGACTGAAAGTCATCGTATTTTGGTGGAAGTGTATGGTGACCATGCTCTAGCTGAGCGATCGTGTCAGAAGTGGTTTGCACGGTTTAGAAGTGGTGATTTCGGCTTGGCAGACCAAGAGCGAGCTGGACAGCCAAAAAAAAATTCAAGACAAAGAATTGACAGCATTGCTCGAGCAGGATTCGTGTCAAACGCAGGAACAACTTGCATCAGTATTAGGCGTTGATCAAACAACAGTCTCCAAACGCTTGAAAGCCATGGGAATGATTCAAAAGATGTCACATTGGGTTCCACATGAATTGAAAGACAGAGACGTTGAAAGACGAAAAACCATTTGCGAATTGCTGCTTCAACGACAAAGCAGAAAGGGGTTTCTGCATCGAATTATTACGGGTGATGAGAAGTGGATCCATTACGAGAACCCTAAACGAAAAAAGGCCTGGGTGAAACCAGGTGAACCAGGTCCATCACAACCAAAACGAGATATTCACTGTGCAAAGGTTATGCTGTGCATATGGTAGGATATGAAAGGTGTGGTGTACTATGAGCTGCTGCAACCGGGTGAAACTATGAATGGAGAACGTTATCGACGACAATTAATGCGTTTGAAGCAAGCTCTGGCCAGAACACGACCAGAATGGGAGAACAGACATGATAAACTTATTGTTCAACATGATAACGCTCGCCCACATGTCGCAAAACCGGTCAAAACCTATTTAGAAAATGTCGGATGGGAAGTTTTACCCCATCCGCCGTATTCACCAGACGTTGCTCCTTCGGACTACTACTTGTTCGATTGCATGAACAACGATTTGATTGGACAGCGGTTTACTTCTTCAGAAGATATCGAAACATGGGTCTCTGACTGGATCGATTCCAAGGATGAGGACTTCTTTCGCCACGGAATCCGTACATTGCCTGACAGATGGGCGAAAGTGGTGGCTAGCGATGGGCAATATTTTTCTTAAGGTATTTATGTATTTTGTGTTTGTACTACAGCTTCAATGTGTGCGTACCAACCGCACGAATTAATTCCTAGACCAAATATTTTAAAGAAAAACCCAACAGAAATTAACCGTTCTCACATTGGATGATCGACCTTAAGAATAATTTCAAATCGTCCTAATGCGAGACGGCTGCACAGAGACAGGATGTCCAATAATGTGTATCATCCAGACTCCTTTTTATAAATCACAATTTCTCATAACTTACAGTTAGCCTTGAAATTACCCTAAATTATATTTGCTAAATTTTACTTATATGTCTTAATTAGAGAGTAACTTTTTTTTTAACCTGAATGCTTTAATGCCTTACAAGACATTAATAGAGTTAGACGAGCCACACCATTGTGAAGGGAGCTTGAAGTTCGGTAAGTTCAACGTTCCTTTGGAAGCTATTTTAAGATACTTCAAATTGCAGGTTACATTTGAATAAATACTTTATTTTAACATGGTTCTTTAAAATGACGTATTATACTAAATCAGTCAAGAAACTTCTATTAACGTTAATACAATGTATTTTCAAAATAAACTTTGATCAACCTCTAGTCGACTCATTTCACATGATAAACAATATGAGTTATTAATTGCATTTCCTTTCAGCACCGGGGCTACATGGCACGTGGGTTTACAGTTTTATGAGCGAAAAATGAAATGAAATCTTTAAGTTTTACGTCGCACGATTATGCCGGCTAGACTAAAGCAGACGGCGATGATGAGAAATGGTGGAATGAAGAAAGTGGGAAGAAACGGGAGAACCCCGAGAAAACCCCCACACACGGCGTTTGTCCACCACAAAACTCACTTAGCGCGAGCTGGGATTGAACCAAGGACCCATTTTCCAGAGGTAAACACTCTACCACTGAACCACCGCGGCGCAGTTTTATGTGGGATTCGAACCACAATATATTCTTTCGGGAATCGAACTTAGGCCCTCCCGCAGTAAAGGTGAATATGCTAACCATACACTCACAAAGCATGAACATGAGTGTATTTTAATGTGGAATGATCAACAAAATTGTAAAATTTTGGGAGTGGAAAAAAATTGACTTTGAATGTTTATTGGTTTAAAAAAGGAAGTATTACAACCCTCATATATTTTGCGAACCTGCGGGCACATTTAAGCTTCAATACATATTTCAAATATTGACTTACGTCTTAGTTAAAGCACAACGTGCAGAAGTTACGTCAAAGGTAGACCTGCAGGTAGATGGGTATTTTATAGTTTATCGTCTCTTTCAACAGCGAGACTATGCGAGACGTGGATCTACAATTTAACGTGCACTCTAAAGCACATGAACTCCCGCCGGGAATCGAACCCGGCCTTCCCACGGGGTATACCTGCAGCTTAACGTGGGAATTGATCCCGGCTCTCCCAAGTTGAAGGCGCGTACACTTACCATTTAGCCACGGAAAAACTTTCGTTTTGAATTTTACAAATCCTACTAGTTTGTGTTTGGAACAATCATCAATAGAAGAGCTATTCATAGACAAAATCGATTAGAATAACGTAATGGAGCATTCCCATATATGAAGTTGGCAACAAGCCTTCCTTTCTACCAGCACCGCTGTACACATGGAAGGAGTCTTCCCTGCGCTTTGCGGTCGAAGCTGACAGATCACATGTGACAAATCAGCCACAACGGTATAAACTGCGTCCACGTGCATTGTAATGCAACTGGTTGCCGCTGCATCTAGACAATGTTCCGTTACGCGAATAATCCAGGGATTAATGGAATGTCATCGTTTCTGTAGCCTTCGCGAAATTCAAGTGCTTTATCTTTGTTTAAAGAGAGCACGTTAACTAATTAACTCTATGGCTTCAGGTTCACCGCCACAGATACAAAAGATGTCAATGATAATCCAACCCAATTTGTATCGTTATTAAGAAGGATTCAATGTTTATGAAAATGTGCCATCTGACGAAGCATGAGCTCCTTCGTGGCTAAAAGGTTAGCGTATGCGCCCTTGGTGTGGGAGACCCGGGTTAGATTCCCGGCGGAGCTCATGTTTTTCGGATACCACTTTAATCAGTAGGTCTACGTCTCACACATAGCCTCGCTGCTGAAAGGGACGTTAAACCCAAAATCCAAAATTCAATCTGACGAAGCAACATGGAAATTAGGCCTAACAGTGTGAAAGAGTGCGGTAGGAAACTACCAGCGCTGGTCCAGTGCTGATTGTTTACGTTGCCGAGGATTTGTCAATCAACTGATTTGTCAACGTAGCCCCTAAGAAAGAAGTAAGATTGTGATTGGAAATGAAAATGTAACTAAATGAATCTTTTTCAGTTCTACGTCCCATGATTATGCCGGGTAGGCTAAAGGAGACGGTAATGACAAATGAATGGAATTGTGAAATGAATAGCATGCGAAGAAATAGGAGAATCCCGAGAAAACCCACGCAGACGGTGTATGACTACCACAAAGCCCACTTGGCGCGAGCTGGGATCAAATCAAAGACCTCACTCACTACGGATAAACACTCTACCACTGAGCCTCGGTGGTCCTCAAAATGGCGATTGGGCATAGGAGATTGAAACCGTTAAAAAACGACGGTAAATCATTGTTCTGCTACGACATTATTTCTCCAGCATAAATGGATTTTAGTTGATTTTCTTTTCTCGTATACTTTAATGTTTTGAAAGTAATAGGAAAGTGGGGGACAAATCCAGGCCCGTATTTACTCTCGGGCCATAAGGGTGGCAAAAATGTTAAATACAGCCCCAACCGACCACTATGGTTATTTTAGTACTTCTAGATTTAAAGATTTGAATTAGGTTGATTTTAATTTAGCCTCCTATTTCAGCATTCAGGATATATGAGACAGAATTTGTTGTTTAAAGTTGGGCCCAATCCGCTGTAGTGCGTTCGATGCTGCCCAACCGGAAATAGAAGCAACACCTTATGAATCAAAGTGTCACACGCTAGCCGCTGGACCAACAATCAGGACACATTGTGGTGCAATAGGACGATTGTTGCCAGTGTTCACTCTTTACTACTGTATTACTGTATATGACAAACATATTGTAGCTGTAATGATTTCAGATGGCAATGTTTTCATTGTTCAGACATACTTTAATAGCTGAGATCGTACCTTAAGCAGACAACTTTTACCATTAATATAGGTCATATTCAATAGTGTTTTAATGTCCTAATCCTTTTGGCTCAAAAGCGAGGTTCGTGTTGTACTCCTAATAAAAACCCATATACTCCTTTATACAAATTATTTTCTTATTCATAGATGGGATTCGAACGTGGGTAAGATAACCTTGAAAACTTTTTTTTTAAAACGATAATGTACACTAATTTTTATAAACCTTCCACAAGAGTGTACACAATTCTGATGTCTTTCTCTGACACAATTTAAATTCTTAATCAATTGAAGAGTGGGTGCCTTTGTGTGACTAGTCCCGCCTTCGATTCTGGACGATAATGAAAAGTTATCGACGTTGACTTACGACGTTGCACGTAGGGGTATGAAACGGAGGTGATGACTACATGTAACCCGACTAAAACATCATTGGCCGATCATAATTCTTTGTGAGCTGTAAAATTAGGCTGAAATTATCAGCTCCGTTTAATATTTTATTCTAATAGATTATACGAAAAAGAAACAGATTTACTGAATCTTTAAGAAATTGAAACGAATCCTAAAATTTAACTCCATGTCCTTTCTACTATATTGTATTCACACTAGCAGTAAATGAGTATGTTTGAATTGCACACGAAAACAAATCATACTCACATTTCCACTATAATTTTGCAAACAGTAATCAATATATTTCATTGATATATACATGCCAACTCCACGTGGAGTGTCTCTGTTTATGCTGCAAGCTGATTCATTATGACAACATTAATGAAGATAATGATATGCTATAATTAGATTTACGTTATGAGAATATCAGTTACAATAATTACCTTCAATTACTTTACTCCAAGCAGTACCGTGGAATATATGGCCACGAGTTTTAATGCACACATTTTGAATTTGTACCGGGCTCTTTCTTGTTTTAAAATGTTATCATGTAAGTTTGAATTTTGATACATCAGTTCACTGCTTAAAAAATAAAGACAACCACCTGAACCTGCGCTATTTACACACCGCGCAATTCTTATATGAGCGTGAATCTCCTTCCCACTTCTCACTATATCTGTGCAAGTCACTTTACGAACACAAGTAAAGGACAAGAAGATTCTCAGAAAAGTTAGTTGCCATAGACAAACATATAAATGTAGTATTTTAATATATAAAATGCTGGAGGGAGTTTGTGGCAAATTTGGATAAGTGATAGATGATACCAAATGCAAATATTTATTTCTTATAATTCCATATCCGAGTACGCCTCATTGTGGGTCCACAAGCCTTCGAAGTTGCCCGCTGGTAATAGGTTTCGTCATTCAGATTAAAGCAAAGCGCCTGAAATGTCCATCAACCTGCTATACGTAGCTCCTCTACTGGTTGCCTTTCACAAGGGTATTAACATAATTGAAATATTAAACTAATAGGGCCAAAACGACGCCTAAAATGTGGAATAGAAAAATAAATACAAGTTTTTTTTTAATTTGAATGAAAACTGGAAAATCTACACAAAATTTGGAACCGACCAGCGAAAACGGCACATTTCTAGCAATTGTGGTTTTCGAGATCTCGTTGCCGAAAAGATTGGCCACAAACATGTAAACTTTTCTTGATAAAAACTGCAAAACATATTAACCTTTAATATATAGATAGCAAGAAATTTCATTTCAGGTTTTGGTTTGTTTTGTTTCGAGTATAACATGCCTTTTCAGCATCAAGAAATATGAAATGTGGACCTAGAGCTAATGAAATATGAACTACATGAGTTTCCATCGGGAATTAACCCCAGGTCTCCCTGCCAAAGATACATCCGCTAACAACCTTTTATTTATTTATTTATTTAATTCATCTTAATCGTAACACTTATCTTTTACATTGTTCTCTAATGAATCTTATTCAACATTCTAAGTTAATCCAATACAACAGGGACACAAACACAGAAATTCTTTGGACAGTTAAAAACGCTTCATCCTCTTCAGCGGGATTTGAACCTAGGATAGTCGAAGTTGAACGTCAGAGATCATTGCTATCGGCTAGTTACTTGGCCAGGAGAAAACTCATTTCTGAATTTCAAAATGTTAGTAGTCATATGAATGTAATAAATAATTGTTTTGTTATCGTAAAGCTTACGTTCTTTTTCATGTTTATGAAATGTAATTTCTCAGTATAGCGCTCAAAATAGGGATTAAAGAAAAACTACATATATTTCAAACACCGTACATATGAACTATTTACTATAGTTCATTAGTCTAAGACAATGGTTCCCAAACTCTTTTCTACTGACGACCCATTTTACACTTTTTATAATAATAATAATAATAATAATAATAATAATAATAATAATAATAATAATAATAATAATAATAATAATAATAATAAGTATAAGTATAAGTATAATGGTGTAAGATTAAGTTTACTGAGCACTGTTGCTACATCTGAAAGGGTTGACTGGACCAGTTTGACTAAAATTGATTTTAAGTTATTATTAGATCCACCGTGGCTTTTAAATTCTAAAATTTTGCGACCTACTCTTTGGGGCTGCGTGACATACCAATGTGTCTCTACACACTGGTTGGTAACCACTGGTCTAAGACATTAATCCCAGTCTCAGCGCTCGGGAAAAAATATTAAGAAGAAAATTTTCGTAGCGTTAACTTGAAGTACAATTCCAATAGGCCTATTTGTTATTTTTAAAACTGAACTGAAGTTTTCGAGTTCGTATCTTTATCATGTATTTACTACTCTATCCTATCTGTTTGCTGTTGGTACAAAATAAAGTTCTTAGAAAAACAAGAACATAATATCAGAGCTAACAATATTCTTGTAAAACTGAAAGAGTAATGGACTGACCAGACATTAAGAAAAATCAGAATAAAGCCACGACAAACTTAGTAAGTACAAATATCTGACGGGAACATTATATGGAATCAACAGAGTAATTTCAATCGCTGAATCTTACCTTATAATGTGATGGATTAAGGAAACGCAAAGAGTTGACCAGTAATCTGCAATGAAATTTATTACCAGATAATTTCGCATACGTGTATACGAATAACAAATAGACACGTTCAGAAGGTCACAAACACGTAAACATACACATATACATATGCATACACTGAAATACACACTTCTCATTTATATTTAAATGAGTCTATAACTGGTCCACCAACATTCAACAACTTCCAGTATTTATTATCGGGCTTCAAAAAACTAGTTTTCGCTTCACATTGGCTTGATTGATTCTTTGATAAGAACCTTTTCCCTCAACTCCCACAGACAGGTGCAGTGTTAACAACGAACAAGTCAATTGTTACGATCCGCCTGCTTTCGAAATCTTTAAACAACGTACTTTGCTGTTGCTGGCCTAAATTTTTAACCACATATCACAGATTACTGTCAAAATATCTTGCCTTAAACCATTTAATACGACTGCACTACAGGACTGTCTAACTTTTCTATTCATACAGTATTCCATATGTTTAAATATATATGCTTTGTACGTACTTCAAGTGGTTTGACTAATTAAACAACATTTCTTGTGTTGTTTACTCAAATGACGATCACATGTTTACAATTGTTACAATATAGATAGTAAATCGTACATACTTATAACTTTTTTTTTTCTGAGTGTTCTGTCTGAATACAAGTACAATCCATTTACCAATGTAGCTACTTGTGTCCACTACTAAGTCAGTACAGACAGTACCGGACTGGCCACGTTGGCTACTCGGCGATCGCCAAGGGCCCAAGGGGCCCTGTAGGGATCACGAGCCGTAGGCCCTGTTGGTCGAATTTTCGCGATCGCAAATGCTTTCTTGAGTTTTCCTACCAAAAAAGTTGCGGAAGCCTAAGTTCGTCTTTCCGAAAGAAGTCTTGTCGCCCCCCTTCCCTTGCTCATATCAGTACGGCCCCATGAACCAGTAAAACTTCGTACTTAGCAAAAGTTCCCTCTAGTCCGTAACGGCCTCTTGCGCTTATTCGCTTTTACCTGTTGTCTCATGCGTACACCATTCATATATACTACCCAACTCCCTTCTCCAGGCTCTCCTCTGGAAAACGGACGAGTCAGCTATGGGGAGGGGGCTTCTCCACTGAATAAAGGAGGGGCTTTTTCTCCACTGATAAAATAAATTCAAGCATGGGGAGGGGCTTTAAAGACCAGCACCAAGGGCCCTCAACTTGGCCAGTCCGACACTGAGTACAGGGGCAGTAAGCTCACTTGTTTTCACTTATTTCCGATGTTGTTCAGGAAATAGAGATATACGTATAAAATAACTTAGTCATTACGGGTTAATTACACATATCAACGATATAGGTATCCCTGACATTCTGTCTGTACTCAGAAAAAGTCAGATCTTTTGCAAGACTAAAATATGTATACAAATTGCGGAACCCAAAATACATGCTTCATTTAAAAGTATGCTATCAAGCATACGTCTTCTTTATACAGCCAAGCATGCACGTACATTTCTGCTTTGACTAGTCCATTCGACATAACTGCACTTGCGAATATGACGAAGCTATTTAACAAGGAGAAAGCACACTTTGGTAAATGAAGTTCGGGGCCATTTTTCGCGAGGCAGTAGTGCATATTTAAAGTGCTAATATTACAAACTGGGAGAGAGCTATAGCCACAAATAGAGAAAGCGTCTTAAAGTTTCCGACTCGCCATATAGTGAAAGATTGCCCCGAAGTTCATTTATCAAAGTTTTTGTTATCCTAGTAAGTGCATTGGCCTTCATGAAATCAATATATTTGCGAAACAACCGACCTGAGTTATTTCTCATCCGTTAATAGTATTATGGCCTTGTACTAAATAGTAAATTGAACACAAGTGCTGCTTCGTGTTCAAATATTTCTACGCAGAGCACACACTCTAACAGGTGAAGGGAACCGCAGTAGCAGGACCGTAGCGTTTATATATGCTGTGAAACTCGCTGATTGGTTAAATCGAAATTCAGAGCTTCTTTTAGGACCAAGACTATATAAGATATGGACTTACTGTTTAAGGTAGGATATGAAACCACCGTAATACAGTGAAATGAGAATCGAACCCGAGACCACCGAAGCTATCCACTAGACCAGAGAGGAGGATTCGGCATTTTTAGGGTTCTTAACATTACAATATTACATTAAATGGAATATATCGTTTGTTTTTCTTTTAAACAATCAAATGGATACAAATATTTTTTTATTCTTTTTTAGTTTAATGTACTACGATTATGCACTGGGACCATGGGAGACGATGATTATGAGATTGTTGATAATGGTGGAATAAACAAAGTGGAGGAGACGGGATATCTCCAATGAAAGTCACGCACACGATGTTTGTCCACTTCAAAGCCCACTTGGCAGGAGCTGGGACCGAACCACAAACCCCATGAGCCAGAGGTGAGCGCTCTACTATTTTATTTATTTACCGAACGTTCCTCAGTCACTTAATTTCCCAGGGACCGCGGTGGCAGAGCATTCATCTCTGGTGCATGGGGTCTTTGGTTCGATCCCAACTCACGGCAAGTGGGCTTTGTGGTGAACAAACACCGTGTGCGTGGTTTTCACTGGGTTTTCCAGTTTCCTTCCACTTCATTCATTCCACCATATCACTGATTTCTCATCATCACCATCTCTAGCCTAGCTGGCATAATGGTGGGACGTAAAACTGAAATATTTCATTTCAGTATACTTAATTTCCCTATGTACCACTATTTTATTTTATTTTCAATAACATCTCTTTTTTTAATAACAGGAACACGAACACAGAAACATCGAGGACAGTTAAAATTCCTAACTTTCTCTCATCGGGAATCGAACATGTGATACCACTAAACCAGTGTAGTCCCCAATACTATCTTTCTAAAATAAGCATCTTAAATATAAAGCGAGACATATCTGAATATCCATATGACGAACAAACAGCAGAAAGAAACGGTATTAAGTGTACCATCCCAGTGTTTAGGGTGGCCAATCTGAGCAGATGCTATATCTTCCTTGTGTTGTCTAAATGCATCCTGTCTGCAGCGGAAAGAAAATAAAATGCTGAAACAGAACGCCTCTTTTAATAATATTTGAAGAGAAAGTCTTTCTCGATACTATTGGCTGTGGGGAAAGAAAATATGTGCTTCTGACCAAGTGAACTTGGTTCGGTAGCAAATGACCTTCAAACTCATCGATTTCTTTCGTACGCGAATCAATACGTCTGGTCTACAAGAAAGGAGGGGGGAAAAAGTGAACACACTGTGAGCTGTTTCAACGCAGTGACTTTTCACCGATTAATCCGGCCTCACGAAAAGTCGCTTTAAAAATTAGTGAACATAGACCAACTACTTGATGAATTTGACGGTGGCGCCATTTTTGTTCTTTACCTCATTCATGTACATATGGATTTTTTTTTATAACTAAACTGGGATTTTAATGGTTTGATGTTCCTGATTTCTTTCTTATATCAATTTAAGTGATTCGTACTTGTTGATAAATTAAATGTTGTATGTTAAATTACATATAACTTAAATTTATTTAATGATCAAATTTAATTGTTTAAGGAATTATTAAATGTGTAGATATGTAATGCAAATTCATTTAAAAAACAAACAAAAAAAAACTAGATGTTTAACTAGAGTAACTAACTAACTCTATGGCCTATGGAAACCGGAGGTTCAATGCCGTGTTTATAAAAGCTCTCCATTGACTCCTATCCTTAGCCAACTGTATCCAGTTTCTACTTTGTATTCCTATTTCTGCGAGATCCATTTTAATATTGTCCTCCCATCTGCACCCAGGTCTTCCTAATGATCATTTTTCCAGTTAAAACTTTGAAAGCGTTCCTACTTTCTTCCATTCTGGTTACATGACCTGCTCACCTGAGGTCCCTAGGCTTGCTGTCCCAAAAAATGTTTGGCAAGCCATGCCGTGGTAACAGGATCCCACATTACATTGAAAAATTCATTGAAAATCCAGCTCATTCGAAATAAAACATTAAAAAAAAAAAAAAACAGTTCGTAACATAGCCTAAATCAATAGGCTAAAGCAGAAGAGGTAATTAAATACGCACACTTTGTTAATTGCTTGTTAATTGCACATTGTACTTCCAAATGAACAATTTTCAATACAGTTAAATTTGTACGTAATTCAACATACCTTCATATTACATTTATTACATAGCCAAAGACTTACAGAACTACTACTAGTAGTAGTACTAGTACTACTAATAAATTATTATTATTATTATTATTATTATTATTATTATTATTATTAGTAGTAGTAGTAGTAGTAGTAGTAGTAGTAGTAGTAGTAGTAGTAGTAGTAGTATTAAAGTTTAGCGAAATAAATATCAACATATGTGACATATACAGGTCGATGAATCTGGTTGAACTGAATAAAATTATATGGGTACGTGTAATTCCGACGGGGCACGGTGGTAGAGTGCTTACTCCTGGTATGTGGGGGTCCCTGGTTCGATCCCGCCAAATGGACTTTGTGGTGGACAAACGTCGTGTTCCGGGATTTTCTCCCACTTTATTCATTCCACCAACGCATTCATTTCTCATCATCACCGTATACTTTAGCCTAACCGGGCTAACCGTGGGACGTAAAAACTGAAGGAAAAGATTAGTCGATGGGTGTAGCCGAGCGGTGTAAGGCGCTAGGCTGACGATCGTAAGTGAAACCCATTTTGGTACGAGTCACTGTGAATTTTATTTGTCTTCATTGTTTTTGTGTTCGTGAATTAAATATTTCTAGAGTAAATAGTGTGTTGATGTTTAGCTTTGTACAAATGATTAAGACTCAGAGCGAAGAAACGTACTCTTACGAATGTACTACGGTACTCAGTTGTAAATATATGTTAAGAGTATTTCTTGGCACAGATGCAGATTATACTGTACGTTCCGTATCCAAAACTAGGCTTAACCTAAATTCTGTGGTTTTAAAGTTTATTCTAACAATTCCATTATAATTTGACTCATAAGTACTTCATTCCATCTAACACAAAGGAACTCTTGACTAAATTGCAATATGCAAAAGACAGGGCCTTGAGAATGAAAAGAACTATTTGTTCTCACATTTTTAAAAAGAACATCTTGAACGGTCTGAATGCCTATAATTTATAATAGAGAGCAATGCAAGATATTGAATGTTGGAAACAACAGTCATTATAAATGATTCATTTCCTGTTATAAAGAAAAGTTATGCTCAACAACTCCTGCGACCTTTAGCTACGATGACGCAGATAAACCCCAAAGGGTCAAGATAACGACACTATGGTGGACAAAGACGTTAAATAAATCTTATTATATATACTCAGAGAACGAAACAACATATGAACGCGATAAATGAGGTTTTGAATCTGTCCTCACAATCTCTTTCACATGTGAACCAACCAAACAAAAAAAAAAAAAAAATAAAATAAAATAAAATAAAAATGCAATCTAACGCAAGACAAGAACAAGTGTGAAATAGAATGAATGCGAACTCTATTTGTGGCAAAACAGAAAATATTCAATGCCATTCTTGTGCTTAAATAATTCCATTATTTAACAAAATGATGTTCCTGTCATTATTGAAAAACAGAAAACTACTTTAGATTATACATGAAAAGTAAGGAAAATCACGTGTGAATTTTGCTAAGACTTCTTTCTTACAACCAGTGTTTCTTTCAGGCATCTTTTTCCGGGGAAGACAGTGCCCCCAGAGTACTGAGAATGTCCCCCCGGGGGACACCAGGTTTATAAGTACTACAATAGTATCTATCAGTAGTGGGAGATAAATAGTTTCAGAATACAATAAAAAAAATAAACATCTTAATATTGCTAAAGGGTTCTAAAGCTCGTGCTGAAGAGATTAAGTGGTACCTTGTGCCTGTAACTAATAAATTTGAACATATAAGTGACAATTGAACGTCCTATTCCGCGTACTTCAGAAAAATGTAAGGCAAGTATTTGTAGATTTAGGGTGCCCCCTCCCCGAGCACATTTCCTGAAAGAAACTCTGCTCACAGCCTAGTTTTGGCAACGAATCTGTTTGTTTGATTGTTCGCTGTAACTAGAATCATTTTCGGTATGTAAATCCATTGATCGTAACCAGGGGGGGCGATTGCCCCCTCAGAAGAGGAAACTTTCTTATTTTATATATATAAATAAAACCCATCCCAAAGTTTGGAGCCCTTAAAAGTAGCAGTATGACAACCCACCGCCCCCCCCCAGTAATCGGTCCTGGATCCGCCCCTGATCGTAACTGATTGCAATGCGAATAATAACCTAAATAGCCTTCTCTGATTGACTTCCTTTGGTGGGAATATTTCGTGTTGTACGATTCGTAACGATAATGACTCAAGAGGCAGAAAATAAAATGAAATGAAATCATTCAGGTTAACGTCTCACGATTAGATCCTTTACGCTAAGGGGACGGATGATTAAGACAAGTGAATCATGATGGGAGAATTGGGAGAATGTAAATGTAGGAGGAAACGGAAGTACCTCGAGAAAACACACACGGACACGAATTTGTCCACCACAAACTTACTTAGCCCGGAATCAAACCAAGGACCCCATGCACCAAAGTTAAGCGCTCTACCACTGAGCCACCGTGGCCCCTTACTAATTTTTGGATTAGTAAAACTAGTCCCGCCCAAACCTTTGACCTGCTGTAAACTATACGCTAAAATCTTAAATAAGACCAATTATTTACATTTAACAAATTTAATTATTAATATTATTTAGTTTAGTCAATAATCGCCCAAAACTCCATACAATATTTTGTGTGTTATTCAAGAACCTCGTTATACACAATAATCGTGCAACTACCGACATCTGTTAGAGTCACGCGTGCAATTAACTCACGTAGTGACATCTATTAACAAAACTCTTTACTATTAGAATTTAGCATAATACAGTGAGATGTTTGCGTTTATTATAAGAAATTCTCGCCGTGCCCCTGTATCTTTCTACAACCAACACTGCACATATCATAAACAAGATTGTATAACATTCTAGGATAATTGAGTCAGAGTGACATTGAAAAAAAAAAAACGATCTACATTCCACGCATTGATGCAAACATTAAAACGATAACTTACTTCAGCATAATGATTAGCAGTGAGCTTCCAATTGTGGAAAAGTATATCCATTACTGATTTTGCTGCATTTACTTAACATTTAACAGGTTTGCTCCAAGCATTTTCTTCTATTTCTTGTTCCAAATAGTAATTAGTGAGATTTTTCATTCTTTCTTCGAATATCCGAAAAGTCCAAACCACAACTTTTTATGGCTGGTAACCCGAAAATTAAAAATAAATAAATAAATAAATAAATAAATAAAATCACACTGATACAAAGCAAGAAAGTGCAAGTCTACTAATGTGCCAGATTTGAAAGTGACTGTGTTTGTGACGTAATAACTTTTGAACCACCCGACCGATCTCGATCAAATTTTCAACATAGATGAGGTTCGGGCCTGAAATGATTTTTATCGTTTCACTTTTACAGTGCAACATAGGAGAGGGGGAGGGGGTTAATATGTAAAAATGTACAAAAATGACCAATATTAGTGTCGAATCCATAGTTTTGGGGTCGCTGAGGTGAACGGTGACACTTCCGATGCCGTCTAAATTCAGGCCCCACTTGCATTCCTACGAGGGCGTGGTGACATAAAAACAATAATTGAAAATAATAGATATTAGTGTCGAATTCATAATTTTTCGGGTCCCTAATTTGGTGACAGTTTTGGTGCCCTTTATGTCCAAAGTGAAATGTATTCTCCCTGTTTGAAGAACGAGCAATATATATATATATATATATATATATATATATATATATATATATATATATATATATATATATATATATATATATATATATACAACCCTATTTCGCGTCCTGGGTACGAGTACAGGAGAAATAGACTTTGTCCTAATTTTAAAGAGCAGCCATATCTTTCATAACCTTGTCCTTCCATAAGGACATGAAATAATGATCCGAAAAGTGAATTGAACAGAATTCACAGAAATATAATATTGTATGCAAAAACAAAAACAAAAAAAAAAAAAAAACAAAAAAAAAGAAGAAGCGAAGTACTTTGGTATATTCCACATGTCGAAACACAAAGCAGATGGGACAAATATTCAACGAACTGGCTCAAGTGTGTAAATGCATGTATGTACGTACACCTATCATAAAACAAGCGTGAAAAAAATTACCTCAATAAAAAAAACAATAATAGACGACGTACCCGTATTCGTTAACGACACGTATTTTGAAAATAAGCACGTACTTCATCAGGATATATCAAATATCTCGTTTTTACTTTCAGCTTACGCTACACACACACACACACACACACACATATATATATATATATATATATATATATATATATATATATATATATATATATATAGTACTGTAAATGTAATTTGATACCTGCCAATAATTATTACCAGCAGAAGAATGTGATGTTGTGTTCGTTGTGTAGTCATACACCGGATGCAAAATACGTACACAATAGCATATCGTTGCAAAGGTTATGAGACAACGTCCATTCACAACAAGGCATATAACTGGCAAAGCATAACTACTATTCTAATATCGTTTGTCTGGAAGGCAGAACATCACTTGGTTGTGCAATCTTCAGCCGGCACTCAAAAAGGAGATAAAATGTGCCGTCAATTTTAATTATTTTTTCTTCCCTGACGAGAAATAATTTCGATACATCGAGTTTTATAGGCAGTGGCTAAAAATAAAGTAACGTCAAATATACAGTATATGAATTGCTGATTTGAGAAACTTGTAAGTCAGCCATATGCCGAAAATGAGTTTACATACAGCTTTGTTTCTTGAAGGATATCAACATTGTTGGGTTGTGATATGTCAGGAGTCACTCTAATAGTTCGTGCAATATCGTGCTGCAACAGGTTTTCCTGAGTTGGAAACGTCACAAATCATTGACTTACGGCATTCTGGCATTACTGACTTATGACCTTTCTCAAATCAACGTCATTTTTATCTTTGATATCCTTTACCGTGTAGGGCTTTAAATTGTCCTAATTATTTCTCTAGTAGCTGTTCCTAGTTCGATTCCCGGTGAAAGACTATCGAATGTACTTCAGTGATTTAGATTCCACTATATACTGTAGATTTAGCCCCACATAGGTGCAGTTCTTATAAAGAAAGTAAATACAAAACAAACTCAAGAACTTAAACTAAGACTGTTAATAATGTACAAGATGACATTGAATTTTAAATTACGGGGGGGGGGGGGAATTCCCTTCTCACTTCATTCCAAATAAACTTTACTTTCTGTTTTTCATTTTAGTCATGCTCAAAATACAATGAATCTTATTGCTTGAGGTTGGTTGACATTTAGAAAACTGAACCAAAGTACTTGGTGTAACAGCTCTTTGTGGGACTGATCCACTCCAACACCATTTACTATTGACCGGCTGAAGTACGTCTAGTCTACTGACAGAAACATGGTCAGCGCTCTGCGTCACCCTGTCTCTAACCGGTGCATTCGAAGTTTTCTAGACCTAGTGGCGGTCGCAACTTTTATTCACGTGACTCCCCGGTTTGCTTCATGACGCAAAGTGGATGCCAAAAATTGGAAAGCACGAGCAGTTAACAAAGAATAATAGTGTAAGTTTCCTTGGAGGTATAAGAATTACTCTTATTAGTTAGTGATCAAAGCTACCAATGGTAAGTTGTTCAAAAGCTCAAAATTAAATAAATCTGGGGATGCGGCACAGGATCGACACGGCACAGGATCGACACGGCATACGACCGACAATTCAGCTCAGAAACCTGTTTCGGTCCTGTGCCGTGTCGATCCTGTGCCGTTTCGGTCCTATGCCGTGTCGGCCCTGTGCCGTGTCGATCCTATGCCGTGTCGATCCTACGCCGTTTCGTTCCTATGCCGTTTCGATCGTATGACGGTTCTCTCCTATATATCCTTGAGAAAATAATTGTTACTTAATATTGCGTAATTATAAAATAATGTATTTTTTATTATTTCGATCGTATGAAAGTTCTGCTGTCGATCCTATGCCGTGTCGATCCTGTGCCGTTTCGGTTCTGTGCCGTGTCGATCCTATGCCGTGTCGATCCTACGCCGTGTCGATCCTACGCCGTGTCGATCCTATGCCGTGTCGATCCTATGCCGTGTCGGTCCTGTGCATGTAACCCACGTATTCTTTCCCGCTCTTTCTAGACATCCAAGGTTATTGGTCGTGCTGTTGTTGATGGTTGATTGTTGAATCTTCTGTCAAATATTCCTAGGGCTATTTTTTTTCTTCTTTGGAAATCATACTTAATAAAAATAATTCTGTTATACTATTACTATTGTAGAATTAATACTTGTTAACCTTCCAAGTTTGTCATCAGAGCTGTTGTCCATATTCTTGAAGAGCCTTTGGCAACAGCGCCCCCAACGCACCACGTGGTTATTTTCAGTTTCCGGATGCCAGCTTTTCTTAACCAAATAATATGGTATGAACATGAGCTGTTGCATTGACTGCAGAAGTCCAGTTTCGCTCACATATCATGCTTTTTTTTTCTTTCTGTTGCAACCACCGTACGCTTACCATCACGCTATGAGTTTTCTAAGTGGCTGATTCACTTCGTTGCTACGGAGACAAATTACGCCATAGATCAGTCAGTGTGGAGAAGTAATTTATCTCAGAGTATAGGCTGATTTCCTTTTTCAGTTCCTTGCGTGAAATCATTAATGCATTATTTTTTTTTTATTTTTTTTTTAAAAATAAATTCAGCGTTAAATGTTTAGGCCCGTACTACTAAAGGATGAAAAAATTAAATGATAAAATAATTTGTGCAATGTAAATGTGCGAAGAAACGGAAGAGGAAGGGAAAACCCAAGGGAACGATATTGTCCACCATAATTTCACATAAGATAGGATCGAACTAGAGACCCCAGTACCATAGGTAAGCTCACTGCTACGAGTCACCGCGCCCCATCCAGAATAATAAAAAAATGTCGTCCACGTCAGAAAATGCACCAGGAATTTCACATTACAGAATTTGACACTGATTCTCCATCTAATACAAAGGAATTCCAAAATTTGGGTAAGAAAACACAGTAATGAATTAAAGTTTAATCATATAAATTTTACTTAATTAATTATTCCATATTTAGCATCGATAGGATGCAAACAATGTTCAATTCGAACCACTAGTTTGGTTTGTGTCGAAGAAGCAAGTGCCATCCCAACCGGGGATCTTTCCCGAAGTCACATGTACAGAAATCATATGCTTTTGCTACTGTTTTATCTTAATCTCTCTGAAATACGAATGTCAAAGCTCTATTTCACGAACAATCAAGGAAAATTATTGGGGAAGGAAGAGGGAATTGTAGTGTTATATATGGCACGCCAGAATACAATTCGTGAGACCCTGTGAAATTCTGGAAATGAAGTCGCCGAGAATCAAACTCAACACCAATAGAACTTCATTAACAACCACACTGATGCATTTTATTACAGCAATTATTTCGATTCTTGACTGCAAGCAAATTAGCATATGCTGAACTGTATTGATAAAAAAAGGTGTAGAAGTTCATAGAATATTTATAACAATTAATACATTTTCAATGATCACGGTACTCATTATTATCAATGACGACGCGAGAGGGGTAAGAGAGCGGGCGACCACCGGTATCTACCTCTGCCCCCCCCCCCTCAGCAAGGCCGTCTTTACTATATGTGCAACAAGTGCATTTGCATAGCGCGGCAAGTTTCGAGGGGTAACAAACTCTGTCATTACTATATTATTTAAAATTAATATTCTTGTTGGTTCGTTATGATGGTAGTTAAATTTACTAAATTGTACTTTGTATTTTAATACTACATTCATAAATCATGTTTAGGCCGCATTAGTTTAAGGTCACATGGACAGTGCTAAAGCAAGTGGTCAAACAAATTCCAGCATGAATTGCTTGATTGTTGTCAAATACAAGTACTCAATTCTTGAACAGTAGCGGACACCTGTTCCATTTAGTTAGTTATCATAGTTTTGATATAAAAACTAGTCTTGTGTTGGTCACAAACAAGTTCCTTATCATTGAAGGTGGAAACAAGTTTTTTTTTAATCTTTTTAACAGATATAGAAGGAAAATCAACAAATAAAGATGAAAGAGGTAGCTGCACTTGAATTACAAACTGATATATTGAGATTGGATTCTCTAAAAAAGGATTACCATCTTTCCTCTGCAGATGTGTTTTCTTTATCGTTCACTAAAATAATCGATTATTATTTAAAGAAAAAGAAAAAAACAGACACAACGAGATTGTATTTGTAGTGTTTAGGCCTCTCTGAGTGCGAGTGCACTCTCCCTCTTCTTCGTTGTTCACGATGGACTAGCATACTTAAAATCATGGTTTTTAAGATTTGTTCTTTCTGGAGAAAAGGGGGCGGCAATTGCCTTGGGCCGGCCCTGCTCGCACTCATGCATGCATATCAACAATCAGCTGAGAGGTTTAAGGAGGATGAAGCTCCTCTGACTACGGGCCTCCAAAACACACGTGTTAGTCACTTGGCCACTCTAAAAGAATCAGAGGCAATAAAGATGGGAGTTACTGTGCTAACTGCACACCTCTTTCCTAAAATCCACCTGGCCGGCCATAGACTTTCAAGAAATGCAAGAAAAGTAGTGTTATATAGCTAAAGACGATTGACGATTACTGCCATGCCTCAACAATCTTTTTTTTTTTTTTTTTTTTTGAGTGAACGTCCCAAGATCCATCGAGGCTAAGGCAAACGGTGATAATGAGCCGGGTGATAGTGCTGGAATAACGAAAGTGAGAGGAAACGGAAGAACCTAGGGAAAACCCATGTACACGTTCTTTGTCCACCACAAACCCCACTTGGTTCGGACTGGGATCAAACCTAGGACCATATGTAACAAAGGTGGAAGTTCTTCTACTTAGCTACTGCAGCCCCTTAATAATGTAATATTTTCTGATAGTAATTTTGAAAAATTTATATATATCTGGCATCGAAGTAGAGTGATCGTCTTTACTGTATGTGTATATGTCCGGGGATCGATTTCCGGAAAGTCCTTAACTCTAAGCGTAATGTGGGAAGTAAAATTAATAAACTCAAATAACTCATCAGTCGTAGAATGTTCGCCTCTGGTGCCTGGGGACCCTGGATCGATCCCAGTTCGTGCCAAGTTAACTTCATGGTGGACAAACTGTGTGCGTGGGTTTCCTCGGGATTCTTCCGTTTCCTCCCACTTTCTTCATTCCACCATTTCATTCCCTTCTCATCATCACCGCCTCCTTTAGCCTAACCTGTATAATCGTTGGACGTAAAGCTCAAAGATTTAGTTTCATTTCAAAGAATTCACTAAAAATCAGCTCGTAATGGTTTACGAGAAATTAATAAGAAGACAATTTTAACATAATTGCAATTACAGTTTGAAAACTTAAGTATTTTTCTATGATTATTCCATTTATGGTCTTACAGCCGACTTCACCTACTTTCAGCTGATCTCAGACACGTGCACACACACACACACACTCACAAATGCTCAGTACATTATAATAAACACAAACGCATCACAACATGTTATTAGCTTACTTTTACTTTCTGCCATTTCTAGCCAGGAGATATGCACAAGAAGCACTGAGATCAACAACAACAATAATAATAATAATAATAATAATAACAATAATAATAATAATAATAATAATAATAATAATAATAATAATAATAATAATAATAATAATAATAATAATAATAATAATAATGGCAAGGGGATGGCCTTGATTATCCTTACGGGTCTCGGTACACGGGAGCTATGTTCGATTCCCGGTGGGATTTTATGTCTTTCCGCCCATGTCTCATCCTATATCAATGATGATTTCAGGGGATAGGTAGGATAGAAATCTTCCCCCCTCCCCCCAAGCGGGATCATGTTTCTGATTATTTGTTATTTGGTTTGATTTGGACTTTAGTATCCTGTTAAAAACCATGACTATATACCGGACGTACAGCATAACGTGAGATCCGAAACACGTGAGGTCCCAACGGGAATCCAACACGGGTCTCCTACTATGAAGGTGTGTAGGCATATCTTATAGCCACGAGGGATTTCATGCTTCCGACTGTGTTGAATTGCGGTTACCAAAATTTCTGCAATACCATTTTTCACTACATACGTATTAAAAAGACCCCTCCACCCCCGCTGGGAAATCTGAAATGATCACTGCCCTCCATAGTGGAAAGAAACGCAAAACACACAAATACACACACACAAATAACAACAAACAGTGCTGATTTCAGAAGATTTCCTTCGGAGGAACTATCAACTCACGGATGTGAAATGTAGTCCTGCGAAAATTAGAGATATGGCTTTCGGGGTGGGGGTGGGGGGATTCGTCCAGGCGATCCCCTGAAATCATCACTGACAACAGTAAAAATAATAACAACAACATACTAATAATAACAATAAAATTAGCCCCAATTTCCCATATTAAATCTAGCTTACTAAAACCATGGCACCTTTATAAAATGCGGGGGTGGTATGCAAAACATCCCCCGTATGGTATTGCTAATTTTCATGACCTGTCCACAAAACTATACAACATCGATTATATGTAATCGTTCAGCACAATTTAGTAAAATAATAATAATTATTAATATCCTACAAAAGCACGACGAGTGAGTACTTTAAATAGCCTAATGTAAACAATACTTATTAGAGACTACTGTTTCTGTCAGTTCGATTTGAAATATTTACATTTGCACACATTAAATTCAATAAAAATACTCAACGGCAAACGTTTCCACTAAGGATACCCGAGAAAAAAATTGGTATTACATTCAAATGTTATTAATAAGAACCGATACTTTCTTACAGCAACCTTGGTGTTAAGGTCCGTGTCTAGAAAGTTTTGTTTTACTATATATATATATATATATATATATATATATATATATATATATATATATATATATATATATATATATATATATATATATATATACCTTCTTTCAAGAATTAAACCGTGAACTAGTGTGCATGGTAACAAATATGCTTTTCAAAAAAAAAAAAAAAGAAAAGAAAGAAAGAAAGAAAAGTGGAGAAAACATTAATTTCTAACTAAATGTGCACGGGGAGTTATTACGAAACTGACAACGATGTCATACAAGTCCTAGGTTCAATATACGAAGTACAGATAATGAAAATCATTTAAGAATATTGTTTCTCTGCAGACACACGATTTTCACGTGGTTGATGTAAAAATTACTGATAAAATGTATTTTGGATATTAAAAATACGCGTACACGAAATTTACTTAATCATGACACACACGACACTCAAAAATACATACACGTGCATAAAACGATATATATATATATATATATATATATATATATATATATATATGCAGGTCATGACCTTCGTCGCAGTAAAAACCAGGTCACAAGGCTATCTGAAAATACTCACAATTGGCGGCCGTTTTGAAACTGGTAGTTTCAAAATTTTCACTGCACCAACATGGCAAGTACAACAAAACATCTATACACAAACACTTATTACATATGGGTATTAGTGCACGCACAGCCAAGAAAACTCACGTTCCTCCGCTGATCCTGAGCGCGCGTTCAATGCACCTGCCAAACACTGGCTCTCTCGCCCGTGATCTGCTTTAACACAAACTCCACAGAGCAGCACCCAACGCACATCGTACATCAGGGAGCCAGCACACACGAAACTTGCCGAAGTTTAGACGAGTCACGCCGATGTCGTTAGCGCAGGTCGCTGTGTCTATGATTCGTCCGACAGCGAAGACGCAAGATGCGTTTTCTGACGGGGGATTCCCCACAGATATGCAGGAGGCTCGTGCGTAGATGCGTCATAAGGGAGGGAAATAGGTCTCCCAAAGTATTGACTAAAAGTTCCACGAGCTTTAATTGTCATTTTATTACGAAAAAAGAAGTAGCAAAAATGATAGTATTTGAGTGAAAAATTGCCTCTCAGAGAATTTTTAGCCTCGGTAGAGCATTTCAATTTTTATTCTGGGTAATTTTATTGTGTCATAGAGCCCGATGAATTATATTAATTTCAAGTACATATTTATTTTTCAATTATGCTAACTTAACCGAGTTGGTGTAGCAAACTAGAGGCTCCGAGTTCAAATTCCGCCACGATCAGTTTTTTTTCAATTATTCAGATCTCCGGATACAGTTAAAGTGACTACAATTTTATTTACTTTTACGCAGACGCACATTAATAAACCCATTTATTCTAAGGGGCCACAAGAGCTTTGTGGTAGAGCACTTACTACGGTGCGCTGCATAGGGCCCCTGGTTCGAACCCCGGCCAAGCAAGTTTGTGGTGGACAACATCGTACTCGGGGATTTTTTCGGGATACATTCACGTGTATAAAGCGTTCCCTTCCACATTCTCATTCCACCATCATTCATTTACCTTAATCATCTGTCCCTCTTAGCCTAAAAGTATAATCATCGGACTGAAAAATTTTACTTGGCCAGTTCTGCGGTAACCTACTATTTGATGCATATGTATTAGTCGTACAGACTAGCTTCGTTAACTTCAACTCAAAAAAACTTGGTTTCTGAATATAATCTAATGTGTTTTATATCTGTTCCCAATTGTGTTTCTATCAGCACCATTCAACAAAATTATCTTCATACAATCAAGTTACCACACATTTCCCTAAATCAGCGTTTCTCAAAGTGTGTTTCGCGGAACCCAGAAGCTCCTAGAGGTTCCATATAAACCGTCCTCGAGGAAGTAAATACAAAATTCGCAAGTCTCTATTTCATCTAAAAGTTGGTTTGAATTTTGGGTCGTTCGGAATTTGTTTCTGGAAGTTTTAACCGGAATTACAAAAAAAAAAAAAAAAAAAAAAAGACTTTTTGAAAAAAATGGCAAAAGCTTCTTTCCGATACTTCTTTCGAACTATAATGAAAAAGGTTTCGAAATTCGAAAAACTAAAAATCTTATGGGAGGGCTTTCACCCCTTTTTCGAGTGGGAAATTTCAACTTTTCGGACATTTTTTGATGTACAAGCCAATTGTCAAAGAAGCGAATATAAAAAACGGAAGTTTCTATATCATCTAGAAGCGGGTTAGAATTTAGACAAGTCACTTAGTATTATCGTCGAAAAATTGGCATTACTATTATAAATTGTCGAAAAATTTAATACTATTTTCGTGGGTTTCGCTATTTTGGACGTGAAAGGGTTCCGTGAATGAAAAAGTTTGAGAAACACTGCCCTAAATATTCAACTGTAACTGGGTGTAGCCAAGTGGCTTTCGTGGGTGGATAAACCCAAGTGCATGGGTTCTTCCGTTTCCTCCCACTTTCTTCATTTCACAATTTCATTCATTTTCATCATCAGCGTCTCTTTTATATTATACGGCAACACAGAGAGACGTTAAATTAAATGATATCCCTTTTTACAACTGGGTGTTAACAATCAAGCTGGGTCTAAGAGCTCAAGCTATTATAAAATGGTATCGCATCCTAGGATCCTTATTTAAAACAATGACCCAAATATAATATAGCGGTTTTCAAAGTGGCCACCAAGGTCCTCATGTATGACCTTTATTCTATATCACACTCATAGGCTTAAATTATGCATGTTCTACCTCTTCCAATTTTATTTGGGTGTTTCAACACTTTCGAACCACCCTGTACGCACTTATAAACATTGAGAGACCACTTTCCTTATGAATGAGAATTGCTGTCTCGTTTCTGAGAAAATATTTTCTCGGTGCACAGAAAAAAAAATGTTTCTCAAATTTAAGGAAGTATTTGTAACGTGAGTCTGATTAAAAATTGAGCTTCAATTGAAAAACCTGAACCATCATCATCATCAGCATAGGTATTCTGCCATTATTGGCAAGTCACATGAACCAAATTGGCTAAATTCGGATGTGAAAAAAAATGCTTTCTTTTGGTAACAGCACGACTGACTGATATGATGCCTTTCGATGTACCCCTTCCCCAAAACTCACCTTCTGCCACATTTCTGCTTGCTAACTCATAAGGACCTTCTTCTGAAAGGCATTACCTACATTCGGTAATTTAGTCTAGTTAACTTGACCAAACAGAGGACGGAACTCAAGAGGTTTAGGAGGATGGGGCTTAACAGCACAAAAAAAAAAAAAAAACTGAACCCCTACTGGTAATGAAACCGAGATATATTCGATGAACTTAATATCTTCAAATATAATAGAAGATCTCAATTTGAAACGAAAAAAAAGTAATTTCTAATCGTGGTAATTATCCTAAATGAGTTAATTACCGAACACATAAGCTTGAAATGTTCTCAGAGTAGTCTATCCCCCCCACATAGAAGAGGCATTCATTGTTCAATACATATCTGCCTTAGTGATGTCTCAATAGCGAAGAGAACTTTACGCGTTCCTAACGAGTTGATTGTGGAGATGTGAGGGCGTCAGTTCTGAAGCTGCTTTTGAAAAGATGAGATTTCATCTCCCGCGTTTGCTCTACCGGAGCCACATTGTGCGTCATAACATGGTTGATGCTTGTTCTCTAATTTAAGCAGTCTCTGTATTTACGTCATGAGCTGCATAATAATCTGCAGAACAGGCTTGGAGCAACATATCTGCATCAATAAATGTATTGCATCCCATAATAAGTTATTGCATATGATTTCCTTCTAATGAAAGATATTTTTATAGGAAATTAAATATTTTAGTCATGACCCTTAAGCACACTGTGGTTGTGCTTTAGTTTATCTCAATCAGAAAGTCGCATGTTCAGAACCGATACCGGACATCCACATAGTAAAGAAAAAGAGAAAAAAACGATGTTTCAGAATTCCAAGTATTAACTAGAGATGGAGTGGGTCAGTGGGTCGTGGGTCAAGCTTTGTGAGTGGATCAATAAGTCGTAGGTCAACAGGGCATAATCCACTGCGACTCACCACCCACTGTGACCCACTCTGACTCACCGACCCACTCTGCTCAGTGCATTCTAGACAGCATCTTCTGAACGCAGGTAAATTATCTATTTTTTTTTTTTTACTTTCAAGGCCTCCATTTTTCTTTCTTTTTCATCGTTTGTTTCTATTCACTTACCCGAGATGAGTATATCTAAGTGGAAAAAGAACTTAAAACACTTTTGGATATTGATATTTGTAATTGTAATAATAGCAATAGGACTTACTACTTGGGTTAGGGTTTCAACTTCGATATACAGTCGAATTTTATATGCCATAGTTTACCTTGATTTGAGACTTTCAAATTATCAAATTAAAACACCTGAGTCTGTCAGCTACGCTAACATGCAAACCTCAAAATATTTAGGAGCTACATGTTGCATAAACATCTAGGCAAAAAGTATTTAGAAATTTATAATCCTCATTATGAATGCAAGGTTTCTCACTCTCGCTAACTCCTAATAGTTCACAAGCAGGTTAGTAGATGTCGGTAGCTGCACTGATTCCTACCTGACTCCAAGAGATGTCGCTGGCTTGTAGGAAATTTGCAAGCGAAGCTGAAAGAATGGGGAAACAAATAGGTATAGTATATATTGTTCATGATCTACAGGACTTATCCGATCTTAATCAAACTTGACATCACCCTTGACTTCCTCAATAAGTATGTGAAACGCTTTCCTGTGCATACATTTGGTCCCTATGCTATGGGCCATCCGAGTTGGTGTTTGGACTTAATCAAATTCACAAGAAAATGTTATTTAGATTACTTATAATAATCTAATAACATATAATAACCAAATAGCCAAATAAACTTTAATTTGTAATTTAAAAGAATATAAGATCAGTTTTTCCACAATCTGGAACCTCGCGAATTCTTATCTTGTACGTGTATCATAGTAACCTAACTTGGTTCAAACAGAATAGTATAAATATTATGTAAAGTTAGATAAATTTAAATTTGCTGGAAAATCATTTTTCCTGCAGTATCTCTCTCTATCTCTTCCTTTCTCTCTACTTTTTCCTTAAAAAATCTAAAATAGTATTTTGCTATCTTTTATTCAGACATCCCAGACAGTCGTTTATCTGACACAGAGAAGACGCGAAAATGTCAGAGGTCGAGAGAAACTGGGATGGGACCATGTATGTTTCCTTCACCATGACTGATTAAATTTGTACTCAAGTAAGGATAACATGTTGCTCATCCAGCTCTGAACATAAGCTGAGCAAAAGAATTTAGCATTATATCCAAACTTTCAACATGGTTAGGTTGGAATGATTTGCGTTTAACGTACCTGTTCAGCGCTAAGTTTATAATATATACGAGAATTTTTTCAAAAGTTTCCGAACTGACATAGAGATATCACTCAACTAGTAATAAGCCATTCACGTCATGTATTGCCATCTATGGAAGAAATAATGTATCAGTTTAACCTGTATAACTGCGTCAGTTCATTGGAGGCAGTCATTTGAATCAGTCACTGTGGGTTAACACTGGAATATCGCGCCACTAGTAATAAGCCATTCACGGCATTTAGTGCCATCTATGGAAGAAATAATATATCAGTTTTAATTGTCTAGCTGCGTCAGTTCGTTGGAAATAGTCATTTGAATCAATCACTGTGGGTTAACACTGAAATATCGCACCACTAGTAATAAGCCATTCACGGCATGTAGTGCCATCTATGGAAGAAGTAATGCATCAGTTTCAGCTGCCTAGCTGCGACAGTTTGTTGGAGGCAATCATTTGAATCAGTCGTTGAGTGTAGAGCTCGTTTACTGCATGACAATGCTCCAGTACACAGGACCGTTGTTGTCAAGACTGTACCAAACAAAGAAAGCAAAAACCCTTCACCAAAAGGATGGGGAACGCTCTGATGTACAAGCACTTGTTTCAGTCTACATATCTGACGTTTGATGTGTATGATTGCGCTGAACAACAATAGATGAACAGAACACTTAAAAGAAAAGATCTGGATGATCTGAGGTGATCTGAAGATATGAAATGACCTGAGAAAGGCTCAATTCTTTAAAGGAGAATTACAAATTTCCATTGCTGTTGACCACGCGCAGTTTTCTGAATTCAACTGGACGTAACACGTTTCGTTTAACCTTTATTAAAACATACTCTACCCATGTATACTATTTTATACAAATATACACTGGTAAAGCAATACACAAGTCCTATAAAAAAACTACAGTTGTCACAGTTTTGATACTGTCTTCACCAGGTACAAAGCAGAACCATTTTGTGTCTTGGTTAGACACTGTAACATAAACATAATATAAATGTAACTTTCATAGGACTTGTGTATATCTTATCAGTGTGTGTTTCATCTATGGTTTGCTTTCTTAGTGTGTATATAACAAAAATTGAACCATTCCATCTTGGTTGTGGTAAGTGTCGATAAAGTTTAATGTAATTTCCTTTCAAAAGAGTTTTTTTTTTTTTTTTTTAACAGAAAGTCTTATGAAACCATTTTCTTCATCATTGTAAAAGACAATTCAGCACATCTTCTTTGGTAGTGATCTTCAAATTACAATTACTGTAATATACTCTAAGATGTGTATCATTGTTAAGAATCTGTGTATCAGTGTTGGAAGACAAATAGTCATAAATACAAGTGTTATTTCACAATGTATCTTTTAATATTTCACAAATGTGCTATTTCACAATGTATTCTTTTAAAAATATTTCACAATGTATTTCGCTAATGAGCTATTTCATAATGCATTTCTAAAAAAAAAAATATTTCACAATGCATTTCAGAAATGTGGTATTTCGCAACATATTTCACAAATGTGCTGTTCCACAAAGTATTTTTTTAATATTTCACAATTTATTTTTTAAAATATTTCACAAATGTGATATTTCACAAATGTAATACTACCCAATGTGTTTTTTTAAAACATTTCACAAATATGCCATTTGAGAATGTGTTTTTTTTAAATATTACAGCACACGAATAAATGAAAAATCAGTTTCAGCATAGAGTTGTTGAGTAAAGAGCATCAACTATTAGCGACAAGGTACGATATATTTTTCAGCACCATGAAAATTAGTTTTTTTTTTATTTTCTCAGAAAGTGCACATAAGAATTTACCGTCAAGCATATATTTTTTAAATCTTCAAGTCATCTATCGATTCACGTACGTCTCATCTTTCGCACGATACCATAGTTAAAACAAGCAATTAAAAGTTCTAAGAGTTAATTACTATATGTTGGGCTGTATACCATTAACATGCTATGTACTTATTAGTCTTGCTGGTATTATAATAAAAAGCTTGATGAGATTATATACTTCAGTGTCAGTATAGCCTTAATAGGTGGCTGCTTACCATATAGTATCAGTTCATTTTCTCGAAAACGACGCATAAGGCTCTACACTCACCTTTTCATATTGTTCAGATCGATCAAATATATCAATTAGAATATACAATCTTTAGGTGTTTTTTTTTTTTCGTAATATACTAATAATGTTACAGAAGTGTTATTTATCTTTTCCATAATATGCTAAGGGACATCGTTTATAGCGTTTCGCTGGAAACTCTGTTAGCAAATGCGAGGATTCTGCTCATCTGTTTGTGTCACCTGCCCGTGTTGTAGCGCGTCTGCTTAGCCACATCTCTTTATCACGTAACAACGTCGCGTCACAGCTGTCCTCTCATTCGAATAGCCCACACGCCATCGACTATGTTCCTCTGTTTAGTATCATTTCTTAGTCATAGAAACGAAAAATGCTAAGATTCAGCGCATTTTCATTACGATTCAAATATTCTGCTGTGTATATATGTGTATATATTAATATTTCGGGTTTAGGGTTGAGTTTAATGTAAAGTGGAGCTACCGCTTCACGTGGGATCTGAAGCCATGATCTCCAAATGCAAGTTGATAAGTACTCAACCACAACGAAGCCTTGTGTGTTCCGTACAGATTGTAATCGTTGCTCGCTCGGACTCAAATTTACAATTCTCAGTGAGGCTCGAATACAATCATCTCAAGTGAGGTTCATGTTAGCTCAAGTGGTCACTCTATCTCGGACTCACTATCCTTAATGTGGCTTACCCTAGCTAAGGGCTTTGGGTCACAAACCTTAGTGAATCTCGTGCTTATTAGCCCCAATGAGATTCATGCCATCCCATGCTCGCACTTGGTTGAGTTGGACTCGCTATACTCAACGATTCTTGCGGTCACTAATCTTATTCGGGAGCACAGTGGTTCAGCGGTAAAGCGTTCACATCTGGTGCGAGTGTCCATGATTTAATCCCACGCCACGTGAGTTTGTGATAGACAACATGGTGTGCGTGTTTTCTTGTGGAGGTTCTTCCGTTGCACAATCCTTCACTTTCATTAAACAGCTATCTCCTTTGGGTAACAGAACATAATCGTGAAACGTAAAACTAGAATTTTCATTTCGCTATCGTCATTGGGGCTCGTGTTCTTACTCACTGTTCATTTATAGATCTCGTGAGTTTCAATTATAGAGCCTACGGCCAAAGAGACAAGCCCACAAGTTTGTAACTTCCCTAAGAACATTTTTTAAATAATGCCACCATGTACACCACGTGACGGAATTTGGTTATATTGAAAGTAACTGAATGGTATGCAACCAACCTGGCGTGTATAGTTGGGTTGCATATTAGAAAGGGGTAGTTTTTGTTTATCTATATCTATAGGAGGATATAGGTCAATTTCAACATTATGAATCATATGGGAAACAGATTTTTGATTGGTCATATCGTGGGATCAAATGGATAAGTCACCTCTATCGAAGAACTGAAATTCTAATATTTGATCCCGTACACCCTGGTCAAAAATGATAGTGGTCTGGTCCTGACATTGTGTGTCTCCCGAATGAACAAATAGAGTAAATATATAAAGGAGTTTTGGTAAATCAAACCTTTTAAAAAACTGGCTAAGAATAAGTAAATTATTACTACATTATATTGAAAATAGTTGTCAGGTTTTATGTATTTGTATTGAATTCTGAGATGTATTTTATGTCAATAAATTTTATGTATTATGTATTGTATTCGTATTCGATAAATTACGCCTTCCTTGTTGAAATCACTGAAACGATCAGCTTACATTTCTGTTCGTGAAGGAGCAACCCAACTTCCCCTGCCTTATCCACCACACGCACACACGATCCCATGCTCTCCCGTTGCTCTTGAACTTGTGCGTCCTTGACTATGAGCCGCTGTAAGATGTCCTTCACCTATCGCCCTAGCTAGGTTCCCATGGCGACCGAGCCTGGGCTATTGTCGTCATTGGCCACGTGACCTAGTCAATCGGCTGAGCACGGACCACATGGAAAACGGCGTATGGTAGCCATGGTAACGTCAAAGAAATGCCTCATCTCCCGCTACCCTGTTGAGTTTCCGAGTATTTTACATGTTTTCTTGCTTCTTCCTTGCCATTTCCTTTTCCCCCTTTACTCAAATAGACGGAAGTCCAACGAAACACTGCGAGATAAGAATTCCTTTTTCCCTCTTGGCAACACGATTCTCCCATCCGCTCTTCAACCCCTCATCCTACTTTCCAATAGCAAAAAAACACAAGCAATCAGGAGAAAAAGAGTTTACCCATTAAAGCACAACACTCCAAGTCTTCTTACGCGAACTTTCTTCAATAATAGACAGGTGTTATCGAAACACACACAAACTGAACTAATAATGTAAGTTCCCACGACAATTTTTCTAAACATATAAACTGTTCACAGAACTTTTAAACACAGGATTTCCCAGGGAAAATGGTCGAATTTCGTGAAGTTGCTGTCCAGGAATGATTGCACTTAGCCGCTTATATAATATTGCGCTTTATTTGGCAAATAAATTAGTTTGTTCAGTGCCATAACAAATTCAGCACTACCAAAATCCACTATACTGTCACAAAAAATGTTTGCATGTTATAGATATGTCACATTGACTTGACACCTATTCTTCCATTCCAGGCGCTGCTATCGGCTGGAGGAAGCCCACTCCCTTTCGCTTAGCAACAGCTGAACCCATATTGGCTCAACGTGTGGGTGTGTCGAGGGTGTGAGCTTTAGTTCGCATTTTTGCCATGGCTCAAAACATTTTGGCAGCACTATAGTATGTTTTTGTGTGCATCATGATGAAACTTTTTTTTTTTTTTTTTTTTTTTTTACAAATTGAGAATCACCTACTTTTAAAAGTATCTTCCACCACGTTAAGACACCCTCTCACATTGCTCGTTTTGTTTTACATGCATTGGATGTTCGTTTTGGAGATCAGTGGATCTAACGTCAAGTTTTCCTTCCTTGGTCCCCGAGAAGCTCCGATGTTACACAATTGGATTTTTTTTTGTATTTTTTTATCAAAGACAGTATGTACCGTATTAAAATTGATAATTCAAACTGTCTGAAGGCAAGAATCAACAAAGTAATTGGCATTATTATATAATAAATGTTTTACAGAGTACGGCGTGCAATTGATTGTCGCCTGGGCGTATGTTGTGCTATGAATGGTGCACACATTGAAACATATACAAACAAGCACTAACGTTTTTTTACGACAGTATGTCCCGGGTTCGACCCCCGGCTAGTGCTTCCCAATTTTCTGCGTCCACTCAGCTTCGTGAGGAAAACTGGGGATCATGAGAACAAAAGGCGTGAGGGCCACTAGATCTAGAAAGTTCCTGATGCGCCTGCTAGTGACATGGCGACAGGGGTGCCCACAAGGGGGGTATGACGCAAACTGCGTCATTGAAATATTTGGGGGGGTTAAAATCTATGTAAATATGTTTGAGGGGATTAAAAATTAATCGAAAAGACATTTTTTTCATGGAAGAACACCTATGGATAGACAATTGCGGGGGGTGCGTCATGGACATAAGGGGGGGGGCACTGCAGCACGCTAATCACGTGTTCGTCACAAGGTTGTACGTAGTTTAGTTGATCGCTAACAGATGGTGTTGGAGCGGTTCAGGCCCACAAAAAGAAAAGCTATGCCAAGTGGTTTAGCTTGTAATGGATTTTGATAGCACTGCATTGTTTTGTACTGAATAAACAATTTGAGTTACCAAATAAAACGATGTATCATTGTATCATTGAGTAACCTAAATGTCGTCACTCCAGCTCACAAGTCTCGAGAAATCTGACCATTTTTTCTCGAAGACTCTGTGTTATAGAAAATAAACGAAAAAATATATATGTGCACAAACGCCGCAAGAGTACTTTCAGGATTCTTAGTACCATAAATCCCGAAAACTCTTTGAAGTTCTATAGCGAAAAACTAATAATGATAGGAAAGACGGGTATGAAATTGAACAGAAAGCCATGCCTGTAGCTTTCAAAGGTATTCCATTCAGGACTCTAAGATAATTGTGTATGGGATTCCACAAAGAAAGGAAGAAATTTCCGAAAACTCTGTGAAGAAAAGGTAGATCGAAATAAGCATTCTCCATGGATTGACTGCCAAGGATACATGCTTCAGGTAAGGCATGTCAGTACTTCGCGCAGACGGAAGATGGTACTTTATGCACTATGCATTTAGCGTAATTCCAACAATATATATTACCTGCAAGAAGGAGAACCTAAGAAAAATAGCACTACATGGTCATTATATATTTAGTATATAATAGCCATAGCTCAGTAAAATAATGATTGATCCTAGTGTAAACACTTGGTAGTCACAGGAGACCCAAGTTGTTATTGGTCCCTTCAAGCTTAATTAATAAAACTAAGTGTATGACTAATCGAGGATGCGTTTCCGATGCGTTACACCGCGCAGTAAACGCGACCTAGGTGGCTACTCGGTAATTTTACTTTCCCCAGAGTTATAAAGCATACTGTGAACCAGTTGGGGTTTCCAGGTCTTTTCTGCCAGGTCCAGGTCTATAATAGCAGAGTTCCAATACTCTGCACAAAGCATCTTCAAAGCAGATGTTTCTTGCTAAAATCCCCTTGCCTGGTAACACGTCTTTCCTTTTTTTCCTTCCTTTAGACCTCATTGACAGGTTACATGAATCTTGTAGCTGTCATAAAGAAATCTTGTAACCCTATCATATTTCACTATGTAAACAGTCTTGAAAGGGGCATACTACATTTTTTTCATCTTGCAAAGAGTTGAACCATGTTCAACTTTCTGAAACGTCTTGCTTACTACCTGCTATCGCCCTCCCGTTGACATAAAGAAAGAAAAAAAAACAGTTTCGCCGCTTCCGAAACAATGGATTCTTTTGGACGGGGAAGAGAAGCGCGCCAGAATACACGTTTTTAATGAGGAAGTTCACTATTTGTCCACCAGAGTGCAGTGCTGCATGGATGGAGATAACTTTCTTGCTTTCAGAAAGTTGTAAGATGTAAACAGTAAATAGAAAAATTGGGTTGCAAGTGTTTCTTTTATGACAGCTACAAGATTCAGGTAAAATGGAAACGTGGTCTTAGACATATTTTACTGATTCCGAAACAGCAGGTGGTCTATTGTTCCGAAACGTACCAAATACGCTCGAGCCGACGTTTTCTGCGCGTTTTTATTGCTTTAGTGTTTGCAGCGAATCGTGATTAGCCACCCACGTTTAAATACATGATCAGCGTATTCCAGGCGTACGGATTAGCAATAAAGACGCGTTGCGAACGTTTCGAATAGCCGCCTACTTATTGTTGGTAAATATCAAGGAAGCTTTCTAGGCATCCTACCCCCAAAACAGGCATGTCTTATGAAGGGAAAAAAAACTAATAGTTTCGCATAGATTTTTGCTAAAGCTAATTTGTGGATATGTACTTGTAATCAGGGCCGTGCCGTGGAAAATCAGCGCCCGGGGCGAGAGTATACGACGGCGCCCCCATACATATATTCCAATCAATTTTTCCTATCTGTTTTCCTTTTTTCTCCCGAATTTTTCGCCCCCTTACTTCAGCGCCCTGGGCCGTTGCCCTGCTCGCCCCCCCCCCCGTCCCAGGGCACGGCCCTGCTTGTAATAAACCTCTTGTAGACTGTTTCATTACAGTAAATGCGAATTTTAACAATGAAAAATATGCGGATTGAAGTCGCAAACATAAGTTTTAGCAAAAGAAATGTGCCAATTAAAGAAAAAAAGTGAGTTTCAGTGAAGAAAAGAGTAAATTGAGGTCATAGTCATGAGTTATAGTACAAAAGAATGTGCTGGTTAAAGTCAAAATGGGAGATATAGTGAAGAAAAGGGTGTGTATTGAAGTTGTAAACATGAGTTTTGGTAAAACAAAGTGAAATCATAAACACAAGTTTTAGTGAAGAAATCCACTCACATTGAAGTCATAAACGTGGTTCTAGCAAAGAAATTCATGCAAATTTAAGTCGCAAACGTGAATTTTATGAAGAAATATCTATGCAGATTGAAATGGTATACATGCGTTTCAAAAAAGGAAAGCATGCGGATTGAAGTGCGGAGTGTGAGTTTTAGTAAATAACAGATTGAGAAACTCTTAACTCAAGTAATTTTTGGTCTCTACGAGTTTGCAGGAAATTGAAGATAGTTTTGCTGGCCATATTCTAGCAACGTTAAAGATGGAGCAGTTAGAAAAGAATATAATACTTGAAAAATAATGCGCAATATATATGTTGGGGTCTTCTCCCGAGCAAGGAAGTATTTATTATTGAAAATCGCGTTGGATCTATTATGCCATTCACAATACGAAATCACTATTGTCTATTAAAAGAGCTTGTTTGCCGTGGTTCGCAACATTACCTGTCCAAGGATAAGGAAAATAGATTAGCGAAGTAGAAAAATGTCTTGTTTGCCCCAAATCTGTTGTGTATTAATATCCCAAATACAAAATGTAACTGAAAAGACCAAGGGAGTGAGTTTCTTTTGATAGTCAGTGGTCTGGATTCTCGGACCACTTTTTTTTTTTTTTTTTTTTTTAGTTGCTTGCTTTCTTCGATTGAATATGAAAGGGCACGTGCCCTTATTCTAAGTCCTGCTTGATTTTTTTTCGTTTCTTTTCTTACGGTTTTCTAAGGGACCATCTGTCTCCGTAATACAAGACAGATCTCTCGCGTTCTACCCACGCAACGCAATACAATACATGCTTTAACTTCTTCGTTGCCAAACTTCTTCACACTGGGCGAAACGCGTGCCCAGGGCTTCTTGTTCGTTTTTTTTCCTTTCATCTCTTTCATCCTTTGCGAAAAAAAAAGTCTTTAAAAGGTTTAAGAGAGTTCAGTATTATTTTCCTTTTAAAAGTAGAAACGGGATGTTTTGAAATAGGAATAACATTCGAAGTACGTTAGAAGAAAAAAGTACTGTATTTGACACAAAGACCAAAAGAAGAGAATGTGTTTCGTATTTGGATTTTGCTCCCGTGATGAGAATTTGCTTTCTTCTTTGTAGCTTGATCCTGTTTTCAATCTGAAGCTAATATTACCTACAAATTACTGGTAATAATTTTTAATATTAATCATTGTTTTCATATTTTTCATGTTCATGCTCATGTGTAACTTGACAGTGATGTGAGATGTATATTGAAGTGATTGGTTCTGGTTGAATTGGAAAATTTTGTAATGCATTAACAATTCATTCCTCTTACGCCCATAGCCCTACTCGTAACTCACTCATTATTTAAATTTGATCTTGAAGGACGGAGAAACATAAACTACTATTTGGCCTATTGCTGTTACACCTAAACCCCAGGTGGAATTTATATAATTATATCTATCTCATCTTAAATGCAGGAGAAACATAAATTTATCTTTGACCTATTCCTGTTACGTCTAAACCCCAGGTGGCATATATGCCATTATACCTATGTCTTAAATACAGAAGAAAAATAAATTCATGATTTGCCTATTCTTTTTACGCTTATAACTCTGATGATAATCAATATCATTATATCTGTTTTATCTTGGAGGAAGAAAAAATAGATATTCCTGTTTGGCCTATTTATGTTACGCCTAAACCCAAGACGGTATTTGTATCATTATATCTATCTCAGGAGAAAAATAAATTAATGATTTGCCTATTTCTGTTACGCTTATAACTCTGATTATAATCAATATCATTATCTCTATTTTATCTTGGAGGAAGAAAAATAGATATTCCTGTTTGGCCTATTTATGTTACGCCTAAACCCAAGACAAAATAGGTATTTGTATCATTATATCTATCTCATCTTAAATACAAAGAAAAATAAATTAATGATTTGCCTATCCCTGTTATGCCTGTAGCCCTGCTGGTAATTTATACCATTATCCCTATTTCATTTCACAGTTTGTTAGATGTAAGTTAAACAGAAACTCCTGGTTGGTCTGTTCCTGTTTCGTCTAATCTTCCGAGAGGTATACACTCAATGACCTAGATATATTTTCTTACACTTCCCCATTTTCTCTAATTCAATTTCCAAATGGAAATAAAAAGATTCCACAATTTTTTCTTTAAAAGAGAAAAGAAAAAAAAAAGAAAAAAGAAACCACAGTTTCCCGACAGAAGAAAATGTACCAATGATTATCGATGTTGACCAAGAAAATATAGGAGCAAGGAAAGTAATGAAATGTACTAAACGTATGATAAGAGAAGATGAATACAGACTGTAGGGTAGGAGCTACAAAATGTAGAACTAAAACATTCAGAAATCTTTAAAAAATTATAATAATGTTACATATCTATTATCGTTCCATAAAAATAAAAAAAAAATTAAAAAAAACATTTTAACAACTTAAAAGAATTTGTTAGTAAAATAGGTAGATAACAAAAAAAAAAAAAAAAAAAAAAAAAACATAAATGTAAGCTATATTCCCATTGCTACCATCAATCCTCCTACACGAGGGTAAGAAATGTAATTTCCAACTGAATGTTCTGTGAGATCACAGGCTGATGCTCGTATCCTCAGTCTCATGCTCGCATCACTTGCTCATTCCCCTTTCCCCAGAAAGAACAAATCTTAAAAGATATGATTTTAAGTATGCTAGCCCATTATGAACAACAAGTGGGATGGAAACAGCACTCGCACTCAGAAAGACCTGAACACTACAAGTACGATCTCGTTGTGTTTGCTTTTTAAACAACAATGTACATTACGTTACTGAAAGATAAAGCAAACAGACCTGGTAATTCTGGTAATTCTTTTTATAGAATTACCAGAAAGGTGGTAATTCTTTTTTTTATAGAATTCATTACCAAGCTTCAATCTCAATATATCAGTTTGCAATTCCAGCAAAGATCTTTTATCTTTATTTCTTGATTTTCTTTTTACATCTGTTCTCATGGTCTCATCTTCAATGTTCAAAACTTGTTTGTGACAAAGACAAGACTAGTTTTCACATCAAAATTGTTTTAACTAACTAAATGGAACAGGTGTTTGCTACTGTTCGAGAATTGAGTACTTCTATTTGATAACAATTAAGCAATCCATGCTGGGACTTATTTGACCATTTGCTTTAGCACTGTCCATGTGACCTTAAACTAATGCGCCCTAAACATGATTTATGAATGCAGTATTCAAATAGAAGGCTAACTTAGTAAATTTAACTATCATCATCATGTAGTCTGCTGCCAACAAAAAAAATATTTATTTTAAATAATATAGTTATGACAGATTTTACCGCCCCTCAAAACTTGCCGCTCCGTGTAAATGCACATCTTGCACATAAGGTAGAGCCAACCCTGAGTTAATCAACTTCGTCGCTAACAGTTAGACACATATTTGATCACTTCGCCACATTAAATTGTCTTAAGACTAGCTGTTCCTTCCGAGGTTTCGGCCTGCTGTAAACTAGGTTGAAATCGTGGTTATCTAGAAATTCTTATTGTTTCCAAGTCTTCTTTTTCTATTATATCCCATAGGCAAAACAAGCTATTCCATCGTAAGAGAAACAACAGATATATATACATGTCTGGCATATTCTCTGATGGAGCACATGTTTTGTCGTAAACGACATTCTAAAAACAGTTTGTGAAGATGTTATGTTTACACTGCAGAAAAAAAATCGCCCACGTTGCATGTACATATCAAGACCTTAAAGGCAGAGGGGAGTAAGTAATTTTTATTAAATTTTCAGGAGAGACAGAAAAAAGTGACTTACTTTTTTTTTTTGCCTTTAAGTGCCTTCGGACTTATATCCAATTTTATTGTTGCTATTTGATAAAGTATTCATAATACAACTACAAGCTTTCTAAGAATAAGATATATCAGATCTGGCAATAATTCATTTTTAGAAAATAATGACTTACTCCCCTCTGTCTTTAAGGTCCGAATATTATTGTCAAGCTATGACGGAAAATGATATGTACCGTATATCATGAAACGAACCCCAAACTCGTAATGTTTGTATTTGTTTTTCAGATTTTCTTTATCTGTATATAGGCTACTGTATGTTCTATGGAGCTTAACTATCAGACGTATCTATCGTAATTTCTATACAACATAAACTAGGCGAGCATCCAGAAACTTCTGTTGTGAGGGGTCTGACTGCCCACAGACTATTTGACTGACCATAGACTGATTATCCGGCTACTGACATGACCCCGACAAGAATCATGACATTTAAGAGTCTTCATCCCGGCGAAATTAAAATAACGCTAATTTTACAGTAATTATGTGATATCTTCAAATAGATAAAAGATGATTGAAATATGGAACAAGAGCGCCCTAGACAATATTATTTTGCGTGAGGTACCGTTATCACAAGTCACCTAGTGGCTTTATGTTTTTAGCTGTTTAGAAACGCGAAAATAAATGAAGATTTTCAAAATGGCTCGAAATCGAAAGCAGATAAATGAATTGTGATAACGGTTTCTAATGTAAAATAATATTGTCTAGGGCGCTCTTGTTCCACATTTCGATTATCTTTTATCTATTTGAAGATATCACATAATTAATGTAAAATTAGCGGTATTTTAATTTCGCCGGGATGAAGACTCTTAATTTACTTACTTGAGTTGAAAATAGTCTTTGCAATAAGACATGAGAATATTTAATACTTGATACATAAATTCTTTTTGCACTCTCCACCAAAAATGAGCTTGACAAATTGTGAACTTTTGATGATACCAATTGCTACTTTCTCTAATTATATGGATTTAGAACACAGTTGGAAGTCTTCATAGTGCTTGTCTCAGGAAGCGCGTGCAGACGCTCAAAAGCAGGCCAGGAAGAAAGTGAAATCAAACCAAAACAAAAATCTAGTATTTATGGAATGTCCAAGAAATGTTCAACAAATTAGGTATTTACTATAATAAATATCGACAGAGTGGAAGTGTGACTTGTTAACGTGAAACATGGTTTGAAGAAATATGTAATTGACGAAGCCAAGTAACTGTCACTGCGATTAAAAGTTTACCTACACGATGATATTAATTGACTGGTACTTACATACACTCATGTCCAAAATTATTGTCTTATGTCTATAAATATGTTGTTGTACTAATATAATTTGATAACGAATTCGCCCCGTATTTCTTATAATATCAGTATGTGTATAATCGGCAAAGACATGTGTGTGGCAAATTACATGTCAAATGAGCTGTAAATAAGAACAATAAAACGAAAATAGAACTTTCTTGCCCATTTACCAACATTTTGTTTTACTCATTTTAGTTTTCGTATTTACAATTCTTTTCATATAAAATTTATCACAAATATACATTTCCCGATTATACACATAGCATCAGTATTAAAAATATCCTGCAAAATCATTATCAAATTATATTCTTACAAGAAGGCAGTTATATATATGCAACAATCATTTTGGACATGAGTGTACATTGACAGCAGCGGAATGGGAATGTAGGAGGAAACATGTTTCCTACGAGTTGAGTTGAATTGTTAAGTTGAGTATTAGTTTAGCGTTCCGTTCAGCAGCGAGGCTATATCAGACGTGGACCTATTGATTAACGTGGAATCCGAACCACATGAGCTCCCGCGAGGAATCGAACCCGGGACTACCATGCCAATGACGCGCGCGCTAACCGCTTACACACGGAGCTCCATGTTGCCTATGAAAAGAGACGAGACAAGAAATAAAGTTTTCTCGTCTCATCTTGTATTTTTTTTGAAAGGTTCTTGTCATTTTTCGAAAAAAGTATGAAATATTTCAGTTTAACGTCCCACGTTTATGCCTGTTATGTTAAGGTGACAATGATTAAAGTAAGCGGATGCTGATGGAGTGAGATTGTGGAAGGAAACGGAAATATCTCAAGAAAATCCACGGATACAATATTGCCCACTACAAACTAACTTGGTCGGGATCGAACCAGGGACCTCAGTGAACGCTCTACCACTGACCCATTGTACACCCGCTTGCGCTCACGAAACTCATTAGGTCTTATGCAGAGTCGTTCTGGCGCGTGACTAGAGCCATACTAAAGAGTTCGACTAACCTATTTTTCCTGCAGTAGTCACGTCTGTAGTATAACGCTAATCATCCGTCAAAACGACTCTGATAAAGCGGATTGTGTCTCTCGCTTCCTCGAGACCAGGCTCTGGCTAGCAATCCATTAATAGAGCTCCTCTTCCCATGGGCTAACACTTAATTACTGAGCTCGAATTTCTGACTCGTGAGTTTGGAAATCTCGACAGTGCCAGAAATCAGGGGCCCACCTCAGAGTAAGAGGGTGCACCGGGTTCGAATCCCCAGATATTCCTAACGCAACATATATTTGCACACTTTCTCAATAAAACTACGTACATTTGTTTAACAAGGAAATGATTGATAAGGGATGAAAATTTGATTTTACCTTTATCTGTACTTAGGCCCTATTCTCTTATAGAAAACAATCTTGTTCTATTGTTGTTTTTTTTCGAAAGCGTAGGTGCAAGTATTTTACAATTATTAACCTTCTTTTCAGGTGCAGAATAATACCTGTTCAATGCTACATAGACGTAGTGGCTTGTGATATTGGACCCCTCCTCCCAAACTTTGGACCCCTCCCAATAAAAATTTCTGGGTACGCGTCTGCCAGAAATATGTTATACTTGACGATACCAATCAGTTGAGCTTTGATGAATTAACTTTAAGTTTCAGCTGATTGTTAAACGAGAAATTAAAAACAAAGAGGCCTCATCCCAGCGAAATTAAAATACCGCTAACTTTACAGTAAATATGTGATATCTTCCATTAGATACCGTTATCACGACTCACTTATCTGCATTCGATTTCGAGACATTTTGAAAATCTGCATTTATTGTCGCGTTTTTAGACAGCTGAAAACGGAAAGTCACTAGGTGACTTGTGATAATGGTACCTCACGCAAAATAATATTGTCTAGGGCGCTCTTGTTCCACATTTCGATTATCTTTTATCTATTGAAAAATACCACATAATTGCTGTAAAATTAGCGGTATTTTAATTTCGCTGGGATTAGGCCTCTTAACGAAAAGGAAACAAAGTTTTGCTCTTTTATTCAGAAATATATTGACGTTGGCAACCATGATTGATGCAAGGAGCTTTTCTGACCACCTCATGTGGAATGACAGCGGACAGGTTAGAACCGAAGGGGCAGAAGCGCGTTTTACAACTGCGGGGGTGAAATTCAGGTTGTTTGGGACTTCAGGCAACGGGATTTGAAAAATGCGTCTTTTCACTCACTCCAAACAACAATTACGAAGCGTTCGCCCACGATCCAGGAATTCAGTAGAAGACGCAATATTAGGTCGAGGTTGCCAAGTTTCGTGGTTAGAAATTGTACTGTACAAAAGAGAAAGTAGCTGTTTGTGCTACCTGTATTGAAAATTATGTTTTCTTGATTATCCTAATGTTATTAGCTCCTGAAAGTAATGTAAATTCAAGCGACGTTGTATTTTGAAACAAGTTTCCAAAATAATATTTAAATTTAAATGTAATAAAAAAAACGTTTCTCTGAGTAAAGTAATTGGTTTATTGTCATTACAAAGCAATGTTTTCCAAACCATGGTCCGCGGGCAACAAGTAGTTGTCAAAGCCTCCTTTCTGGTCCTCTTAGGTTGGACATTAGTCCGACAAAAGCTATTATTATTATTATTATTATTATTATTATTATTATTATTAAGTTATAGAAATGCCAGAAACTTACAGTAAAGTCAATAATCATTTCAGCTACAGCAATTGTTCTCAAAAGTACTGAGACGCAACTTGAAAAGAAAATCATAAAACATCTCTTAAGAGTCTTCATCCCGGCGAAATTAAAATACCGCTAATTTTACAGTAATTATGTCATGTCTTCAAATATATAAAAGGTAATTGAAATATGAAACAAGAGCGCCCTAGACAATATTATTTTGCGTGAGGTACCGTTATCAGAAGTCACCTAGTAGTGGCTTTCCGTTTTCAGCTGTTTAGAAACGCGAAAATAAATGCCGATTTTCAAAATGGCTCGAAATCGAAAGCAGATAAGTGAGTCGTGATAACGGTTTCTCATGTAAAATGATATTGTTTAGGGTGCTCTTGTTCCACATTTCGATTATCTTTTATCTATTTGAAGATATCACATAATTAATGTAAAATTAGCGGTATTTTAATTTCGCCGGGATGAAACGTGTACAAAAATCAGTAATACTAGACACCTGCCATATGGTCAGGAAGTTCTTTGGTGAAAAAGAACTATTCAAACAATCTACACTTTTAGTATAATTAACTATCGTATTTTTTTTAATTTTTTGTTTTGGATCAACTATCAGATCTGCTTATACCTTATTGGAAGGGTGAAAATAATTCAAGCTTCAGTTATCTCTCCATTTAATGTTGTTTCTTAAGAATCAAGTCTTCTCTGAATTGTTCATATAATAAGGCAACACGTCCGGATCAAATTCTATACGAAATCCGAAGTCCGTTGATTCAAGGTCCGTTAATTCGAAGGTTTACTCTATTGCTAGTTTTCTTCTTTATTTGACTACGTATTGACAGCATCTGGTATTTTAAACTGCAGTTTTCCTCTGTGACATTGATCAAATTACCATAGTTGGACTGTACATTTATGATTGACAAAAAAGAAATTTCTCTGGAAACAAAACCAATCTGTTTCCATTGAATCAATACAATATGATTTACTGGATTTGAAATTTTTATTGCATCTTCGGGCAGTGACCGTTCAACAGTTTTAACGTTAGAAGTTGCCTGAAGGAGAAAGCAATAGAATATAGGTGGTAAAGGCAAGGGCGAAATTATGCTCCTTATGTACGTTTTCTTCTTCTGGCGTCGTGTTGTCCTTGGGTAATATACCAATGAGTTACCCAAACCATTGCAGGTCCCTTCTTCTTCACTTAGAGTAGCACTCTACTATATAAAGAAATAACTATACAGTGCCGTCAGAAAAAAAATACAAGAGCCAAGAGCAGTACAGTCAAGGACGAAAGTAATTTCCTAGTCTTGAAACCATTTTCGTCGTTCATTTCATTTTCTTCCGAAAATTAAAGGACCAACGGAACTCACCCGATCGGGAACAAGCCTGACACGGAAATAGACCTTGAAAAATTAAATAAAATGTTTTCAGGGTCGGCCCTAGGCAATTTACTGCCCCTTGCAATAGCATCATTTTACGCCCCCTTTCTCTACAAAGAACAAATCTTAAAAGCCACGATTCAAGTATGCTACTCCATCATGAACAAAGAAGGGGAGGGAAAGTGCACTCGCACTCAGAAAAGCCTAAATATTATAAATACAATCTCGTGGTATCTGTTTTACTCTTATGCTTGTGAAAGATAAAGCAAACACATCCCTAGAGGAAAGATTGTAATCCTTTTTATAGGATTCAATATCGAGCTTCAATATATTAGTTTGCAATTCCAGTACAACTACCTCTTTTATCTTTATTTCTTGATTTTCTTTCTACATCCGTTATTTAAAAAATACTTTAAAAATAGCACGAATGATTGGTTCAAAAAAACGAATCATTATTCGAGAGCTTTTCAAAGAAATAAAGATCTCATACGGGTCCGAACAAACCACTTTAACTGCCTATTAGCAAATGAGAGGAATGAGTGCAATATTCGTTCCTTACACGTCGCTTTTGATCCACGAGGTTCTGGCCGAAAAAAAATTCCTATGTGTTCAGTCCCGCCGTACTTTCCGTATATAGGACCATGCGACTGCTGTCTCTTCCCAAAAATTAGAACCGTGTTAAAAGAAGGATGTTTTGAAACCATTCCCAACATTGAGAGAGAGATGACTGCGCAGTTGACGACTCTGAAGAAAGACGACTTTCAGAAGTTCTTCCAACCGTGGACTCAACGTTGGAATAAATACATCGCAAGCCAAGAGGAGTATTTTGAAGGAGATTGATTGATGTTTGATGTAAACTTACTACTTTATTTGTAATAACATAATTCATCGTACTTTTTTGAACACACTTTGTATTTGATGAATGAGTTTATCGATTGGTGTATGTAAAAACTTTCTCAAGCTAGCTATCCTGAATGAGTTTTTCCTCATTCGCACGGGGAAAATGCCGGGGTGGTACAGAAGATATAAATCTCAGTCCGCTTCTTCTCTGTCCCAATTATTTCTTCCTTCCCATTCCCCGGATAATTGCCGAGGGACATTATCCCTCATACGTGACGGGCTTAGGGATGCGCACGAGACGAGTGGAGACAGGATTTTCCTGACAAAATTCGAGTCGAGACATGGTTCTTGCAATAGAGAAATATACATTTTTCGAGTCGAGATATCACTTTTACAGCACAGTTTCGAGACGAGACAGCCACAATTCTTGTCTCGTGCGCATCCCTAGACGGGCTAACGTAGTCATAGATGTCTAGGGTCTAAGGTCCAGAAACATATTTACTAATCCTAATCCTGATTCGTATGTCTCATCTTCTTCGCACAATTTATTTTTCGTTAAGAGTCTTCATCCCGCCGAAATTAAAATACCGCTAATTTTACAGTAATTATGTGATATCTTCAAATAGATAAAAGATAATTGAAATGTGGAACAAGAGCGCCCTAGACAATATTATTTTGCGTGAGGTACCGTTATCGCAAGTCACCTAGTGGCTTTCCGTTTTTAGCTGTTTAGAAACGCGAAAATAAATGCCGATTTTCAAAATGGCTCGAAATCGAAAGCAGATAAGTGAGTCGTGATAACAGTTTCTCATGTAAAATCATATTGTCTAGGGCGCTCTTGTTCCATATTTCAATTATCTTTTATCATTTTGAAGATATCACATAATTACTGTAAGATTAGCGGTGTTTTAATTTCGCCGGGATGAAGACTCTTAAAAGCTAAAAATATTGTAGAATTTTCGGGTCAATATAAGACACGTCTACTAGCCCTCAGCTATATGGGCAAAAATCTAGGGTAAGAATTGAAAATCCGAAGCAGTAACTTCTATAGAATTATCCTGATTAGACTAAGGAGAAACCTAATTACATCATCTTAGAAGTTGGTCGGTTTGAACAGGTTTCTCAGTTACTCGTCCTTGCCTTGAGCTAGAGATACAGGCACTAACACCATAGCATGCGATCTGAGTTATGACCCTAAGAGAAATTGAATGCGGTTCTTTCTGAGACGTGGGTAATTACCCTATGACACAAGTAATAAAGATACTTCGGAATCAACACCCACATTGAATTGTTCCACACAGCCTTAGCAGCGGATCTAAATTTGAGGACAATCATATACATTGTGACCTTCACTTATTTAAGTACATTAGCATTCAATATTTTGGAATGCAATGTAAACGTTTTCAAGAATAAACAACACCTAACAGCGGGCTGGTAACAGGAATGAAAGTAGACGAAAGATTCCAAAGAAAGACTTGGAGAAGAAGAGGAAGAAAGTAGAGTAAATTTCTCTTCAAATTCTCCGCACCGGCTGCCGCTAGATTGGGTTCCTTCTTCTGTCACAGAACAAGCAGTTCAACTGCTCCAGCATTCCGCACACGCCTAGCTGATAGGTTTCCAGTCAGAGTTGCCAAAAGTGTTCATTTTGCCAGCAAAATATTATTGTGAAGATCGCGTTATTCTTTCAAACAATAGAACAGATCAATATTAACAGATAAAAACCATATTCACGAAGAAATTACATGTCGATTAATATCACGGAATTCGTGTTATTATTATTCAGTTCAAAATCTTTTGTCGTCGCGAATTCTGTCGAGGAATTTGAAGCTTAAAATATATACAAACCATAATCATGCCTGTTGGTCTGTATGGTTGTGAAACATGGTCACTTACTCTGAGGGAAGAACATAGACTGAAAGTATTACACCCTGAGACGAATATTTGGACCCAAGAGGAACGGGAATGGGGAATGGCGGAAACTTCATAACGAGGAACTACATACGTAATTTATACTGTTTACCAAACATTGTTAGAGTTATCAAGTCAAGGAGGCACAGGTGGGCCCGGTCATGTAGCTAGAATGAAAGAAAGTAGGAACGCTTTCAAAATTTTAACTGGAAATCCAATCGGGAAATAATTATTAGGAAGACTTAGGTGCAGGTAGGAGGACAATATAAAGATGAATCTCACAGAAATAGGAATGGAACCAGTGTCGTATTTAAGGGGACTTCCGGGCTTAAGCCCCCCCCTTCCGAAATCTTACTATAGTAAAGTATATGAAATGTCTTGCAGAATTTTCATATTTTCAGCAAAGCCCCCGAAACAAAATTTTAAATACGCCACTGAATGGAACAAAGTAGAAACTGGATCCAGTTGGCTGAGGATAGAAGTCAGCGGAGAGCTTTTTTGAACGTGGGATTGAATCTCCGAATTCCATAGGCTACAGAGTTTGTTAGTTAATAATAATAATAATAATAATAATAATAATAATAATAATAATAATAATAATAATAATAATAATAATAATAATAATAATAATAATAATAATAATTTGAATCTATCTTTACAGAGATACTTCCAAGTCGGATTATGGTTATTTAAATGCCTTTATTTGGGTGATGTGTGGTCAGTATATCAGTTCTCATCATCTGTACTCCTAGCTTTAAGACTGGAATTTGCCACCTCTTAATTCAAGTAGCTCTCCATTTGCTTTCACGATGCTGATTCAACACTAAAATTTATCTCCAAATTAACGGGGAACGAACCAAAAGAGCGAAGTTCAATACCAAAATATTGAAATTGATTGGAAAACCATTGTATTTTTAATCGGTAAGCGTCTTTATTGCGGAAAAAATCGTCCTCCATTGATCTTTGAAAGTGGATTTATACGAAATTGGATACACAACATAGATAATAAATCATCTCATTATTTACCTTCCTATATCTCAACTTAATGATTCCATATATATATATATACAGTGGCGGATCCAGGATATGATCAAGGGAGGGGCTAAACCGTAATTTGCCGTTTTATCCAGTGTAAAGCTGAATTGAAGCCCATTTTATCCAGTGTAAACCTGAGCGTCAAGGGGGGGGGCTATAGCCCCGTAGCCCCCCCTTAGATCCGCCCTTGTGTATATATATATATATATATATATATATATATATATATATATATATATATATGTGTGTGTGTGTGTGTGTGTGTGTATGTATGTTTTTGCTGGAATGAGAATGTGGGACGAAACGGAAGAATCTCGAGAAAACCCACGGATACGGTATTGTCCGCTACAATCTTACGTGGCATGAAGTCGAACCAGGGACCCTTAACACCAGAGGTGAACGCTTTCCCCCCGAGGCACCGTATTTCACAATTTTGTTCATCTCGTTTTACATTGATTCTAAAGGAGAAAGTCAAGAGTTGAAATATTGCCATGCGAAGAGATGGCAACACTGTTCAAATGGAGCATCCTTTGCCTCGGGGCTTCCCCCAGACAAGTTCAGCCACACCGAAACATTCCGAACGACGACCTCCCCCGCTCCCAGTGAAGTAGGCAAAGAAAGATGGACGAAAAAAATTAAGGAGATAAAAAAAAACTAATAAAAAGAACATGAATAGTCCCTGTTTTTTGTTTCAGCATTGATTCTTGTTAACTTGTCCTGGGATGACATGTTCACAGGTCAGGAGGTTAGACGATTTGCCCTGCAGGGCATATATTCCTCCTACACGATGTCCACTAACGGACTCCCACGCGCAAGAGAAATCACTCTGCTTATCAGACGCAGTTAAGACTTCAACTGATGTCAGAATGCTTAAATAGTAAATTGTCTTTAACCGCAAGGAGACATTAAAAAGTCAAAAGAACAACATATTAAGGTTTCTTACAGACTGATCCGGCCTCAAGAAAGTACGTATCAAGCAGCATAAATCTGTTAAACACTCAAAAATACTTTCTTTATATTAGACAAGGAAAAGTTCTCTGGTCTTCGCGTGGGGAAAATAAGGACTACGGAAAGTATTTCGAAGATAGCTATGCAGACCTATTTTTGTTTTCAGAATAATTGGCAAAACAAGTTCGATTTTACTTACGTTGTGTAAACTCATAAACGTACAATTATTTCTATTGAAAAGTTTATATACCGTGTTTCACGCATCCAAATTATAAGAGAATCCTTTTCTGAAATAAGATAAAATCTTTCACTTTAACGTACCACAATTATATCTCTTAGGCTAAGGAGGACGGATAATCAAGCCAAGTGAATAATGATGGACGAATTTGTGGAATGGTAATGTGGGAGGAAAATAAGTTCTCCGAAAAAGAAACACAGACAGGATGTTGTTCACGACAAACTTATTTGGCCGGGGATCGAAGCAAAGAACCTACGGTCCAGAGGTAAGCTCTCTAATAAATTATATAGTTATAAATATAGAGAATAAATAAACCTTAGAATAAAATACAAGTATAGAGAAACTAAATTATATAGTTATAGAAAGGTATAAATTATGTAGTTCCTCGTTATGAAGTTTTCGCCATTCCCGTTCCTCTTGGGTCCGAATATCCGTCTCAGAATCCTATTCTGAAATGTTTTCAGTCTAGATTCTCCCTTCAGAGTAAGCGACCATGTTTCGCAATTATACAGCACGACAGGAATGATTATCGTTTTATACGTTTTAAGCTTCGCATTCTTCCGACAGAATTCGCGACAACAAAATATTTTGAATTGAATAATAACACGAATTCTCTGCTTTTAGTCGACATTGATCACAAATATCATTTGATATTTTAACGCATTCATACTTTGCAGTATTAATATGCAGACGAACTTCCATGTTTTTAGTTTTCTCCTGCATTTCTTTCTACTCTTCTCATCATCACCGTCTCTTTTAGCCTAGCCGTGGGACGTAAAACTCAAAGATTTCATTTCATTTTTTCTTTCTATTGTTCTTCTATCATCCCCTATTCAATGTATGTTAGGTTAATTAATATACAACACAACATGCAATTAGTAAGCAAGAATCGCGTTTGTTCTAAATCTGTGGAGAAAAAGGTGCAACTAAGCTTGCATTATACAACAGATAACCACACGATCCCTTCGAACGGATAACTAAGAAGAAATCTCTTAGTGGAAAAACTTGCTGCCGTCTTGAGTAGGGACTACTCGGGTGCTGGGGTCAAGGTCAAGTGAGGGAGTACGCGGGGGTGGTTTGTGACAGGTAGGAAAGCGGAATTTGTTTTTCAAGGGCAGTACACAACTTCTTGTTCATTTTCAGAATTCCATTCCCCAAGGCAGACTGATGCATTGTTCCTACTGTGACGTGACGTGTATCTATCTACTACCAATATATATATACGTGCAACACAAGGAAAGTCTACCTGACAATTTAACAGACATCCAAATGAAATTTATGACTGCTTTTAAGGAATGGCAATGGTATTACGACATCTTGGAAACATGGTTACTGTTCACTTCTGTGTGAATGTCACAGACTCGATTCCAGATTACACCGGTGTGAAAAATGAATGGTAAAAGAAGTATTGCTAACCTTTGGGATTTAAACATTTTTTCGGTTTCAGATCTAAGAGGAGAAAACGTTAAACAATTATTTTGTTAATTGTGTAAATGCTTGCAAAAAACTAAGAATGTTGAAATCTTTTTATTATTTTAAAAAAAAATCTTGTGCATAGGGATTACCTTCTCCTTGCTTACCATATAAATTCATTTTCACGGCTAGAAATTTTCCAGTTAGGCCTATATGAGGGTAATATAGCTAATTGCTGATTAAAAGCATGAAATAATAAACATCTTTTAGTTTAACGTCCCACGTTTACGCTCTTTAGGCTAAGGGAGATGGATGATTACGGCAAGAGAATGATGTTGGAAGAATTGGTGGAATGAGAATGTAGGGAGGAAACGGGAGTACCCCGAGAAAACCCACGATGTTGTCCACCACAATCCTACTAGGTCGTAGATCGAAACACGGACCACATGCAACAGAGATTAGCGCCCTACCACTGAGCCCCCTCAATTATCAAAGAAATGCTGTTACTAGTGTAAACTTTTAAGGATGAAACTTCAAAAATATTTGTTCAGTAAGTTCTCTTTTCAGTTTATATTCCGATTAGAGAGAAGTTTATGCTTTATCTTTAGATGTTATTTCTACAACTCAACCTAAGTACAAGACTTGATCAGCAACTGTTCTAAAATGTTCGTGAATTTAATATGTCTGTATCAGAATTCTTTTAACATTTAACATTTGTCGACTTGTAATATATTTCTCGTTGGTTAAGTGTTTCAATTAAATACTACTACTATTACTATTACTTATAATAATAATAATAATAATAATAATAATAATAATAATAATAATAATAATAATAATAATAATAATAATAATAATAATAATTTTATTTGTAGTGCTGTGAACAGCTCATTGACAAAAATACAACACTATATAAAAACCATTATGCAATCATTTAAAACAGATCAAAAAAAAAATTGTAGTATAGAATAAATATTAGAGCAGGTTAAGGCCCTAGTCAGAAAATTAATATATTCAAATTACAAGATTAGAGCTGATTTTAAAATAAGATTAAAATTGAAACAGTCATTATCATAAAATGCTATTTATAGAACTACGGAAATTAAAGCTTCATTGAACTATCGTTTAAGAAATAAGTCAACCTTGCATAAAATTACATAGTATATCCGGTATGTAAAAGATACTGGTTACTTATTGTCATATTTTCACATAAAATATTAGTTCTTTAACTAAAATATTATAAGTAAAGATATTCTGAAGATATATAATAACAATAAAATCAAGTCCCTTGTCATAAAGTTAAAATAGTTTAATTTTGTATAACTTGCTCTATTGTTTCTCCTAACATATGGTCATTTTAAATTGTTATAAGATATTGCCACTCTTCTCAATATTTCGCGTTTTGAATTTAGTGCTACCAATGTCGACTGACTTCTTACACTATGACTCGGTACTTTTATTCCTATATTGGGCAGCGGTGGCCCAGTGCTTGAGAGTTCACCTCTGGTGCATGGAGTCCGGGGTTCAAACCCTGCTCGCATCAAGTGAACTTTGTAGTGGACATACATGGTGTGCGTGCGTTTCCTTGGGGTTCTACCGTTTCCTCCCACTTTCTTCTTTCCACTATTTCATTCATTACTCATCATCACCGTCTCCTTTAGCCTAGCCGGCATAACCGTGGGACGTAAAACTCAAAGATTTCATTTTCTTATTCCTATGTTTTCCAAGCAGTGATCGCTATTATATCTGTTATCCAATACAATTTTAATCAAGTAATTATCCATAAAAATCCCTCCTTCTGATTGAGATTGAAGTCCCCAAAAAGCTAACTAATATTCATACTCATGTGAGTTAACTAATATTCATACTCATAGTAGTCCTTTTTTTTTCATTTTGTAACATAATAGTCGTACAAAACATTTTCTGTGCTGCTTCGATTTTGTTAACAAGAATATTGGACAAACTGTTTCAAGTGACTGAACCAAATTCAAGTTTGGATCTAACAAGTGTCTTATAGAAGTATACATAATAACTACTATTTAAAAAAAAAATCAGGCCATTGATTAAAGAGAAAACCTATTGTTTTTCTCCTTGATTAGAATAACTCATTTATATGATTATCACATTTCAATTGTTTGTCATAAATAATACCTAGATCTTTAATTTGTTCTACTTTGTTTATTCTTACTTCATTAATTTTATATTTGCTGACAAAATACAGTGTTATTAGTAAATGTCATATATTTTTCTTTCAGAGTTAATTGTTAATGAGTTATTTTTGCAATGATTAATTGCATCTAAGTTTTTCTGCAGGACATAATCATACTTATTATTAACTATTCTAAAGAGCTTTATGTCATCCGTGTATTATAGTATTTTAATAATAATAATAATAATAATAATAATAATAATAATAATACTGTTGCCGCACATTGTAACACATGTTGATTTAAAAAAAAAAAGTATTTGCCAAAACGTTTTTCTTACTAGATCTGGTGAATACACCTAAAGCAAATGATAAAATTTATTTTTTTCGGTTAAAGTGAACAAACAAATAAATAAATAAAATATATGAATCACCGTACTAAACTTTCTAAGATTTATGAAGTTGAAATACTTCACGCTGCACATTTATTACGGAAACATTTATTTGTGAAATTGAAGTAAATTTATAATTAGTGGTTTCGGAAGACATTAACCAAAGAAAATTCTCCTCCAAGAATGAACTATCATTTTAGAACTTTTCATGGGAAATCACTTACGAAACATCATAGTCGTTAATTGAATATTTATTTATCAAATATGAACAAGTTGTCAGCATCGTATTTGAGAAAATCATTAAAAAATAACTCAAATATGAACTGTCTCTTGAGTTTTCTTGTCTTTTTTCTTTCTTTCGTTCTTTTCTTTCTTTCTTTCTTTTCTTTTTTTCTCTTGGGAGAAGTGGCTTATCCTATATTGTACGGTATTAATCGAACATTTATTTATGAAATAGGAACAGAATTTCCTGAATCATTTTTTGAGAAAACCACCCGAAAATAACTCACCACACCCCACTGTTATTTTTCAGTTTACCCCTGTCTGTGACACACTATTATGGTTCAGTAAGGAAATTATTTCGTCGTTAAAAAAAATAACCCTTCTTTATACTTGAACTAAATTTTTACACTAAATATAATTGTCATTTACTAGAAAACCAAAATTCTTATCTAGAATTCCTTATGATGGACGATGTATTCCGGAAGCAATATGGTAACATGGTTGAAAATGGAATACTGTTTGTCTCATAATAAATTTACTTGACAAGAATGATAGTTTACATACTGAATAGAATTAAATGTCAAAATCGAAAATGATAGAAATAAAAACTAGTTCTACTAATCAACTTGTTACATCTTTAATTGGAGACAATAATATAAATCTTAGCACAATTGTTGGGAAGCAAACAACTATCATTAGTTATTCAGAGGAATGTTCGACTTATAGTACAAATATAGTAATAACCACTTCTAAATTCATTAGACTTAACTCCAAAGAAGAGTTACTTGTTTTTTTACTACTTTAAGTTTTACGTGCCACGATTATGCTGGCTAGGCTAAAGAAGACATTGATGATGAAAATGGAATGAAAATGGTAGAAGGAAGATAGTAGGAGGAAATGGGAGAACCCCGGAAAAACCCATGCACACAGTGTTTGTCCAGCACAGAGCTTACATGCACCAGAGGTGAATGCTCCACCACGCTGACTCCTTCTTTACCACTTTATTTAACCCAAATATTTATTTCATCAACAATTATTTCTTCTTGATGTTAAATTCTAATAATATGATCTACTAAAATGTCTCTAATCAAATCAACCCAACTACAAATAATACTTGAAACTACAAAGGTTGTTCCAACCTCTCTCACTGACATTCATGAAGAAAACTATTTCGTAATAAGAGATACAGAATAGGTCTACTCTTTGAACACCTACACTACCATTAACACTTTGATTATAGCCATGTAATTGCAATTATAGCTCTGCTCCCTAACAATATTGCCATTGAATGTCCAGTTAAGTGTTTCGCAAATGCATGAAGCACTTAACTCTAGATTATGTAAAAAATAAATAAATAAATAAATAAATAAAATAAAATAAATAAAATAAAATAAAATAAATCAAATTAACTACAACTTGGGTATTTTAATTCCTCAGTATTTCTTGCCACAGATTCAAGCCAACACTTAGTCGAGTTCACCTATCAAGTTCAGAACAGCCTTCAGGAATCTCATATCTTGATACTTGTTTGTGTCTTGCCAAAATTCAGTGAAATCTTGCAATATATAACATCCACTCGAACTTAAACTTTAGCAGATTTAACAAGCGTCGTTCGTTTTCGGCAAGTAATTAACGTATTATATTGTATTAGTAACCCATTCAGCAATAGACAATATCAAAATTATCGTTAAGCTCTTAACATTTTAGTGACTTTTCGTGACTTACAGCAAATTCCAATACTGATGGCAGATTTTGCAATAGGCTTGAAAGTGTAAAACCACTAGAGGTGAGATTTATTTTGACATTGGTGTCAAGGTCAAACGACATGCAGTTTTTGCACAAGGCCATAGAACTTATAATAAAGCTGTAGGTTCTTCTATTTATATGAGAATTGATAAATTGCTTCTGATCATGTTAGAAAGTCTACAAAACAATATTTCAGCTATTGAAAACATAGAACACTTAAAAAAATCATTAACCTGGAACACTTGTCAAATATTAAGTTAAAATAAGCAGGTTGTAGAAGTTTCAGATTTCAATAAAATACTTCAGAAGAAAATCATTGTGCAAATCTTCCAAGAGTAAAACGCGAGACACGTTGCAAAGCACTAGCTTCTTTTAAATTTTTACCAGAATTATTGACGAAAATTTCGACAATATGGTTTATATGATTAACAATTGAGACAATCAGTGGAAAAGCAAGTTATCTCACAAATTTCTGCGAATACGGTATAATGTTCAGTTAAAACTACCAGCCTGTTTCAATTTTCAGGTGTTCTACAATCTACTTTCATAGTTTTATGAATATATTTTGAAGCGCGTAGTTTCGGAAAAAGTAATAACAACACATCTCTGAATAACCATTCACGATTCTATTTGAACAACTATCATAGTAAAAAATGTTTATAACTATGCCTTTTTCTGTATTTTTGATCTTCATTATTGATTATTAGAATAATACATTAAAATTTCACATATTGTTAATAAATTAGTTTTTTTTATGTGTTTACCTTAAGTTAATTTTCGTCAAGAATGTTTTTTTCTTGTCACTATAAGAGGAGAAAGTGTTTTAGAACGGAATAATATTAATTGACGTGTATAAGTCAATACCTAAGCAGTATGGTATCTCTAATCCTAAATTTAAGTCTATCCGTTCCCTTTAATTACATAATTCCCAGTTTTGAAAGTGAAATGAAATAGTTCAGTCTAACGTCCCACAACTATGCCCTTTAGGCTAAGGGGAGACGGGTGATTAAGACAAGTGAATGATGATGGAAGAATCGGTGGAATGAGAATATGGAGGAAACGGGAGTACCCGAGAAACCCCATGGGCATGACGTTCACCACAAACTTACTTGGTCGGAAATTGAACCAGGATCTCGACGCATCAGAAGTAAGCGTTCCACCAGTAGCCCCCACAATTTCCAGTTTTGTATATACTCTTTTGGGCTACAAATGAAGTAGCTGGCAGTCAATCTTATCTAATCTACTGAAGAGGCACGTGGGCTAGAACCCGCTTTCAGGTAGAACATGTGAGAACAAGACATTTTAATTACCAGAGAATTCTGGATTAGAACTGAACCTAGTCTAAGGACAAGAGGATTTTCAGCTTACATTTGATATTTCTAAAGAAACCCAGTATCACAAACATTTCATATAATATACGATCTACAGAAATCATTCAATTTTAACCAAACTTGGCATGTTTCTAAAGGAAACCAATAACAAGAAAAAAGTACGATCTACAGAACTCACTCGATCTTAACCAAATTTGGCATGTTTCTAATGAAAACCAATAAAAGAAAATATAACATCTACAGAATTAAAACGAACTTAACCAAACTTAGCATGGGGTATCTTTTAACTTACTTAGTACTAATAGAAGATATTTCTCTGTGGCCATGAAATTTGGAATTTTGACCTACTAGAACTTTCACAAAAAAATCGCTAATTGCTGTTAAGAAGAATTTGAACAAAATACATGCAGAAAAGCTGCAAATCATTACTTTTCAAATTTGTTTTTGAGTAAATGGAGTTTGTACTTAAGTAAAAATTTCCTAAAATCAATGAACGATCACTAATTGTTATGAACAATCATATAAACTAATATTTACGAACCCTACATTTTACTGGAAGAGATTCAACTTTATAACTAAAATTTAATTCTGGGCAATATCTTGTTAATAAAATAATAATAATAATAATAATAATAAAATAGAATAACTTGAAGCATTATTGTATCATAAGAATTTTATGATACTAACACGAGATATTTTTCTACCGAAGTTTATATAAATATGAAAATGCTTGCACGTTTAATAATGAATCGTAATTTTAATTTTATTACATTTAAATACAATTGTATTATATGACTTCGTATATATTTTTTTAAATATTGACTCATGACTGTGTTTGTAACGAGATATAACAGTAATCAATCAACCTAATTTCGTTTCATGATTTTTCGTCTAATAAACACTGGTAAAAAATTCAAGACGAAACGCTGACTAAATAAAAAGAAAGCTGTTCCAATAATTAAAAAAAAATCTCTGAATTTCAAGTGATGTATAAGATACATGCTGCCAGTGCAGCGGTCTTATAAAGTTCATGTCTTAAAATAATCGCCTGAAGACTAAATAATTTGAAAGAAAAATATTTATCCCTACATATTATAAGAGAATAATACATATTTGTAATAAGATACAAATTGGAGACATCGGGATCGATTCCAGGTGGAGCCAAATATCTTAAATATTCCACCTTCAGCAAACGACCCGGGTCCAATCAGAGATCTTTCTTTTTCATTAAAAAAGTTACAAGTACAAAATCATTATTTTGCAAATAATCTAGTGTCTAATTTTGCAACTCGTTTCAATTCAAATTTGATTTTTCTTTTTTATCTGAGATAATGAGAGGACATAGTGGTGGTGAAACATTACTACGTGCGTGCGTAATGATGTTAAAGAAACTCTTACCTGGTTTCGCGAATAACTCGTAATATATCAGTAAATTCAGAAGTTTCTGCACAAATCACTATTAGAAAGTCCCACCAATCCATTCTGATACAACCTTCCAATAACCAGAATACTCAAAACCACTGTGCGTCACTACATATACAGTTAAACTGATATTACGACACAAGATCCAAAGCGTCGACTTGGCACCCTGAATAGCTACTAGGTTCATACCTTCCCTCCAAGGGTACTTTTATACGTCATAAGCGTGCATTAGTGTGTGTGTGTGAGAGAGTGTATATAGAGAAAAGTCTTCTTCCTTAAGCAGGGTGAGGGAGTGGTTACTCGGGGCGGGGCTAACCATCCCCCTTCAGGGAGAAAGCACATATGCCCCAGGTGGTGGAGATAGGGTGACAGTTCCCATGGTCCGAGGTGGGTGAGTGGGAGAACATAACGCATTACACAACAATGAGGGGCTTTTAAAAAACGCAAGCAGGCATCAACCAAAATATTGAAGCCCGCGAAATGTCATCTTTTCATCTCCCACTACTTTCCCTTTTTCTAACGCTCCATGTGACTAGAGGATTCACATTCCTATACATTCCCCCATCTCCATAATGACGCTGTGAAAAAAAAAAGACTGATGCAAGACGGATTGATAATACCTGATGAAGCTATTTCAAATTATGCACAATACTATTTTATGAGAATTTCTAAATAAATAATAAGAAGTGAAGGTTTGTAATATTTTGCCAAATTCTATTCAATAAATCAATGTTTCTTAAAGCGTAGTCTGCGAGTCACAAGTGGTTCTCGAGGTTGGTACCCTTAAATGAAACATTATTAAGTTTTACGTCTCATGTTTATGCCGCTAGGCTAAGGGAGACGGTGATGATGAAAAAGAGATGAAATGGTAGAATGAATAAAGTTGAAGGAAATGGGAGAACCCCGAGAAAACCCATGCACACGATGTTTGTCTACCACAAATCCCATGGGCGAGAGCTAGGATCGAACCAAGGACTCCATACACCAGAGGTGAACACTGTACTACTGAGCCACCGCGGTCCCTAAACATCGTTATTATTATTATTATTATTATTATTATTATTATTATTATTATTATTATTATTATTATTAACTTTATCTTGAGTGCTGTGAACAGCTTATGTGCAAGAATTCAACACTATGTTAAAGCCATTATATAACCATTTTAAACAGACCCGAATATTTATAATATAGAATGTATATTAGTGTTGTTGACTTAGCAGCTTAAGAGTCCCTATCACTGCAAAATTAAAATACCGCTAATTTTACAAAACAATATGTGATATCTTCAAATAGATAAAAGATAATCGAAAAGTGGAACAAGACCTCCTTAGATGATGTTATTTTGCATGAAGTACCATTATCACGAGTCACCTAGTAGCTTTCCGTATGCACTTATTTGGAAACGCGAAAATAAATGCCGATTTTCTAAATGGTTGGAAATTGAAAGCAGATACATGAGTCTTGATAACGGTATCTCACGCAAAATAATATTGTCTAGGGAGGTCTTGTTCCACTTTTCGATTATCTTTTATCTATTTGAAGATATCACATAGTTACTGTAAAATTAGCGGTATTTTAATTTCGCAATGATGAGGCCTCTCAAGGCCCTTGCCATATTCAAATTATGAGGTTTAAGCTTATTTATAAAACAAGAATAAATTATTATTATTATTATTATTATTATTATTATTATTATTATTATTATTATTATTATTATTATTATTATTAACAACAACAACAATAATAATAATAATAATAATAATAATAATAATAATAATAATAAACAGTCAGTTACATAATATAACACTAGCATCAATTACCCACTTCGTTGGGTTAAAATAAGAAAAAATAGTATATTCTGTTAATCAGTCACTTTTTACTATTACTGAAGCGCTGAAACAAAGAAAATATGATGAAATATCAGAATATAATAAGTAATCTATATAAATAAAATAATAAATATTACTATTGTGGTTTGAGTTTGGATCTGAAGGACATCGGAAGTGTCACTGTTCATCCTAGTGATCCCAAAATCTATGAATTTGGCACTAATATCTGTCATTTTCAATCATTTACACACACACACACACACACACACACACACATATATATATATATATATATATATATATATATATATATATATATATATATATATATATATATATATATATATATGCCGTGGCGGTTCCAAGGGGGAGCTATAGGGGCTATAGCCCCCCTTGACGCTCAGATATACACTGGATAAAATGGGCTTCGATCCTGCTTTACACTGGATAAAACGGCAAAATATGGTTTAGCCCCTCCCTTGATCATATCCTGGATCCGCCCCTGTATATATATATATATATATATATATATATATATATATATATCTTCCCCTCCGCCAAGTTGTGGGGCTGAATTTGGATTTAAACGGCATCGGAAGTGTCAGTGTTAACCTCAGCGACACCGTAAACTATGGATTCGACACTAATATTTGTTACTTTGATCATTTTTGAATTTCTCCCCGTCTTCTATGTTGAATCGCCAAAGTTAAAAGATAAATACCGTCGCAGACTTGAATCTCATCTATGTTAAAAATTTAATCGAGATCGGTCGGGTGGTTCAAGAGTTGCTAAGTCACAAACATAGTCACTTTCATTTTTATATAAATATCTTAGCCTTTGGCTAGGTGGGGGCTTTGCCCTCAGATCCCTTTGTTTTCTAGGCCTACGGATTTGCTCCTCTTAAACCCACAGTTCTACCAAATTTCAAGTTTATTTTTATATTTCAGCTATCTAAAAATTGAGATTTTGTATCCCAAGAAAACGCCCATTTAAATAAAATGGGAATTTCTTCATCCTCCCTTTTGACCCCTTAAAAACTAAAAATATTCACTTTTGGCAATTTTTTGTGGGTTAGTCCCGGGAGGCTACAATCATGACAAATTTCATCATTCTGATCTTGCCGCAAGTGCCTAAACATTTTGGTGTGTAGAAGAAGTCAGATATAAATAACATGGGAAAGATTTCTCAGTTCTCCATAAAACCACACTACAGTTGGAAATTTTTATTTTTGGTGATATACTTAGGTATCGCTAACGAAAGCATACAAACATACTGAATTTCAAGTTTTTATTCCAAGTACCTAAAATATGAGATTATAGATCAAGAAAAAAGAAAGGTCAATTTAAATAACATGGTGAATTTCTTCATCGCCTCTTCAGACCCTAAAAAATAAATAAATAAATAAATAAATAAATAAATAAATAAATAAATAAATAAATAAATATAGTGATCCCAACCATTTTGTGTCAGTTACTCCCGGAAAGCTACAATCATGCCAAATTTCAACGTTCCACGTCAACCAGAAATACCCCTCTACTTTATGTCAGTTCAACTAGTTTTATTTTATATTTACACTGATTAAAAATTCTTAAATTTGAGAAACCTTTTTTCATATCTTTGCACCGAAACAATATTTTCTTAGAAATGAGAATTGTCAATTCTCATTCATAAGGAAAGTAGCAGTATATTTTCTCGTTCCGCTTTATATAACCTCATCTACTTTTCTTCATTTCTCATTACTGAGAGTTTCAAACTCTTGTTTCTAAGAAAAGATATTCTCGGTGCGCGGGTAAGAAACGGTTTCTCAGATTTAAGAAAGTATTTTTAACAGTGTAGGATAGTATGTGAGTGAGCAAATGAATATGTCCTGAAATGCAATCTAAAGAACTGAACACCCTTCGAAAATACAGAGATGAGAGGAAAAAAAAACTCCTTTTCCCCTTGACTCCCGTTCTTGGTGGCCATGGCTGTAGAGTTTATCGTAAACTGCTAAACAAGATTCAAATTAGAATAGCAAATTTTGTAACAGTATTTCCCGGTAGTGAAATATAGTATGATTATTCTTATTTATTTTATTGTTGCTACGTGAATATGAAATGGAAGGCAAGGTGTGGTTCAATGGTACAGCGGTCACTTCTAGTGCAAGAGAACACCGGATACAGTGGTACTATTCTATTTTTTTAACAACCAGTTCTCTCTCTCTCTCTCTCTCTCTTCACACACACACACACACACACACATATATATATATATAGTAGAGGGGAAGATAGGTGACATGTAGCGACCTACACAGCATACAAATGGTGTGATGAAATTATCTTGCACTTTGAATATCTTGGAAACGAATTATCCAAGATAGATGGTTGTCAAAATGTATTAGAAAGACCTTCATCTAGCAATGGATCGACAATTGTTAATAATGGTATGTGTGAGTTTCAAACCCTCACTACTTCACTCATGTGATCCAATTCTCATTCTTGATATCTGAGCATTTGAAATTAAGAGGCCTCATCCCAGAAAAATTAAAATACCTTTAATTTTACAGTAATTATGTGATATCTTCAAATAGATAAAAGATAATCGAAATATGGAACAAGAGCGCCCTAGACAATATTATTTTACATGAGATACCGTTATCACGATTCACTTATCTGCTTTCGATTTCGAGCCATTTTGAAAATCGGCATTTATTTTCGCGTTTCTAAACGGCTGAAAACGGAAAGCCACTAGGTGACTTGTGATAACAGTACCTCACGCAAAATAATATTGTCTAGGGCGCTCTTGTTCCACATTTCAATTATCTTTTATCTATTTGAAGATATCACATGATTACTGTAAAATTAGCGGTATTTTAATTTCGCCGGGATGAAGACTCTTAAGGAATAAACGTCTATACCTTCTTCTGAGGCATCGCACGTTTAACCCTGTAGCTGTAAGAATTTCTAAAAGCAAAGACACTTAAAATAAAATTTACCGTTCCCCCCGCCCTCCATTAATCTTCTTGTATGTACAGAGCAAAGTAATGTTCTTCAAATAAGTCAATTGTTTTTGGCTGGGAAAATTTTGAATTCTACAAGCTCTGAAATTCGCAATGCACACACTTGCTATGCTAATAGAAAGACAAAAAATACAAAAATCTTATCTGCGTGATTTATTTTCGATTGCCGAAAATGGTGTCTGATACGTAAAGTTGCTACTGCCCAGTTTGTTTTTGATATAAATTGTTTATAAATCCTGAACAAACGAAAATTTTATGAGAACAATAGTGAACAAACGATTTGCATGGTTTAATTTTCAAATTCTCAAAATGGGTTCTGTCAGGTTTAAACACATACTTTGTTGGCTTCTTTCTTTCACGCCTGGCTTGGTGATGTGTCTGTGTGCGTATGTAGGTTTATTTAGGTATAACAAACGGTTCTGCGAACTCGAAATATTTTAACACACCGAATCGGTGCGAACCGGCTGAATGGCACCACTGACCGGGTATATTCCAGGTCATGTGAGTCAGTGGTCTACAACATCGTGTTTTCTCCTAATTCCCCGGTTTCCTCCTACATTCTCATTCCCCAAATAATTTCACCACCATTCACTTCCATGAATCATCCGAACCTTTTAGCCGTAAGAGCATAAGCGTGGGACGTTTAATTAAAAAGAAAAAGGGATTGTAAACATGAAATATGAAAATAAACCATTTTTATATATAACAAACAAGTAGTAATGTTTCAGTGTACAGCACGTGAAAGAATTTGGTTTTTCGCAGTACACTACGTGCGAATTGAAGTTTATCTTTTTAGCGACGCAACAATAGAAGTTTCTCTGCCGTCTATTATTATTATTATTATTATTATTATTATTATTATTATTATTATTATTATTATTATTATTATTATTATTATTATTATTATTATTATTATTAAGTATTCTGCTTTTGGCAGGTCCTATGACTAATGAGTTTTTTTCTAGGTTTTGCCCTGAAAATACTTTTTTTCACGTGTCTTGATTTTATACTTTCTCTATTCACTCCCAATATTTTCTCCTATGTTTCAAATAATCGATCAGTTGTGTTCTTCTTCTTCCTATTCCTCGCTTTCCTTCCATCTTCCCTTCTATGGCGGTATGAAGAAGACAATTTCTTCGCAAGATGTGTCCAATCCAATTGTCCTTACTACGAAGGATGCTCGCTAAAATGTCCTCTTCTCTCCTATCCGTTTTAAAACATCTTCGTTTGTTGCTCTCTGGGTCCATTTTATCTTCTTCATCTTCCTCCAACAGCACATTTCGAAGCTCTTTAAATATTTCTTCTCTAACTTCCGTAATGTCCAAGTCTCTGTATCATACAGTCCAATTCTCCATATATAGCACTTGATCAACTTCTTCTTTAGTCTAATATTGAGCCTGCTAGTTACGAGTGATCTTTTCTTGTTGAATGCTTCTTTAGCTATGGCAATTCTTGGCCTGATCTCTTAGGCACAGTAAGCATCTCAATGCTACCTATTCGCTCCATATAGATCAATATTGAAACCAGAAATTATAATGGCTTTTTATCTCCTTCAGTTTTAGTAGAGGGTTAGAGATGGATAAAAAGTGTCTCATTGGGACCCTGAATTGATTGCAGGAAGCCACTTCTTACTATCCTTGTGGTTTCTTTCTGGTAGAATGTTATGTTTTCCCATTGGTCAGTTCCGATAGATTTCCACGCTTGTGATTGGCTGTTTGAACGGGCCAATGAGAGAGCAGATAGGGAGATTAATGGTGTATATATGCTTGAGTAGTTTTTTTTTTTTTTTTTTTTTTTTTGTATCACTCAGTGTACGTCTGATGAGGATCTTGGTTAGAAGATCGAAACGTCACGTGTAAATGTGTTTTTATATTAAATAAGTGTAGTCTTGTTCAGCAGTGTGTTTCTTTTTATGATTTGACTTGCAAGACGTATGATTATGATTGTGTGTCAGTTAGAGTTTTTGGTATATATTTATCAACGTTAAAACAACAAATGATGGATTTCTACCACATCCGGGTTCAGCATCGCCTCCATAAATGTGCTCAATTTATAACTTATATCCTCTATAACTTTCCAAAAGTCAATGATGATACATCAAGTAATATTTAAGATTTAGTGTCTCCCGAACGGATGCTCGGACAGACAGAGTAAATATATATAAAGTCGTTTTTGATAAACCAAGTTCCTTAATAGATGAGAAATTTAAGAGAAAAAATTGAAAGGAGCGAAAGCGATTTTTTTAAAGTACATATTTTGTCATTCTATCGTTGGTATTGAATTCGTCTGCAACAATCAAAAGTTTGCCACAATGAAAAGAACAAAATGTTATAAAATTTTCGCCTTGACATTCATATATTACTTCATTCTGTGCTCAGTGACAGAATTTCATTGTCCTTGTGCAAACGACTACGAGAAAGGGTGCAAATGACAGCACTGGATTTCTCCACAACAATTAAAAGGTTACAACAATGGAGAAAAAAGCATAATAAAATTTTTGCCTGGAAATTCATAGATTTCTACATTCTTTGCTAAATGCCAGAATTTTATATCCTAGAACAAGCAATAACGAGAGAAACATTGGATTTCTATGCAACAATTAAAAGCTTACAATAATGGAAAGAACAAAATGTCAAAAATTGTCATCTTGTGATTCATACATTACATCACGCTATACTAGATGCCAGAGTTTCCGAGACCTAGAACAATTGATAACGGGAGTGACATTCAATTCCCATGCAACAATTAGTTGAACTCGACAGTGAACGAGTCAACAATTTGAAAATCTACACTGGACAATTTTTGCTATAGCCATTATCTTCAAACAGACTAACAGCGAAGAACATAATTCAGTATTTGTATTAGTCATTTTTTGTGCATATAAATTCACATTGAAAAGATAGGACGATAGCAATGCCATCTCTTATCACAGAAACAAACTTTCTGTGGCTTTACAGTATCATTAAACTGGTCCGTAAGTTAGCTATTATTGCAAATATAGACAGTGCATAATTATATTTCATTCGTGATAGAATGGTTGTCTTCCGATTTTACATATAATTAGAATTCAGTGATGAATGTTTCTTCGAAAATCCCTGTTTCTCCTTACCTACCTTTCAGGCTTCCTAAAACACAAACCAATCTAGTACGGACTACACATCATATTGCTGGAGACTGGCCGTAAATATGACGACAAAGGGAACATATAGCATCGATATGTTATACTATCTGAAAAATAAAGTGTATAATAGGCTTTTGGAGATGCAACATCCCAGCTTACTTTTCGGAAACTGGATTAGTAGCAAAACACTTGAGAGTATAGTAGTACTTTCTGTTTAGCTTTTCTATCTTTTTATAGCTGTTTAAAGCTTTAGTAAGGAAGTTATAAATGGCACATCTAGTTCCTTCATAGAATTGAACCAGGAATGTTATATGTATATATATGCTTTCCTTTTTTCATTGAAACGGCAGGGAAATGTTCAGTTTAAAATATTTAAAAATCGGAAAACAAACTGTAGCCTCGTAGAATTTGGCTGCAATATTTTTGGAAATGGATGTAAAATTAGTTTGCTTCTTTCATGAAACTGGAGGACAACTTCGCAGACTTTGTAACGCCAATCCCTTTTCTTGGCGTCACTACAGATACAGTTTTCAATTACGAATATACATCTATTAAGATATAATTCTCAGAGTATTTTCTTTTTCTTTTACTATACCTTCACAAGAAAAAGTCCAGGAGCTTGGTTTCCCTAGGGCGTTGCTTGGTGTCTGCTTGATTAGAGATGTTGTACACTTACGTTCATAAATTTATTTTCTGTAAGTTTCCTCCTCCAATAGCATAGAAATGAATAAGTCAACCATAGTCCGCATTTCTGTAAATAAAACAGATAGATTAGTTTAATACAAGTGTTGTTGCATATTGCAAATTGACGTAGGCTTTTAGAAATTATTAAGAAATGAGGCGCCTAGTATCAAAATCCGACAAATTCATTTCTTTTATTTATTTATTTATTTTTACCGAAATTGAATTATATAGCCTATCGTTTGTTATATGTTTGATCTAAAGGAATTCCATGGAAACAGCATTTTGTTTTAAAGTTTAATATTTCATACTAAATAACTAGTTCAAATATGGGAATTTGTACGCGTGTAGAATATATATGGAGCTTCACTGCACGTTTTGGGAGATTACTCGAAACCAAGCGAAATGGATTGAGCGGATTTTGATACTAGAAGCCTCAAATGAAGTATTACCGTAAAATGTATACCGGATATTTCAGATAAAATGTCCAGTGCTTATAAATCACCAATTCTTGGAGATAAAATGAAATGAAATGAAATCTTTAAGTTTTACGTCCCACGGTTATGCCGGTTAGGCTAAAGGAGACGGTGATTATGAGAAATGAGTGAAATGAAGAAAGTGGGAGGAAACGGGAGAACCCCGAGAAAACCCACGATTACGGTGTTTGTCCACCACAAAGTTCACTTGGCGGGGGCTGGGATCGAACCCGGGACCCCAAGCACCAGAGGTGAACACTCTACCACTGAGCCACCGCACCCCCAGGAGATAAAATGAGGAAACAAGAAGTGAGATATGAAAATGTTTAAGGGCATATCGAACGGAGCAATCAGTTTGCCTCACAGGGCCATCCACAATCTGGTAGTCACTCGCAACTTTTTAGGGGCAAGTATGTCGTCTAATATATAGTCAATAAGATTATCGAAAGAAACTAGGAATATATACTGCCGTCCTAAGCGAAAATACCTTAACTCCACATTTTTCGAAATCGAGATATTGGTATGGGAATGTTCGTAGTACAATTCTGCAATTATCTAAAGTGAAATTGACGTGGTTTTTACCAATAGGAAGGGGGAAGGGGGTAATGACGTCACGAGTGTTTACCTTATGTTCAAAACTGTAACTGAAATTAAGCAAAAAGACCATATGTGGCAATTCATAAGCAAAAATATTTAACTGTATTCCCACACAAATTTTAGATCGTGAAAATATATTTAATAAAGTTTTACTGAAATGCAACAAATTTGAACATACAGCCTAAGCCAAAACGCTTTTTGCTTATTTTCTCGTAAGTATGTGAAATGGAGATAAGGCCTTTTCACTTAGCAGGGCAGTATAGTCCATGTGGGGGGCTATTTACGAAGACCAAGATATTTTGTTTTCTTTTCCTATGATATTCTAGTGTAGATAAATATAAGCAATTCTGTAAACTTGTTCTAACACGAAAAATGAAACATCCTACAAAAGTTGTTGGTTTTGGGATATCTTTTAAATGATATGTTCGATGACACATTTCCACTTAACTGTTAGGGTTATCCCAAGACCCCATGATAGAGGAACCTGTAGAACAAACACAGCGCTCCATTTGATGCGTTCTCTGACATTTCCGTATCTCATTTTTATATTTTTTTGTTTGTTTGTTTTTGCTTCACTACTTTGAAAATGAAATGAAATCTTTAAGTTTTACGTCCCACAGTTATGCCAGTTAGGGTAAAAGAGATGGTGATGATGAGAAATGGATGAAATGGTGGAATGAAGAAGGTGGGAGGAAACGGAAGAACACCGAAGTAAACCCACTCGCATGATGTTTGTACACCACAAAACTCACTTGGCACGAGCTGGGATCGAACCAAGAACCCCATGCATCAGAGGTGAACACTCTACCATGGAGCTACCGTGGCCCTGCTTGACTCCTTTATTTGCAGCTGTCTGTAATTTATAAGCATTGGGCATTTTATCGGAAACACTCATATATGCACTACATGCACAGAAAACTTGTCCATAATCCGGCCATACCGTAATGCGGTGTTTTCTGGTGGCTCTTTGGAATGAAGAGGAAAAACGTGTCACCCACAGAAACCTTTATTTGTTCTACGTACATGTAATCAAATAACTTGACGTTTCATGCTGTTTCTACCTAATAGCGCAGTTAGTCAAGGTTTATCATCAGTATTGGACATCGGACCAAAGGGTACCCAATCAAATATGACGGGTAACTAGTTTCCGATATCTGGGTAGTATTATTAATGAGTAGTTGAATATACCCATGCTTCGCACAGGGGCTGTATTTGGAAGTCAGCGCCTGTGGGAATATCACCATCGATCTCAGCGACCGTGAAAACTATGGATTTGTTACTAATATCGGTCTTTTGGGGCTATTTTTACATGTCTCGGTGTCTTCCCCTCCCCCGCTGACTCCCGGCCCGCATACAATTGTAACTAAATTTGCAAGTCATCACTAGTGGAAGTGTCATCATTGATTTCAGTGACCACGAAAACTATGGATTTTACACTAATATCAGTCATTTTAGGTTACTTTTATATGTATCGGTATCTCATCCCTCCCCGGTGACCCCCGGCCCGGAGGCGAATAGCGTGAATTTGGAAGTTAATGTGATCGGAGTTTTACTATTGATTTTTCAGCGACCGCAAAAACTATGAATTCGACATTAATATCGGTCATTTTCTACTACTTGTTACATGTTCCGGTAAACCTCCCCTGAGACCCCCTGGTTCGAAATTTGAAGAAAGGGCTTCGTCTTGATCTGGGGTCTGGGCCAAGGTACCCCTGACCAAAATTTGGTAACTCTCGGTCCACTCGTCTGGTCCCCAGGCTGCACACAGACAGACAAACACACAAACTCTTTATTTTATTTATATTAGATGATATGAAGTGCAAACGTGAAATAAAAGCAAAGATAGGAATGGTGAAAGAAGCCTTTAGCAGGAAGAAAGGTCTGTTCTATAGGACCTTGAACAAATATTGAGAAAAAGACTCACAAAATGCTTCGAGTGGAATTTTGTGTACTGTTTGGGGCAGAAGCATCAATATTACGCAAAAATGGTGAAAAACGACTAGAAGGTTCCGAAATGGGGGATTGTAGAAAAATGTGAAGAAATAGTTGAAAATGAATGAGATGCTGTTAGAAACGGTGGAGAGAAAAGAACGATTCTAGATGTATTCGAAAAGAGGAAGATAAACTGGTTGGGACATTGGTTAAGAAGGAACTGTATCATGAGGGACGTGTTAGAAGGTATAGTGGCAGGAGAGAGAGAAAGAGAGAGAGAAAAGGAGACTACAATTAATGAACGATATCAAAACAGAGAAACCACATGTGAAGACGAAGTGTTTCATGTTTAACCTATTTTGTTTTCGAAATACCCTGTTGCTTGTCTTAACTACGAATATTTCGATTTCGAAATGGCACTACAATAACGTTTATAACACTTTTTGTTTCATGTGTCTTCGATAAATAGGAGTGAAGAAATGGACTCCTTTGTAAACCCTTACGAAAACGCTTTAAATGTAGTTTAAAGATCAAATAAATTACCTCCGTAGTTTAAAGGTTAAAGAATTTGCATCCGTAGTTTAAAGGTTCAATGATTCTGAAACCTGGATATTATATGCATTTTAAAGGTATTCATATTAATAGTTTGAAGTAACTGCTAATTCCTTCCATTTGTTAAGACTTCGACATTTGCTTAAATACGGCTTGAATGAAGGATAAACAGTTAGAAGTAGCTGTGAGTACTTTCAGGAAAATAAAGTCCTGGATACATTATTTCTATTAAAAGTACACTTTGGCTACAATTGCAATGTTTTCCATCGAATGGGAAAGGGAGTTCTCTCAGTTAATCTTATAGAAACTTAATCTCGTTCACTCCTACTTGTACCGACAAATTCTTCTCCGTTCGATGTTCATCAGGACAGTAGGACCAGTAGAGGCAGGCAGTGACAAAACTAGGAGAGGGGGCAAACGGAGCTTGTGCTCAAGGCGTCGGATTTTGGGGGGGGGGGGACGCGAAACTGGGCTTTTTTTGTATCCAATATAAGGCAAAGAAAGGAGCTTTAGCAAACTAATGTAGAAAATTAGCTCAGAAACATAACAAGACAACAACGACTCTCTAATCTTAGGATTATATCCATAGAGCATAAATTAGCTTCAGAACTATCTTTTGCATTGTAAAAAACCTTTGCAGCCAAAAGAGTCCACGAAGTTTAATTTTAGTTCCAGCATTATGTGTTTTCATTTAACTTACATCTATTATACTTGAAAGATTTGCAAAGTGTCCGAGTATAATTCTGGAGAACACAGATTGAGTGTTTGCCATAAGTAAATATTCTATCCCAAAGCAACAGACCGTTGATTCATTCTACACATAGGGTAGGGGAAAAAAACAAGGAATGTCACAAAACTACATTTTCGAGAAAACGGCGTTTTAATATTGAAAACCACATAAAAAGAATAGGGTTAGTTAAATCTTTGTCCCTTTTTACATGGACATTTCTACATCTACGCATGCGTGGCATATACAGTCAAATAGTACCAAGAGTCACCAACAGATAGGATCACGCACCCAAAAAAGTACATAGATGGACATTCCTTGTTTTTTTTTTCCTTACCCTTCATATGCACTTGCCGATGTAATTCCAGAAACATTGTGATTTGCAGCTATTATGATACGACCATAAGAATATATCAAGCATGCTACTTTCAGATTATTTCGCAATCAAATACTAAACGGCGTGACAAACATCTTGGCATTTGAAGGCGGCGCTCCAAGTTCCCTTTAAACGCTGCTAGCAAATGAGAGGCCTGCGGTATTGCCACGTTTATTTTGTACACATTCGCTTCAGTCTATTTCCCTATCACCTACTCGCGCTGTAGTTCGTCTGCTTAGCCAATTCATAGTCGCACCCCTTTACCACTTGGCAACGTCGCGTCAGAGCTTGCGTTTTATTCGTTTAGCTTAAATGCCGAGATGTTTGTCACAGGCTCTAATTCGTTTGATAATTTATCTTGTTGTACTAAAAATTAAATTACGTACTGCAATTTTCAAATCAAGCGTTACCACCTGAAGAAAAAATGGAATAAGGGAATTATTGTTTGATGCCAACATCAGGTGTAGTCGGGGAGCGTTTTGGTTTGGTTGGTCAGAGGGGCGATATGGCGAGTTCTTGCCCCAGGAGACAAGCCTAGTTGCGTCGCTGGGGACAGGGTGCCTGCTACACAGTTTAATCCAAACCAATAGATGGATTCATGGCTGCTTCGGTGTTATCATTCTGCGGTTGAAATTGAAATCAAGGATCGATCTAGAGACGACGAGAGTATATCGGACAACATATTAAAAATAAGGAAGTTGCTATCCGTCATGGATCCCGGCACTTCTTATGAGAAGAACACTACTGCCTAGATATATTAGTTAACTCTTTGAAGGACGGTGATCACTTACGGTAATCATCTTTTCAATATTTCTGTACGCTTTGGTGCTGATGGTTAGAAACACAATCCACTTAAGAGTCTTCATCCCGGCAAAATTAAAATACCGCTAATTTTACTGTAATTATGTGATATCTTCAAATAGATAAAAGATAATTTAAATATGGAACAAGAGCGCCCTAGACAATGCTATTTTGCGTGAGGTACCATTATCACAAGTCACCTAGCGGCTTTCCGTTTTCAGCTGTTTAGAAACGCAAAAATAAATGCCGATTTTCAAAATGGCTCGAAATCGAAAGCAGATAAGTGAGTCGTGATGGTTTCTCATGTAAAATAATATTGTCTAGGGCGCTCTTGTTCCACATTTCGATTATCTTTTATCTATTTGAAGATACCACATAATTCCTGTAAAATTAGCGGTATTTTAATTTCGCCGGGATGAAGACTCTTGTTTTTTTTTTTTTTTTTTTTTTACATATTTCCCAATAGATGATATAAGCATTATCTCGAAATAGCATTTTTTTTTTTGAAAAGCATGACAAATACCATAGTTCGTACGTCTCACTCAAAATGTCAGTCTCTTTTTTCTGCCCCTCAAAGAGTTCAGCAATAAGATTTTTTTTTTTTTTTTTTAAGAAAGAACCCGACTAGGCTATTAATGCATGTATTTTTCTTTACTATGACATATCTTCACAGAACACAACGCAAACACGATAAATTTTACACATGTGGTATTTGATAATTTCACGACGTTAAGAGTAATAATTAGTGAAGAAGGACAAACTTAACCACGTTTTCATCTTTTTTTGTATAATTTTAAGCCACCTGTTGCTTGACCCAGTCTTTATCCGCCTTTCTTTCCTCCTCTTCCTGCCCCCCTCTCCAAACACAAGTTTCTGTGTTCTAGCTCTTGTACCATTGCCAAGAAAATAAGGCAAAACAGGCGTGGTGAGGGCTTGATTATACTGGTTGGGCACGTAGCTCGGATTAAAGTCCTACACTCTAAACGCCTCGTTAATGTAATCATAAAAATAACTTCGCATACACACATACAAGCGAAACACAATGCACACATATTATATATATATACAAAGTAATTGAAAACACTTTCTCACATATACATACGCATATATTTTCTAGAAAGTTTGTGAATTAATACCACGCATTTCATGAATGAAATAAGATGTAGGTCTAAGAGCATGTATTGAACAGAGTAGAAAGGTATTAATGCTTTGACCACGCAATATCCAGTTAAACGTTCATAATTTGTACCAACCGCTTTCTTCCAGAGACTCTTCCTATCAATTTCCGTGATACAGCCGAAACATTTTTTTTATACTCCTCGCATTAACAAAAGATGAGGTTTTTGAAATGACGTCGTTTCCGGGCCTGGGTATCATTACTGGTGCAATCCGAACACTTGCTGAATAGCACTGGAATTGAGGTGAGAACCAGGGACCTCCCGCTTACAAGACGAGAAGTCTGAGTTCTCAATTAACCTTGCTAGAGGATCGACATACAATAATTAAATCAACCTTAGCATGAGGAACTCACTTAAATATCAATTTTCAATTTTGATCTGTTTTGGTCTTCGTTTTGCACGTCAAAGTTAAACGATTGTTGCGTATAACAGTAACTAAAGCCTGTGACAAACATCTTGGCATTTCAGCTAAACGAATAAAACGCAAACTCTGACACAACGTTGCCGAGTAGTAAAGGGGTATGGCTATTGCTAAGCTGACGAACTAAAACGCGATCAGTTGATAGGGGATAGATGTGGATGTGTACAAAATAAAAGGTGGCAATACCGCTGCTCTCTCATTTGCTAGCAGCATTTAAAGGGAACTTGGAGTGCCGCCTTCAAATACCAAGATATTTGTCACGCCATATAAAATAAATCCTTAGCACAAGCATTTTCCAACAAAATATATGGTATCTCAGAACTGGGCATCAATAATTCTTATTCATCTCCTAATTCTGCTTGATATCATTCTCACAAATTCATTTTGTTCTTCTGGGTCTTCCGAAAGGTTACCTTTGTTCACTGTTCCCCAGTTAAGCTCTTTACAAAATGATTTTTCTGTGGGAAAACTTGTACTGTTATGGCAACGCATTTATAAACTGTTATTCCTTAGTAACGCTTAAGTCTGGTCTTGGACGCCTGTCACCTCTTTAAGTGCGCCACAGCGTCCAGCGCTAGTTTTCTAACTAGCTACTAACTGACTAACTGTATAGCCTATGGAACCCGGAGGGTCAATGTCGCGTTCATAAAACCTCTCCATTGATATCTATCCTTGGCCAGCTGGATCCAGTTTCCACTTCGTGTTTCTATTTCTCCTTAATATCGTCTTCCCACCTGCGCTTACGTCTTCCTAACGGCCGTTTTCCCATTGAATTCCCAGTTAAAACTTTGGAAGTGTTCCACTTTCTCCCATTCTGACTACATGGCCTGCCCACCTGAGCCTCCTAGATTTGACAACCCTAACAATGTTTCATAAACGATATAAATTACGTAGTTCTTTGTTATGAAGTTTCCACGATTCTCCATTCCCGTTCCTCTTAGTCCGAATATTCGTCTAATGATCTTATTCTCAAATACTTTCAGTCTACGTTCTTCCCTCAGAGTAACTCACCATGTTTCGCAACCATTACAAAACAACAGACATGATTATCGTTTTGTAATTTTTAAGCTTCAAATTCCTCGACAGAATTCACGAATGCGAAAGATTTTGAACTGAATAACAACATGTATTCCCTGCTTTTAGTTGACATTTAACTTATTCGTGAATATAGTTTATTTCTGTTAATATTGATCCTAGATATTTGAAAGTATCTACTTTGTCGAAAGTATTACTTGGTATTTTAACGCATCCATAATTTACAGTATCACGATCCCGACGAACTTCCAAGTATTTAGTTTTCTCTGCATTTAATTCTAAACCAATGTCCCTGCAAGCGTTTAATAGGATTTCTGCATTTCTTTCTATTTTCCTCCTATCATCCCATTTTAAATTTACATCATCAACGTACGCCATAATCTAATGAATATCATCAGCTCTAGGTCCTGGTTGATATCTTTAATTTTCCTTATAGTGTACTGCAGAACAAGGTTGAATAATAATGGCGACAAGGTATCTCCTTGTTTCAGGCCATTTTCGACGTGAAAGCTCGTTGACAAGAATTTTCCTACCCAGACTTTACTTTGGGATTTATTTAAACATATCGTAATTAATTTAGCCCGCTTTTTCGGTATTCCAAATTCTGTAAGAATGTTGTACAATGTTTCTCTCCTAACCGTGTCATAGAAAACTGAACACAACTTTTCTTCATCTTAATTACTTTATAACAGCTCTACTAACGTTGGGCTATCTATATATTACTGCAAAACACTGTGCTCATATGTTTGTCGCCAACTCCTTTCGACAATAAGATCTTGGAAACTACAAACTCTAAAAATATCACTTTCGCTGGTTGATTCAAAATTTTGTGTAGATTTGCCAGTTCTAGTTGAAATGCACAGGAAAGCGTGTCATTATTTTTCTCTGTCCAACGTTTCAGGAATCGTTTTGAGCTCATAAGATTAATGATAATGCTAGGACGTTGATAACGTTAATATCCTTGTGTAAGGCAACCAGTAAAAGAGATACATAAAGCAGGTTGACGGGCATTGCAGGCGCTTTGCTTTAATCTGATTGACAAAGCCTATGGCATGCAAGTAAATTCGAAGACATGTTGAGACGTAATGTACAGGAAAACATATCATTATTTTTGTATTGCAAGTTTTATGGGTTATTTTGACCTCATAAGATTAACAACACCGCTAGCGCGTTACCAAAGTTGATACCCTTGAGTTAGGTAACCAGTAGAAGAAATACGTATAGTGAGTTGACGGATAACGTAGGCGGTTTGCTTTAATCTGAATGGCAAAACGTATTGCATGCAGACAAATTTAAAGGTTTGTTAAGCTGCAATGAGGCATACTCGGGTACGGATTCAGATAAAACGTCCAGTGCTTATAAATCCGAAACGGCTGAGAATAAAAAGATGAAACAAAAACTGAGATAGGAAAATGTCATAGGGCGCATCACATGGTGTTGTCGTGGTGACCCCAAGGGCCCTCCTTCAAGGGGGCCCAGGGGCCAACTTCAAATTTTCAAATGGGAACATGTATTGAATCATACCTCATTCAGTAGTCCTTGAAATACGAAACAACTTTTGTAGGAAACAATTTTCGATTTGGGGCACCGTTTTCAAAATGGCCGCAAAAAGTCCTGTATCAGTTTAAAGTTGGCACCTGGGCCCCCTTCACGGAGTTTCCTGAGGGCCACCACAACACCACCACTTGGTATGCTTTATCATCTTTACTATCTCAGTTTTTGTTTCATCTCTCTATTCTCAGCCGTTTCTGATTTAGGAATATAAGCACTGGACGTTTTATCTGATACAGGACCCACTTTTTGCGGCCATTTTGAAAACGGTGGCCCAAATGGAAAATTGTTTCCTACAAAAGTTGTTTCGTTTTTCAAGTACTATTGAATGAGCTATGATTCAATACGTGTTCCCATTTGAAAATTTGAAGTTGGCCCCTGGGCCCCCTTGAAGGAGGGCCCTGGGGGTCTCCACAACAACACCATGTGATGCACCCTATGACATTTTCCTATCTCAGTTTTTGTTTCATCTTTTTATTTTCAGCCATTTCGGATTTATAAGCACTGGACGTTTTATTTGATATAAGACCCACTTTTTGCGGCCATTTAAAAACGGTGGCCCAAATGGAAAATTGTTTCCTACAAAAGTTGTTTCGTTTTTCAAGTACTATTGAATGAACTATGATTCAATACGTGTTCCCATTTGAAAATTTGAAGTTGGCCCCTGGGCCCCCTTGAAGGAGGGCCCTGGGGGTCACCACAACACCACCATGTGATGCGCCCTATGACATTTTCCTATCTCAGTTTTTGTTTCATCTTTTAGTTCTCAGCCGTATCTGATTTATAAGCACTGGACGTTTTATCTGAAACACCCTGTATATATATATATATATATATATATATATATATATATATATATATATATATATATATATATATATATATATATATATATATATATATATATATATATATATATATATAACTCTTTTGATAATATATGTCATTTCTCCAAGTTTGGCACAAATTCACTCCAACATCTATATATTAAAATGCTACGTTTGTATGTTTGCCTATAGCAATTCACTTTCTTTGTGGGCCTCCCGTCCTTCACTTGTGTTTATAAAGGGGCATGTGCAGATGTAGTGATGATGTAGGAAGGAGGTTCATAGTCATATTAGAATGATGCTCTGTGTCTACAGTTATCACAGGTTCAGTTAGTCACATAAAAAAGGAAAAAAGAAAGAGAGAAAAAAGAAAAACACGTTTGTGTTATAGGAGATACGAACAAGAAGCCCGACAGTTCCCACACATTTTCAGTTTTCAGAATGGATTTGAATTTTCCCAGTTTACTGTCAAACAGAACATCTGTTGGTTGAGAGTGGTTAAGGGTAAGATCTTTATAGGTGTTATCCTGAAGTAAAGAATCCGTAATATATATATATATAAGAGTGTGTGCGTGTGTGTGTAAAAGTGGCGGGAGGCGGAAGATACCACACATCTGTTGAACGCTACCGATGCATAGAACAACTTACGGATTGATGCGTGATTTTTCTTTTATTTTCTTTTTTTCTTTCGTTTTCCCTCCCGATACTTAAAAAGTGTGGAAAGGGGATTTGTTTCACTTGGGGATGATTTTTTTTTTTATTAGAACTGATGTCATCTTAATGAAATGACGAAATGCTTATATGTTTTGTGACTTATTTCTGACTTGCTGCGCCCAACGAGTTCGCAGAATAAAGAAAAGCAGTTCGGTTAGTTTCTACACTAAATCATATGCGTCCATGTGACTCTTAAAACGTTTGTACTTGAGTTTTTGCACAGAAGGACATCAACATCAGAGTACGGAAACTACTGTATTAACATGATATCCAAACCAGGACAGGGTCTAGAATCCGCTGTACTTAGCGGGTGACAGACACTCATGCAAAATTAATCATGGCAGGATAGGACATTTCCCACCAGACACCCTCGCCTTCAAGGGAAACGACCTACCGAAAGTTTGTTTCTAAGATTTGTTAATTGTGCTTGTAAACAATAAAAAATGTAATACAAAAAGGATACATGTATCCTCGGTACATCATCTCTCTCGCCACCTTTACCAAGTTAGAAAACCCAAGACCTATCGTAAAATATTTTAAAAATACGAATTTTTGTTAAAATATCTGTAATGATTTCTGCTCTTTTCTCAACTGTTTGCTAATTCTTCAACAACCGGGGATGGTACCACGGACCCTACGCCCCAGAGGTAAGCACATTCCCATTGAGACACATGGCCTCAAATACAGAGTCATTATAAACGACTGGACAGATTTCGCACCTCTAGAACAACCGTATTACTGTATATATTGCGATATATATTTTTTTTACCACACACATAGAAAAACTCAAAAAGTTTTTGTTAACAATTACAAATGTTCGGTATGTGCCCCTTTAGTAATTCGACATATATCAAGCCAAAAATCAAGTTCTTCCCACACTCGGCGCAGTATGTCCCTATCAATAAGTTTAAAAGCATAGTTGATGCGGGCTCTCAGCTCTGACAGGTTTACTGGGAGAGGAGGTGTGAACACTGAAACTTTCACATAACCCCATACAAAAAAAAAAAAAAAAAAATACAAAAAAAAACGAAGGTCTACGAATGGGGTTAGGTTAGGAGAGCGTGGAGACCATGACATGAAATGCTTTCTCGGCGCCTGTCGCCATCTTGCCTCACTGCTTACTGCTGCGCTCTCGTGAGAGAAACCTGAAGTATACCTGCAACAAACAAAACTTTTTGAGTTTTCTATGTTACTGTTGAGTTTTGTTACAATATCTCAATTACTAGAGCTACAGTAAATTTATGAGCTTCAATCATTTATAATAACCCTGTATATAAATAAGTCTGTGGTAAATTAATCTCATCAAAAAATATTGTTTTGGTGCAAACAAAAGCAACTTTTCTCTTGGAAGGTCGAAACTTACAATAACATTACCTAAGAGAAGAGTAAATCACTGTTTCCTGTTCTATGTGTCTCCTGTTCTTAGTGACGGTCGCTAAAGACAATAGGGCTTGGTAACTGTGGTAACGTTCAACTCATTAGCAATTAGAGAGTGGCACTAATACCACTTTAATAATATAACAACTGATTAAGAAAGAAAAAGCTAGACTAGTTTGTTGTCTTACTATACTACCATAATTCCTCACAAGTAATACTTTTATGTCTGGTATAGACGACGTTATAGAGCTGAAAAATGAATGTGATTTTGCACACTAATTAGATTTTTTTAAAAAATATATACCCCCGTCGTTTGATTAATATAAAAAAAGTTCCATTACTCAGTCACCTATTATTACTGAAACTTTCTCTGATAGACGATATTTATAGGTTATTTTCAATTGTTTCTATAGGCCTACATATACAGGGTGTTTTAAACGAACACCGACAACGTTTGGGAGGTGATTCCTGACACCAAGATAAGACAAAAAGTATAGACCAACTTGGGTGCACAAATGCTTCTTTACGGAGTTATAGGCTGCGGAAAACGTTTAAAAAATGAACTTTAAAGGTCCATAGCTCCAAAACTATGGGACCTGTCGTAGTCGGATCAAGACTTCACTTAGAAACTAGTATGTGCCCTATCCAAATACCAACGTTTTAGAATCATGTGGTACTTCTGCAACATTTTTTATAGAAGGAGTTGATGAATACTTCAAATTATATGCCCTTAGCCAAATTCCCTCTAGAACAGTGTTTCTCAAACTGTTTCATTCATGGAACCCTTTCATGTCTAAAATAAAATATCGGAACCCACGGAAATAGTATTAAATTATTCGACAATTTATAATAGTAATGCAAATTTTTCGACGATAATACTAAGTGACTCATCTAAATTTTAATCCGCTTCTAGATGATATAGAAACTTCCGTTTTTATATTCGCTTCTTTGACATTGACTTGTACATCGAAAAATATCTGAAAAGTTGAAATTTCCCATTTGAAAAAGGGGTGAAAGCCCTCCCAGAAGATTTTTGGTTTTTAGAATTTCGAAACCTTTTTCATTATGGTTCGAAAGAAGTATAGGACAGGAGTTTTTGCCAGTTTTGATTTTTTCAAAAAGTAGTTTGTTGAAACTTCCAAAAACTAATTCCGAATGACCCAAAATTCAAACCAACTTTTAGGTGAGATAGAGACTTGCGAATTTTTTATTCCCTTCCTCGCGGACGGTTTATGTGGAACCCCTAGAAACCCTTTGCGGAACTTCTGGGTTCCGCGGAACAAACTTTGAGAAACGCTGCTCTAGAAATTTTTTTCTGTGAGTACCTCAGGATTCTGAAACTTTGATATTTCTATAGTCTACATATTAGTTTTTAAGTGAAGTTCTTGACCCCACTATTGCAGGTCATATAGATTTCCAGCTTTGGACCTTTAAGCTTCATTTTTTTTCATGTTTTCGACAGCCTTCGAAAAGAAGCATTTGTGCACCCAGGTTGGTCTTTACTTTTTGTCTTACCTTGGTGTCATGAATCATCTCCCAAACGTTGTTGGTGTTGTTTTGAAACACCCTATATATATATATATATATATATATATATATATATATATATATATATATATATATATATATACCCCTCTTCCTCAAGTTTTCTCGCGGAATTTGGATTTAAAGGGCAGGGGAAGTGTCACTGTTCATCTCAGCGACGCCGAAAACAATGGATTCAACACAAGTATCGGTCATATTCGATCATTTTTATATATATTTCCCTCATCCTCCCCTCCCCTAAATTGCGCCGTAAAAGTGAAATAACAAAACCCATCCTAGGTTCAAATCTCATCTATGTTGAAAATTTGACTGAGATCAGTCGGGGGGTTCAAGGGTTATGGAATCACAAACATAGTCGCTTTCATTTTTATTTATATAGATATAACTTTATGGCCTTTAGAACCCGGATGTTCAAAGCCGTATTCACAAAAATTTTCTACTGACTTCTATCCTTAGCCAACTAGATCCAGTTTCTACTTTGTATTCCTATTTCTGCGAGATCCATCTTATTATTGTCCTATCATCAGCACCCCTAGGTCTTCCTATTGGTAGTTTTCCGATTGGATTTTCAGTTAAAACTTTGAAAGCGTTTCTACTTTCTTCCATTCTGGCTACAAGACCTGCCCACCTGAGCCTCCTAGACTACATGACCCTAACAATGTTTGGTAAACAGTATCAATTATTATGTTCCTCATTAGGAAGTTTCTTCCATTCCCTATTCTCGTTCCTCTTGGGTCCGAACATCTCAGGATTTTATTCGCAAATGCTTTCGGTCTATGTTCTTCCCTGAGAGTAAGCGAAAATGTTTCAAACCATACAGCACAACAGAAACTTCAAATTCCTCGACAGAAGTCGCGACGACAAAAGATTTTGAACTGAATAATGACACGAATTTCCTGTTTTCAGTTGACATTTAATTTCTTCTTGAATATGTTTTGAGCCAATAGGTACAAAACAGATACTTTCGTTTGAAAGGTTGTTTAACTGTAAATAAACGAGATATGATTTGTTACGTTGGTGCAATTAGACTGGGGGCAACCGACATTTAACAATTTTCAACGAAATGTGGATAAAAAGCAGAAGTCGTCAAGGAGTTTAAGAAGATTTTTTTTTGAAGTATACCTCTTTAATTTTAGTGTATATGATCAAGGTAATGTGTTCATTAAATTTTAGAAATCAATACCTCCAATAGGAGAAAGGATAATAGAAAAAATCACTGGATTCATAACATCTTCAAGCTGTGTAACAGCTAAAAACTCAAATGGCCAGTTACCTAGAAGGTTACTAATCACGGCTTTCACGAGCTTTTTTTTTTCTGGAGCATACAATAAGATATAATATGTTAGTCCTAATCATACCTTGAACACTAACAAAAAAAGCCACGCGAAAAGACAATGACCTCTATAAAACAGTGAGTAATATATCTCGACGACATGCAAACAATAGCATTTGGTTTGGACTACTGTCAATTGTTCTAAATGCCCTGCAACCAGGAATTCTCCGCTTCGAATCAATGTGGAGCCAATAAAATTTCATGTGCAGTTTCTGTCTTGTTTTTGTTGATGTCTCTACGTTTCCTTTCTTTTTTTTTCTTTCTTCTAAGCTTCCCATTAAAGTTGGTAAATAAATCTAGTAGACACACAATGAGACCACACACTTATAAGGCAACGTTTCCTTTAGGAATGGGGAAGTGTGCAGAGTAAAGGCTGGAGATGGTTTTTCACTCCGGTCTTAAAGTGAAGTTCGTTTGTCGAATTAGATGAATAAATGGTCTTGTTGTTTTTAACCATTAGATAGATCCGCTACTTACGTAGCAAATAGTCTGCTGTAATCGCTTTGGGATTTTACGTTACACACATATGTTTAGTAGGTAGAATGTTTTCCAGAAGGCAAAGTTTCTTAACATGATAATCGTGACAATTACACGCTAAGTGAAGACATTTGAAGTGGCATGCTTTATATTTCTACATGAATGATTTATTTATTTACTAGCGTTGATTACCCGCATCACTGGGTTGAAATAAAAATTTTAAACGCACAACTCATTATCTTATCTGTTTGGTACCCGTGAGGTATGCATTTTTAAATATAAGTATTAGGGTAACTGGCTGCAATAACGCCACCATTCTTAGTTTTTCGAGAATTTTACATTTAATATTTGACGAAAAAAATAAATGGTGCATTGTTTAGTAGCGGTGCTTGCTAATTGCAACATAATGCAAAGAACCTGGAAAAAATATATGTAGTATAAATAATACATAAAAATATCACTCAAAGTGAACTGGCGTTATTGCATACACTGTGGATACAAAAGTGCCAGGTTGTCATTTTCATATTATCATGTAACCAATGAACTGAGATACGTTGGAACAAGTAAATGAGATGAAACAAGAATCGCAGTGTCCGTAAGAGGCAATAGTCATTGCAAGTTCCGTGATACCACCTCTTACAGGCTCCACATTGCAACCAATCAATAGTTTTACCAGTATCATCGTAATAGTACCCTTTGCAAGTAACGCAATAGTAGGAGCTATCTTTGCGATGACATGTTATCGAACTTTTACCTTCGCCATTCTTTTTATAACTGCCCTCTTTCTTTTGTCCACCCGGTTGCAAAATTGACCAATTATACTTCAAGTTAGGACGTTCGTAAAACAGACTTCTAGTCACTACCACTGCTTGGACGCTTTTTGATCTACTGCTTCCACGAAGAGATCTGTTAATTTTTGGAGTTGGAATAAGTTCGGTGACATAGCTGTTACTGGAGAATGTAAAGGGAGAATACTGAGACGCAGCATTAGCTACAGGATCACGGATACATGCAGATGATGTGGACGGCTAGGGGCTGTTAATATCTTTAGTGGATGGCTGGTTATTGTTGTTCAGTAGGAGCTTGTGTCCAGTAGAAAACACTGAAGAGATGGTACTTGGTGCAAAGGTTTTTTTTTCTGGGAGTTCTAAATGATTGAGTGGGTATATGTCAGTAGCTTGAAAAGTAGATATTGGGTTCTGAGGTGTGGCAGCTTTAACCCAGACAGTAACGCCATTGTTTCTATCGCATTCGGCGTTATTGCAGCCACACAACATAATAAACATATCATCGTTTCACTGCTCTCTACTAACACATTGACTCATGGAAACACAGTCGATACACTCGTCACTGACCATTGTGTTTTATTTAAAAATACCGTTTAAATTCCTACACACTATGCGCCTGTAGTGATATTAATATAAAGGACTTCAAAAACTTAAGTTTTCTGTTTTGAATTTTCTGGTCTGAATTGATAACACAAAAGCTGCACAAAACACACGTTACACAACAAGAAAGTAATACATGCGCGAAAACAACAGATGTGCCTCCTATGCTTTGGCACATTTCAGACTGCTGCCACGTGTTTAGTTTCTGTGCTGTAAACAGTTGAAAAACAAACGGCGTTATTGTATCCCTGGCGTTATTGTAGACAGATATACTATTATTGTGGGCTGAATTTAGATTTAAACAGCATCGGAAGTATCACTGTTCATCTCAGTTCCCCCGAAAACTATGGAATCAACACTAACATCGGTCATTTTCGATCATATATATATATATATATACAGTGGCGGATAGAGGATATGATCAAGGGAGTAGCTAAGCCATAGTTTGCCGCTTTATCCAGCATAAAGCAGGATTGAAGCCCATTTTATTCAGTGTATACCTGAGCGTCAAGGGAATGGCTATAGCCCCTCTTAGATCCGCCCCTATATATATATATATATATATATATATATACGTATATCCTTCCTTCCCCTAAGTTGCACCATCAAAGTGAAATAATAAAATAGGATCATAATGAAGTTTTGATAAGCTAAACTTATTAAAAAGTATTATGAAGCAAAGAGTGATACGGGTTTCATTTTGACTATATGGTTAGCATGCTCACCTTCTACGTGAGAGACCCTGGTTCAATTCCCGTTCGCAGCTCAAGTGGGTCGGATTCCACATACTTTGCAAATCCATGTCTCATATACGTTCATTGATGAAAGAGACGGTAAATTCCAAATGTCACATTTACTTAAGTGGAAGGATTTTTGAACATATTTTTTTTTTTTTAGCTTTGAAATGTCCTGGCTACGTTATGTTGTCTTAAAACTACTATCTTGTCTTATTTCTAAGCTGAACACAATAGCTGTTGGAGCTGTGGTTTGAAATTTTAGTATTGTTTTGATACATTGTCAGTTCTTTTGTGTACGTAGTATTGCTTGATATGATCGATAGGTGGAATGATGGTTAGATCAAATGCAAACTCACATTTTATCTAAAATGGGAGATATACGAGGATGATTCAGAGAGTAATGGCTCCAAGCCCACTACTTGGCCAATTGTACTGAAAATATTCTGAACTGTTTGTCATTAATGCACTGATGGTAAAGCTACAGAATGTCACTTGTTTCGCCTTCCTATCTCTTCTCGTTCCAGAGTAATGGAGTAATCTATGGCATCCAGTGGTGACATCTGGCGGGCTGTCATTGAATTTTTGACTGCAGAAGGTTGTGCTTCCATGAACATATATGGCCGGCGACCAGTAGTTGATACACCATTACGATCCAGAAACGAAGCGTCAGTCTATGGAGTACCGCCACACGTCCTCTCCTCCAACAAAAAATTGAAAGTTGTCCCATGCTGGCAAAGTGTTGTTGACATTTTGCCTCATCCTGCCTATAGTCCGGATCTTGCGCCCTGCTAGTTTTGGCACTTCCCGAAACTTAAGGATCACCTTAAGGGCTAGCGCGAATGTTGTGACGCAGAGATGAAAGCACCAGTTCGGCAATAGTGTCACCAGCAGCCATCACAATTCTTCGCCGACGACGGCATGAAGAACCTTGTTTCGCGTTGGCGCAACTGCGTTGCCCGTGATGGGGACTATGTTCAAAAATGATGCCACCATTTGTAGCTGACACTACAAGCTTTCCACTAATACCTGTATCGGTACTATCTGTGAAACATAAATAAAGGTAACGCCTTGGAGGCATTACTTTCTGAATCACACTCGTAGCTTTCATCTGTGATTGGTAGCTAATAAAGTGTTAGGCGAAATGATAATTAGGTAAAGTGGAATACATTTACTACAGTTGAGCGTGATAATCATCTGGTTCCCAAAACCCCACATGTGGACAAAAGTGGCTAAGCGGTAAAGCGTTCATCTCTAGTGCGTACTGTCCCTGGATTGATGCCAGCTCAAGCCCAGTGTACTCCCTGGTGGAAGAACACCATGTGTTGGATTTTTCTCGGGGTTGTCCCGTTTCTCCAATTTTTTCACTTCAATTTAGTATTATCACCACCGTCTTCTTTAGCTTCGGTGCAATCGACCTAGTCGTGGGTCGTAACAATTCCATTTCAAGAACTCACATATTTAGGTTCTGCAGAAACGATTTACAGTGCAAAGCATAAGAGTTTTTATTATTAATATTATTATTATGCTTAAGATTCTTACTTCGGTTTGCTTCTTTGAAATCACGCAATTCTTTACAACTGGGCTAATCAATCAGAAATAAAAGGATTTCGAGTTCCAAATGACACAAATTGCTCATTAGCGTGTATGGAAGGGGAGTAATCGCCCCGTATTCAAATGGTTTTAACATGGTATAAACAGGATTTGAGCAAGGTAGAACCAAAGTGTGAACAATAAAATAAGTGCACAATGTTTGATTTTTTTTGACTAAATATAATATTAATTTATACAAACTTAATATCGTAGCTTTTAGTGATCTTTTGTTAATTTCTTCAACAAAATTATCTACAGATTTAAAAGCTCTATTTCTCATGATTCATAATGGAAAGCAAGATTGGAGTGGCATCTCGGGTCCAAGATTTGAACTATTGCATAACAATCATTCGTTAAAGACATATTGAGATTTCAATTTTATTCATTTTGAACTACTACTACTACTACTACTACTACTACTACTACTACTACTACTACTACTACTACTACTACTACTACTAATAATAATAATAATAATAATAATAATAATAATAAAACTCCTGTCTCTATATTTTATTATTATTATTATTATTATTATTATTATTATTATTATTATTATTATTATTATTATTATTATTATTATTATTATTATTATTATTATTATTATTATTACATAGTGCATACAGCACTCTCATTGGACATAAGTAAATACGCAAAAATTTAAGAAAATTGGATCGAGAAAAAATACTGAAAAATTGAATGCAAAATTTAACCTCGAAATGGCAAGTGAAACAGAGTCGTGTAAGAACAACACTGTAACAAAAAAAAAAAAAAAGCTAACTATATCAAATGGGAAACCCAGATGTTCACCGTAATAGAAATATTAAGTTCTCTTTATTAGAGCACATCTTGCAATTATGGTAGGATTACTATTAGACTCCTATCTGATCTTATTGCTTTAATCTTTCCACCTCGTTCTTGACTTCTCCAATAATTTCTTTCTCAAGTAGAACTATATGCCATGCTTGTATTTTCTATATGAGCAGCAAGTGACATGTCTTACACTTCATAGATGTTAATACTGAGCCTGTTTATAATATTTGTTCCCGTCAAGCCAATATTACGACTGTATATTATTTTCAAACTAGAAATTATCACACTTGTTATCCCAAACAGCCATAGGCCACGCATATATGTTTCATGTAAAGCCCATTCCTACTAGAATATACGCTAAATTTTACTGAATGCATGTCCTTTAGTGGGTAATGCACCTTAGAAGAGTAACAGGAGTATACCATGGGTGATACACATGCCTTATACAGTTTCAGCGTGTCCACTGTTGATTGAAGCGATGGTTAAAGCCTTAAGTTCTGTGTGATAATCGGTGATGTTCAAGACTGTGCAAGATTGACAAGTTCTAGACTGTGCAACTTTCTCCATTCATCCGTATTTTCCATCTAAGTAACGTGCCTCACTCATCTTAGTCATCTAGTTCTGATTATAAGTATGATAATCGGTGGCGAGTAGATTAACAAGTTCTGGACTGTGCAACTTTCTCCATTCATCCGTATTTTCCATCTAAGTAACGTGCCTCACTCATCTTAGTCATCTAGTTCTGATTATAAGTATGATAATCGGTGGCGAGTAGATTGACAAGTTCTAGACTGTGCAACTTTCTCCATTCACCTATATTTTCCATCTAAGTAACGTGTCTCACTCATCTTAGTCATCTAGTTCTGATTATAAGTATGATAATCGGTGGCGAGTAGATTGACAAGTTCTAGACTGTGCAACTTTCTCCATTCATCCGTATTTTCCATCTAAGTAACGTGCCTCACTCATCTTAGTCATCTAGTTCTGATTATAAGTATGATAATCGGTGGCGAGTAGATTGACAAGTTCTGGACTGTGCAACTTTCTCCATTCACCTATATTTTCCATCTAAGTAACGTGTCTCACTCATCTTAGTCATCTAGTTCTGATTATAAGTATGATAATCGGTGGCGAGTAGATTGACAAGTTCTAAACTGTGCAACTTTCTCCATTCACCTATATTTTCCATCTAAGTAACGTGTCTCACTCATCTTAGTCATCTAGTTCTGATTATTAGTATGATATTCGGTGACGAATAGATTGACAAGTTCTGGACTGTGCAACTTTCTCCATTCACCTATATTTTCCATCTAAGTAACGTGTCTCACTCATCTTAGTCATCTAGTTCTGATTATTAATATGATATTCGGTGGCGAGTAGATTGACAAGTTCTGGATTGTGCAACTTTCTCCATTCACCTATATTTTCCATCTAAGTAACGTGTCTCACTCATCTTAGACACGTGTTCTGATTATCACTTTGATTTTTGTTGGGAGTGTAAATTGACAAGTTCTGGACTGTGCAACTTTCTCCATTCACCTATATGTTCCATCCAAGTAAAGAAAGTGTCTCACCCAATTTACTGAATTATTTGTTACTTTTGTACCTGTGTTCATTTATATTACTCTTTTAATTGTGGTGCTGAATTAGTAGAGCCAGCTTCTTTCCTGTTGTTCTAAAGTGTATAATGAGGACTGGAATTTATGAAGCTGAAGTGAATTGATGCATTGATCATTATTAGCAAGGATACTATATATACAATAACTGAGTAATTATGGCTTCGTTTCACAGCGAGACACTTCCACATGCCAATTAAGAGACCTTCACAGAGTCTAGAAGGAAGAAACACTAAACTGTGTAGAGCCATAAGTGCATAAATCCGAAAGTACACAACTCCTAAAGTATATAGAAGTTGTAAAGGTTCCATAGCTCCACAAATTCTGCAGTGATGAATTTCTAAATCCATTTAGTAGCACAAACTTTAAAGCGCACGTCCTAAAACCCATCTAGATGTACAAGTCCCAGTTCTAAATCACACAAGTCTGTAAGTCTGTCTTTAGCTGCACAAGTTGTAAAATCAAAATCATAATAATAATAATAATAATAATAATAATAATAATAATAATAATAATAATAATAATAATAATAATAATAATAATAATCATAATAATAATAATAATAATAATAATCTACTGCATAAGTCCAAAAGAGCACAAATGAAAGGTAAGGGGAAAAAACAAGGAATGTCACAAAACTGCATTTTCGAGAAAACGGCGTTTTAATATTGAAAACTGCGTACACAGAATAGGGTTATAAAATCTTTTGCCACTTTTTACATGAACATTTCTTCATCTACGGATGCATGGCATAGACGGTCAAATAGTGCCAAGAGTCACCAACAGATAGGACAAAGCACCCGAAAAAGCACATACATGGACATTCATTGTTTTTTCCCCGTACCCTTCAAATTAGTAAAATAATTTACCATCACAAATCCTAAATTCCACAAGACCTTAACTGCAGTACTTAACTGCAGAAGGCATAAGTTAAGAACTTTTGCTCATATTTTTAGAACTTCCGCATTTTAGGACATAGGCCATGAAAATCACCTCCCAATAAACATTCCAACTTAACACATTTTTTATTTCTTATAATGTAAAGAAACCTCCAGATCCTTGTTAGAGGTACGTTAATCATTAAACAAATGTTAATTAGTTGTTAAGTGGGGGTTACTGGTTCGATGTCAGCTCACACGAAGTGAATTTTGTGGAAGACAAGCGCCGTATGCGTGGTTTTCGCTGATTCTCCGGTCTCCTCCCACTTTCTTCATTCCGCCATTTCACTCATTTTCATCATCACCGTCTTCTTTAGCCACGGAGCACAATCTTGGGACGTTAATATATACATCTCATTTTAATTTTTTTATTAATTCAGAAATACTTTCAAATATCTAGGACCAATATTAACAGATGAAAAACATATTCAGAAAGAAATTAAATATCGACAAAAAGCAGCGAGTCGGTGATATTATTCAGTTCAGAATGTTTTGTCATCGCGTATTCTGTCAAGGAATTTGAAGCTTAAAATATATAAAACAATAATCATGCCTGTTGTTCTGTATGGTTGAGAAACATGGTCACTTCTCTGAGGGAACGTAGACTGCAAGTATTTGTGAATAAGATCCTGAGGCGAATATTCGGATCCAAGAGGAACGGGAATGCGGAATGGCGGAAACTTCATAATTTATACATAATTTATACGGTTTACGAAACTTTGTTAAGGTCGTCAAATATAGGAGGCTCAGGTGGGCAGGTCATGTAGCCAAAATGGAAAAAAGTAGGAACGCTTTTAAAGTTTTAACTGGAAATCTAATCGGAAAATGATCATTAGGAAGACATATGCGCAAATGGGAGGACAATATTAAGATGGATCTTGCAGAAATAGGAATACAAAGTAGAAACTGGATCCAGTTGGCTAAGGATATAAGTCAGCGGAGAGCTTTTGTGAACGCGGCATCATTGAACCTCCAGGTTCCATAGGCTATAGAGTTAGTTAGTTGATTCAGAAGGATGTGATTGAAAAGTTGGTTATCAGATGACCGTCTAAGGCTGTCATTTGAAATAAGTTAACCACACGTGGTTTCAATCTCCGTTTCAGATGGGAGTATGCGTGTTTACGATTGTGCTGGTAACAACTACAATCACTAATAGTTACATATTTTTGGGTTGCATTTTATTTCATTGTCCGGGGACGGCTCGCTACAATTTTGCGGGTTACATGAGTCGTACAGATGCTTCAATCCCATACGAGCGTGCGTATTTTTTTTTTTTTTCGTTTGAAGTTTTTGGTAGGGAATTATAAAGATGTTCAAAATTTTCCCGTCCCGAAAGTGTTAAATCATAGTTCAGGTGCATAGTTTCCTATAGACTACGTGCTTGGAAAATATATTTGACTACAAATAAGTAAACAATATAACTAGAGAAATTAAAAAAACAAATCAGTCTGTGAAACAATTATCTGAATTCTCATCTTTCAATTTCAATGCGAAACTAAAATATTTACCCACATGAAGCAATATTTCAGTATTACTGTTGTTCGTTTCTAAATAGCTACTGACGTTATTAATTAGTTTCTCTTTATAATTATTATTTCTTTTTATTTGAATTGTTAAAATAACACTTAAAATGGATTGCCTCGAATCTCATACCAAATAATAAAATATCCGAGGAGCACGTGTCTAATATTAAATAGATATATATTCAAGCAAATAGATACTTTTAATGTCACATAGGATTGCTGGGTCTATCTCAGGCAAGCGGGCTTTGTGGTAGATGAACACCGTGTAGGTTTGTTTTCTCAGGGTTCTCTCGTTTCCTCCCACTTTCCTCATTTCACAATTCAGTTCATTCTTATCATCATCGTCTCCAGTCGGTGTTATTCTGAACCCGAAAAGACGATAAGTAATTGTAAAATGAAGTGCTTAGACGAAAAAGGTGTTATGTTATATCTTTTTTGTGAAACGCTGCATTCTGGCGGTTCATGCATGTGTTATATGTTAATTATACTACGTAACACATTATTTAGTGAGTCCTAGTCTGAGTGCGTATATTTAGAAACGATGAAGGCAGTATGTTAATGGACAAAGTTGTGAAAGTCAATTTTTTCATCGTATTCAATTTGTTACATAACATCTTTATCCTCTAAGCACTTACATTTTCAGAAAAAAAAGTTGCGAATGCCCCAAGAGCATTGCCAGAAGGAACTTAAAAAGAGTGGACAGATGGAGCGGAAAGGATAACTGTGATTGTTCCTACATGTAAAAGTAAATCTTTTTATCCGCACCTTCTTCTGTTCCTAGCAAAAATTCGCAAAATATAATATTTCTAGGATTTACAGTTCCCGAGACATAGCTCCCTAAATCTCCAAAATTCGAACTTTTTTTTTTTTGACAATATCTGGGGAACGGTGCCGAGATGGCCAACAGTCAGTTGTCCAGTAACCACCGCTTACTATTTGGTACCAAAATGTTCACCATCCTCTTACGTATTGATCAACATCAATATCATATCTCTATGAATTATGGTTCCAGAGATATGGCTCCTTAAATACCAGGTAATCGGCAATTTTTAGGCCAATATCTCAGGATGTTAAGAGTGACGAGAAAAAATTCCATCACTTTCTCAGATAGTATTTGATGCTCTATCGAAGGAAGGCTCAAAATTGAAAAAAATAAAATAAAATAAAACGCAAATAACAGACAGACAGACACAAAGAAATAGAGAATTCAGTATCGAACCTTTTAAGTTCATTGAAAATGATGGAACTAGATTGTTTCTATTAGAGAAATAAAATGGAAACGCCGGTTAGGCTAAAGGAGATTGTATAATGAGATATCAATGCAATGGTGGAATGAAGAAAGTAGGAGGAAACGGAAGAACCCTAGGAAACACACGTACTCGGTAGCTGTCCATCACAAAGTCCACATGGCGCAAGCTGGGATGGAGCCAGGGACCCCAAACAGCAGAGGTGAACGCTCTACCATTGAGACACCGCGCGCCCTTGTAAGAGAAAAAGTAAATAGATGAAGCGTAAAGTCAAATTTTCATTTACACTAATCATTTCCCTGTTAACCAATCGATTATAATTTTATTGAGAAACTGTAAAAATGTATGTTGAGTTCGAAAATTTTGGCAGGTCCGACATGTTGGACCTCTCATAAGTGCACCCTGGATATAAGGCATAGATGGACATATTTGATTTGACAAAAATTTATTAGAAAATTGCTAAACACGATATATTTCGCTGTACCATACATTAATATATCAGTCCATAGGCACACCGAGATAAACAAAATACTCTAGTAGCAGAGACAGCTTGCAAACCGCTTGCTGCACGCTTAAATTGCAAGTCGGCCAAGCTTGCATCCAGCTTGATCGGAAAACGTGCAAGTATCCCATAAGCTGGATTCCAGTAACAAAGTCACACTGAGGGCAACCTTGCAATTAGTGTTCCATTCACACTTGACTGAAGTGTTTTACAACTCAAGTCAAGTCAATAGCCAATGAACGGCCAGTCATGCTATGACGCTCTGCGAAGGTTCTAAAGCATTGCTTGCAAGTAGAACAAAAGGCAGATTGTATGAAAGCACGCATCTCAAGTATAAGCGTAGAAAGTCAAAAGCCAAGAACGCGCCAACGCCAACTTGCCGAAAGTTTTCTTGCTACTGTACTAGGATAATGTGCTTCAGAGTAAATTGTGATGCGTACTTGAAAAAAAAAAAAAAAGCTTCTGTAGCGCTGAAGTTTATCGTTCGTTGTGAAATCTTTACTCCGCAGAGGTATTATACTGAATGGGGCAGAAACATGGACATTACCCAAAAGTGATGAAAAACGACTGGTAGTTTTCGAAATGTGGGTATGGAGAAGAATGGAAAAATGAAATCTTTCAGTTTAACGTCCCACGTTACACCCTTTAGGCTAGAGAGACAGATGACTAAGACGAGTGAATGATGATGAAATAATTGGTGGAATGAGAGTATGGGAGGAAACGGGAGTACTCTGAGAAAACCCACGGACACGATGTTGTCCATAACAAAGTTACTTGCTCGGAGATCGAACCAGGACTCTACACACCAGAGGTATAACTGCTACTTTGAAGTAAATTCCAAAGTTTAAAAGTTATGCACGTTCTCGACGAATACGGCGTGGGAGTTAGATGTCCTTTGTGGCATAATTGTGACCCTCTTTGTGTCAATAGAGCATAGGTCGGGATCTTCAAAAAGCCGTAAAAGGTAAGGCTAACTTGCCTTCTGTAAAGCCATGACAGATGAGCTTTGGAGGCGAAGATCTGTCTTAAAATCTTCTGCAATTTTACGAACAAATCGTTGGAAGGGTAGCTTTTGGATAAGCAACTCCGTGCTCTCCTGGTAACTACGAATTTCTGATAAAGCCACAGTACCAGGCCTGTAACGATGGGACTTTATAACTCCACCGGTAGCTCGAGGTGCCTCCTAGGAACTTTGTCTCTAGTAGATTTCTTAGCTGTCTGCTTGGTTCGTGCCATTCTGACTCTCCCAACTTCTTTCTAAATCACAGAGCCATCGTGACTCCTCTACGACAATTTTGAAGGAGAAAGTGAAACCCACAACTCTTTTCAAAATGAGAGTTCTACAGTTCTGTTTGTTTTATTCAGGACAATTCTCGTTTTCACGCCTCCGTTTGGGAATGGAAACGTGACGAGAACTAAATTAAATATTCTATCTCATTTTTGGGAAACCTAGAAATGGATGCTGTAGAATAACCTATTTAAGATGAAACTTATGCTGATGCGTACAGTAATCAGACTTTTCATTAACATAAAAGTAAAAAAACAATGTACAATATGATTAATGAAAATAACTAACTATATTTACACTCTTAAATTTTAATTTTCTTTTCAATGAACTTAAAAAGTTCGTTACCGAATTCTCTATGTCTGCCTGTCTCTTATTTGCATTTTTTCAATTTTGAGCCTTTCATTCGATAGAACATCAAAAACTATCTGAGAACGTAATGGAATTTTTCGTGTCACTCGTATCATTACCGGAGATTCCCGGAAAAAGTGACCAATTTCCGGAGATTTAAGGAACCATATCTCGGGAACCGTAAGGCATAAAATCATATTGGTGTTGATCAATATCTAAGAGGATGGTGAATATTTTGGTACCAAATAGTAACCATGGCCATCGGCCAACTGGCTACTGACCAGTTGGCCACCGTTTCCCAGATATTGGCCAAAATACTTCGAATTTTTGAAGATTTAAAGAGCCATATCTCGGGAACCGTAAGTCATAGAGAGATGATATTTTGCAAATTTTTGCGAGAAGCAGAAGAAGGTATGGATAAAAAGATTTACTTTTAGATGTAGGAACATTCACTGTTATCCTTCCCGCTCCATCTCTCCATTCTTTTTTTTTTTCCTGCAATGTTCTTGGAGCATTTTCAACTGTTTTACTATAATATTACTCAAATATTACATGTATATGAATCGATAGACCACATTAGGCTGACAAAATGAGATCTTGAGGTTAATATTTTAATGCGTAGTTTTCGAATATATATATATATATATGCCGTTAGAAAGTATATTCTTTGTTGGCAGTCTGGTTTGATAGCTTTTTATCCTGTTTGACTAAATTACTTATCCTGTTTGAATATATTGTTTACCCTGTTTAACTAGATTATTTATCATGTTTGACTAGATTATTTATCCTGTTTTACTAGATTACTTATCTTGTTTGAATATATTATTTATCCTGTTTGACAAAATTATTTATCCTGCTTGACTAAATTATTTATCCTGTTTGAGTAGATTGTTCATTCTGTTTGACTAGATCATTCATCCTTTTGACTAGATTATTTATCTTGTTTGACTAAATTATTTATCCTGTTCGACTAGATTATTTATCCTGCTTGACTAAATTATTTATCCTGTTTGACTAGATTGTTCATCCTGTTTGACTAAATTTATTTATCTTTTTGACTGGATTATTTATCCTGTTTGACTAGCTTATGCAACCTGATTGAGTAGAGTAATCATTCTGTTTGACTGGATTTTTCATTCTGTTTGACTAGATTATATATTATTTATGTACTATATGTGGAAAATATACATTATTAAGAGTCTACTGTATCTAATCTTATTAGAAAACTGTTATGTTAAACCACGTTATGTCCATTTTAACCAATTTTGGAGAAGAACGAAAAAAAAAACAATCAAAATTTATGATAACAAAATATAATTTTTTATTTTGAGTTTAGCGCCCCTTTCAGCAGCGAGGGTATATGAGACATGAACCTACAACTTAACATGGGATTTGAACTACATAAGCTCCCGTCGGAAATGGAACTCGGGTCTCTTACGCCAAAGGTTTGTAGAATACTATTTTCACAAAACAATGATATGCTTTTGGACAACAATACGTTGTAAGTGTATTAAATGTCACTTTTGCATGTCATTTGAAGTTTAGCGGGCTGAGAAAATTTATATACTGTGTTGAATTTAGCGAGTTTTAATACAATAATCACTTAAAACAAGGTTAAAATTTCTTTGTAAATACTTATATCATCTCTTTTCTCTTGTTAACGTTGTTTTTTAAAGATCACGTTAATTGGGTTTATAAACGTACTTAAAATTTAAAAGTCACTGTTTTTATTAGCAAAAGCATACATTCAAATTTAACCAATTTCCTCAGGATACTCGTTGTCAGAATGTTGAGTTAAAGTGGCACTCGGTCTTGAAGCAGCTATATTAAAAATGTCTGACTCGTAATGCTCCAATGATTTATCGGAGATGTAGGTAGGTCCAAAATGACTGTCAAGAGAATTGACCAAAGGCCAACTTTGAAACCACTTTTCACCTAGATCTAACTGATCCGGGTGATACGATGTTAGACGATACTGTTTTAGTCATATATGGCTGAGACCTCAGGATTCATTTTAAGGAGAGAGAGAAAATCAGAGAAAAGTAGAATAACAGTCCTCATTTGTTTTCCCAACACCGTCACATACAACCCTAATAGCGACGCACTACTCCTAATAGTGATGTGCATAATTCCCCATGTAACACACATAGTATTTATAAAAAAAAAATCTTGTAAAATATAAAATTCTGCACAATTCAATTGTTCCTAACTCTTCTTTGTGATTAATATATAAGATTTGTAACCATCAAACATGAGGAAAGAATTAGTCTCACATTATCATAAAAGCTTTGATCTGCAATTTGAATGGTTGAAAAGCTTATAAAACAACCCGGATATCATAAGCAGCATCAATATTTTATTGGGCTTCGCTAATTAGTAAACCTCTCTTGTAAACAGCGCATCATTAACACAACTGTTTGCTCACCACAAAGATCTTGGAAACAATTTAATTGAATATCAAAGAAGAGAAATGGATAATAAAAAAAATAATTCCAGGAAGCCTGGAAGCTAGACAACCTAATTAACGCTTTTGTTAACAGGTAATCTAAGTTATAGGATATTACAGTGCCAAAATTTACATAATTTTGAAATATATATTCAAATCATTTTACAAAACAACACACAGGGTGACCTAATAAAACCTTGGCCAACATTTTAAAGGCTGATAAAATAAAAAGGTATTGTAGAGAGGAAGTTGTTTATTCAAAAATATAAAATGATATTGAAAACCGCTTAAGTAAAATTTCAGGTTAAAATTATACTTATATTCTCCCTAGGAAACCCAACAGCTGCAGTATGTTTCATTGCGGAACGATTTGGGGATTACAAAACAGACGTTCTCACATCCTCATTTATCTCAGGCCTACGAGCACTTTTAGTTCGGCCAGATTTTTTTTTTTTAACGCTGAGTCCGTTGTTCGAAAATTCTCGACCTATTGTAAGATAGTCTTCCGGGATCAGGAGCAGTTTCATTACGTTGAATTGTAATCCTTAAGTGGAAAGCTCTTTGCACTGTAATCACAGAACTGCTGCTTTTGAAAATCATTTTGACTGCGTACGAGCGATGAGATCCTGACCAAACCATAAGGACAATTGAAAACGGCAAAAACAGGAGAGTGGTGAGAGGAAGCGTTGATTCCCACTCCTCTTGTCCCTCTACTGATAATGCTACAGCCGATCAAAAGGTGCAAAGTTTTATTGGTTATTACTGACAATAATTGAATTGCCAAATATTCTGTCATTTCAACACCCAACAGAACAAAGTAAGTCAAATCAGTATAAAGTAATTCCAAACTTTTTTCAATGCCATTTTAAATTTTTGAATAAACAAGTTTCTATCTGCAATACTTTTTGTTTTATTAGCCTTTAAAATGTTGCAGGTTTTATTGGCTCACACTGTACTAATTAGCAATACCATTTTGAATGTCAGATTTAAAAATAAAAACACTTTTAATTGAATAGACCTACACGACCTGCATTGGAACAAGTACAGTATAACATTTTGCAAAATTTTAAGAATCTTAAGATTCAGGGAAATCATATGTTTTGATTGAATTTTCTAGGGTTGCCTAAAATAGAAAAGTAGAAGTTGTATAGTCTTAAAAAGGTGTTGGAGAAGTCTGTATGTCGTCTCGAAAAGTCTGTCTCATTTCTGAACCCGAAAAGACGATAAGTAATTGTAAAATGAAGTGCTTAGACGAAAAAGGTGTTATGTTATATCTTTTTTGTGAAACGCTGCATTCTGGCGGTTCATGCATGTGTTATATGTTAATTATACTACGTAACACATTATTTAGTGAGTCCTAGTCTGAGTGCGTATATTTAGAAACGATGAAGGCAGTATGTTAATGGACAAAGTTGTGAAAGTCAATTTTTTCATCGTATTCAATTTGTTACATAACATCTTTATCCTCTAAGCACTTACATTTTCAGAAAAAAAAGTTGCGAATGCCCCAAGAGCATTGCCAGAAGGAACTTAAAAAGAGTGGACAGATGGAGCGGAAAGGATAACTGTGATTGTTCCTACATGTAAAAGTAAATCTTTTTATCCGCACCTTCTTCTGTTCCTAGCAAAAATTTGCAAAATATAATATTTCTAGGATTTACAGTTCCCGAGACATAGCTCCCTAAATCTCCAAAATTCGAACTTTTTTTTTGACAATATCTGGGGAACGGTGCCGAGATGGCCAACAGTCAGTTGTCCAGTAACCACCGCTTACTATTTGGTACCAAAATGTTCACCATCCTCTTACGTATTGATCAACATCAATATCATATCTCTATGAATTATGGTTCCAGAGATATGGCTCCTTAAATACCAGGTAATCGGCAATTTTTAGGCCAATATCTCAGGATGTTAAGAGTGACGAGAAAAAATTCCATCACTTTCTCAGATAGTATTTGATGCTCTATCGAAGGAAGGCTCAAAATTGAAAAAAATAAAATAAAATAAAACGCAAATAACAGACAGACAGACACAAAGAAATAGAGAATTCAGTATCGAACCTTTTAAGTTCATTGAAAATGATGGAACTAGATTGTTTCTATTAGAGAAATAAAATGGAAACGCCGGTTAGGCTAAAGGAGATTGTATAATGAGATATCAATGCAATGGTGGAATGAAGAAAGTAGGAGGAAACGGAAGAACCCTAGGAAACACACGTACTCGGTAGCTGTCCATCACAAAGTCCACATGGCGCAAGCTGGGATGGAGCCAGGGACCCCAAACAGCAGAGGTGAACGCTCTACCATTGAGACACCGCGCGCCCTTGTAAGAGAAAAAGTAAATAGATGAAGCGTAAAGTCAAATTTTCATTTACACTAATCATTTCCCTGTTAACCAATCGATTATAATTTTATTGAGAAACTGTAAAATGTATGTTGAGTTCGAAAATTTTGGCAGGTCCGACATGTTGGACCTCTCATAAGTGCACCCTGGATGTAAGACATAGATGGACATATTTGATTTGACAAAAATTTATTAGAAAATTGCTAAACACGATATATTTCGCTGTACCATACATTAATATATCAGTCCATAGGCACACCGAGATAAACAAAATACTCTAGTAGCAGAGACAGCTTGCAAACCGCTTGCTGCACGCTTAAATTGCAAGTCGGCCAAGCTTGCATCCAGCTTGATCGGAAAACGTGCAAGTATCCCATAAGCTGGATTCCAGTAACAAAGTCACACTGAGGGCAACCTTGCAATTAGTGTTCCATTCACACTTGACTGAAGTGTTTTACAACTCAAGTCAAGTCAATAGCCAATGAACGGCCAGTCATGCTATGACGCTCTGCGAAGGTTCTAAAGCATTGCTTGCAAGTAGAACAAAAGGCAGATTGTATGAAAGCACGCATCTCAAGTATAAGCGTAGAAAGTCAAAAGCCAAGAACGCGCCAACGCCAACTTGCCGAAAGTTTTCTTGCTACTGTACTAGGATAATGTGCTTCAGAGTAAATTGTGATGCGTACTTGAAAAAAAAAAAAGCTTCTGTAGCGCTGAAGTTTATCGTTCGTTGTGAAATCTTTACTCCGCAGAGGTATTATACTGAATGGGGCAGAAACATGGACATTACCCAAAAGTGATGAAAAACGACTGGTAGTTTTCGAAATGTGGGTATGGAGAAGAATGGAAAATGAAATCTTTCAGTTTAACGTCCCACGTTACACCCTTTAGGCTAGTGAGACAGATGACTAAGACGAGTGAATGATGATGAAATAATTGGTGGAATGAGAGTATGGGAGGAAACGGGAGTACTCTGAGAAAACCCACGGACACGATGTTGTCCATAACAAAGTTACTTGCTCGGAGATCGAACCAGGACTCTACACACCAGAGGTATAACTGCTACTTTGAAGTAAATTCCAAAGTTTAAAAGTTATGCACGTTCTCGACGAATACGGCGTGGGAGTTAGATGTCCTTTGTGACATGATTGTGACCCTCTTTGTGTCAATAGAGCATAGATCGGGATCTTCAAAAAGCCGTAAAAGGTAAGGCTAACTTGCCTTCTGTAAAGCTATGACAGATGAGCTTTGGAGGAGAAGATCTCTCTTAAAATCTTCTGCAATTTTACGAACAAATCGTTGGAAGGGTAGCTTTTGGATAAGCAACTCCGTGCTCTCCTGGTAACTACGAATTTCTGATAAAGCCACAGTACCAGGCCTGTAACGATGGGACTTTATAACTCCACCGGTAGCTCGAGGTGCCTCCTAGGAACTTTGTCTCTAGTAGATTTCCTAGCTGTCTGCTTGGTTCGTGCCATTCTGACTGTCTCAACTTCTTTCTAGATCACTGAGCCATCGTGCTTCCTCTACTACAATTTTGAAGGAGAAAGTGAAACCCACAACTCTTTTCAAAATGAGAGTTCTACAGTTCTGTTTGTTTTCTCCAGGACAATTCTCGCTTTCACGCCTCCGTTTGGCAAAGGAAACGTGACGGGAACTAAATTAAATATTCTATCTCATTTTTGGGAAACCTAGAAATGGATGATGTAGAATAGCCTATTTAAGATGAAACTTATGCTGACGCGTACAGTAATCAGACTTTTCATTAACATACAAGTAAGAACACACTGTAAAATATGATTAATGAAAATAACCAACTATAATTAGCATTTTTAATTTTTAATGTTTTTTTCAATGAACTTAAAAAGTTCGTTACTGAATTCTCTGTCTGTTATTTGCATTATTTCAATTTTGAGCCTTCCATTCGAAAGAACATAAAAAACTATCTGAGAACGTAATTGAATTTTGCGCGTCACTCGTACCATTCCCGAGATCGCCAACTCGAAAAAATGGCCAATTTCCGGAGATTTAAGGAGCCATATCTCGGGAACCGTAAGGTATAGAGAGATCATATTTTTGTTTATCAATATCTAAAAGAATGGTGAACATTTTGGTGCCAAATAGTAACCGGTGGCCACTGGTTTAGAAACTTACCATCAGTTAATATCGGTACCAACATTTTTACCATCCTCTTAGGTATTGATTAACACCAATATCATCTACATATGACTTACCATTGAAGAGATATTGGCCAAAAAATAGTTCCGATTTCGGAAGATTTAAGGAGTCATATCTAGGGAACCGCAAGTCATAGGGAGATCGTATGGATGTTGATCAATATCAAAGGGGATAGTGAATATTTTGACATCAAATAGTAACCATGGCCATTGGCCAACTGGCTACTGACTAGCTGGTCACCGTTCCCTAGATATTGGCCAAAATAGTTCGAATTTTGGAAGGTTTAAACAGCCATACCTCGGGAACCGTAAGTCGTAGAAAGATGATATTTTGCAATTTTTTGCGGGAAGCAGAAGAAGGTATGGATAAAAAGTTTTACTTTTGCATGTAAAAACAATCACTGTTATCCTTCCCGCTCCTTCTCTCCATTCTTTTTTTTTAAAGTTCGTTCTGCAATGCTGTTGGAGCATTTTCAACTGTTTTACTATAATATTACTCAAAGATTACATGTATATGAATCGATAGACCAAATTAGGCTGACAAAACGAGATCTTGAGGTTAATATTTTAATGCGTAGTTTTCGAAAAAATATATATATATATGCCGTTAGAAAGTATATTCTTGGTAGTCTGGTTTGATAGCTTTTTATCCTGTTTGACTAAATTACTTATCCTGTTTGAATATATTGTTTACCCTGTTTAACTAGATTATTTATCATGTTTGACTAGATTATTTATCCTGTTTTACTAGATTACTTATCTCGTTTGAATATATTATTTATCCTGTTTGACAGGATTATTTATCCTGCTTGACTAAATTATTTATCCTGTTTGAGTAGATTGTTCATTCTGTTTGACTAGATCATTCATCCTTTTGACTAGATTATTTATCTTGTTTGACTAAATTATTTATCCTGTTCGACTAGATTATTTATCCTGCTTGACTAAATTATTTATCCTGTTTGACTAGATTGTTCATCCTGTTTGACTAAATTTATTTATCTTTTTGACTGGATTATTTATCCTGTTTGACTAGCTTATGCAACCTGATTGAGTAGAGTAATCATCCTGTTTGACTGGATTTTTCATTCTGTTTGACTAGATTATATATTATTTATGTACTATATGTGGAAAATATACATTATTAAGAGTCTACTGTATCTAATCTTATTAGAAAACTGTTATGTTAAACCACGTTATGTCCTTTTTTACCAATTTTGTAGAAGAACGAAAAAAAAAAAACAATCAAAATTTATGATAACAAAATATAATTTTTTATTTTGAGTTTAGCGCCCCTTTCAGCAGCGAGGGTATATGAGACATGAACCTACAACTTAACATGGGATTCGAACCACATAACCTCCCGTCGGAAATGGAACTCGGGTCTCCTACGCCAAAGGTTTGTAGAATACTATTTTCACAAAACAATGATATGCTTTTGGACAAAAATACGTTGTAAGTGTATTAAATGTCACTTTTGCATGTCGTTTGAGGTTTAGCGGGCTGAGAAAATTTATATACTGTGTTGAATTTAGCGAGTTTTAATACAATAATCACTTAAAACGAGATTAAAATTTCTTTGTAAATACTTATACCATCTCTTTTCTCTTGTTAACGTCCTTTTTTTAAAAGATCACGTTAATTGGGTTTATAAACGTACTTCAAATTTAAAAGTCATTGTTTTTATTAGCAAAAGCATATATTCAAATTTAACCAATTTCCTCAGGATACTCGTTGTCAGAATGTTGAGTTAAAGTGGCACTCGGTCTTGAAGCAGCTATATTAAAAATGACTGACTCGTAATACTCCAATGATTTATCGGAGGTGTAGGTAGGTCCAAAATGACTGTCAAGAGAATTGACCAAAGGCCAACTTTGAAACCACTTTTCACCTAGATCTAACTGATCCGGGTAATACGATGTTAGACGATACTGTTTTAGTCATATATGGCTGAGACCTCAGGATTCATTTTAAGGAGAGAGAGAAAATAAGAGAAAAGTAGAATAACGGTCCTCATTTGTTTTCCCAACACCGTCACATACAACCCTAACAGCGACGCACTACTCCTAATAGTGATGTGCATAATTCCCCATGTAACACACATAGTATTTATAAAAAAAAATTCTTGTAAAATATAAAATTCTGCACAATTCAATTGTTCCTAACTCTTCTTTGTGATTAATATATAAGATTTGTAACCATCAAACATGAGGAAAGAATCAGTCTCACATTATCATAAAAGCTTTGATCTGCAATTTGAATGGTTGAAAAGCTTATAAAACAACCCGGATATCATAAGCAGCATCAATATTTTATTGGGCTTCGCTAATTAGTAAACCTCTCTTGTAAACAGCGCATCATTAACACAACTGTTTGCTCACCACAAAGATCTTGGAAACAATTTAATTGAATATCAAAGAAGAGAAATAGATAATAAAAAAAATAATTCCAGGAAGCCTGGAAGCTAGACAACCTAATTAACGCTTTTGTTAACAGGTAATCTAAGTTATAGGATATTACAGTGCCAAAATTTACATAATCTTGAAATATATATTCAAATCATTTTACAAAACAACACACAGGGTGACCTAATAAAACCTTGGCCAACATTTTAAAAGCCGATAAAATAAAAAAGTATTGTAGAGAGGAAGTTGTTTATTCAAAAATATAAAATGATATTGAAAACCGCTTAAGTAAAATTTCAGGTTAAAATTATACTTATATTCTCCCTAGGAAACCCAACAGCTGCACTATGTTTCCTTGCGGAACGATTTGGGGATTACAAAACAGACGTTCTCACATCCCCATTTATCTCAGGCCTACGAGCACTTTTAGTTCAGCCAGATTGTTTTATTTTTTAACGCTGGGTCCGATGTTCGAAAATTCTCGACCTATTGTAAGATAGTCTTCCGGGATCAGGAGCAGTTTCATTACGTTGAATTGTAATCCTTAAGTGGAAAGCTCTTTGCACTGTAATCACAGAACTGCTGCTTTTGAAAATCATTTTGACTGCGTACGAGCGATGAGATCCTGACCAAACCATAAGGACAATTGAAAACGGCAAGTACAGGAGAGTGGTGAGAAGAAGCGATTATTCCCACTTCTCTTGTCTCTCTACTGATAATGCTACAGCCGATAAAAAAGGCGAGGTTTTATTGGTTATTACCAACAATAATTTTATTGCCAAATATTCTGTCATTTCAACACACAACAGAACAAAGTAAGTCAAATCAGTACAAAGTAATTCCGAAGTTTTTCAACGCCATTCTAAAATTTCGAATAAACAAGTTTCTATCTGCAACACTTTTTGTTTTATTAGCCTTTAAAATGTTGCAGGTTTTATTGGCTCACACTGTACTAATTAACAATACAATTTTGAATGTCAGATTAAAAAAAAAAAAAAAAAACTTTTAATTGAATTGACCTGCACGACCTGCATTGTAACAAGTACAGTATAAAATTTTGCAAAATTTTAAGAATAATTATAAGAAAGTAGACAGCAATGTTATTCAGGGAAATCATATGTTTTGATTAAATTTTCTAGGTTTGCCTAAAATAGAAAAGTAGAAGTTGTATAGTCTTGAAAAGTTGTTGGAAAAGTCTGTATGTCGTCTCGAAAAGTCTGTCTCATTTCGTATCATGAACAACCCTTATGTTTAGAAATTACCCAAATTAAATCATTGTATTATTCATAATGGACAATATACCAAGTGTTTCAAATACACAACTAAACTTTGAAAGCCTAGTTCGGATATCCACATAAGAAAAGCTTAGTTTTTGAAATAGAGACTATTACAAGTTTGTGTAAACTATTTTACCGACGAGGAGCTTGATGAAGAAATCACGTGTATTTATTTAATAGACTGTATATTACTTAATTGCAATACTCTAACGAGTTATACGCATTTTCAAAGCTTATAATAAGATGTCAGTGTCTCGGAATTCTTTGAGGTTTCAGACACCAATTTTGGTACTTGGACTTTGATTTTAAATCATTAAACATATGTGTCAGCGTTTATTTCCTTTTTTCTTTTTTAAATATTTGACCTACAAGAAAAATAAAAAGGATTGAATGTGATTCATTACGTTACCCTCACGAGATGTTTGAAATTCGTGTGAGACTTCGTTCAGGAGGTGCATTTCGCCAGCCCCCCCACCTTGGAGTTTCGAAACAAAACCTATGCCAATCGTTTGTGCTACGTTTGTGCCGGAATGTACCGCAAAAATTTTCGTTTGTACCACTTCCGGTACGAAGTTATAAGGGTTTTAAAGTGGGGGGGCTGGGGAAACGGCAGCCCCCCCACCTTGGAATTTCGAAACGAAACCCATGGCAATCGTTTGTGCTATGTTTGTGCCGGAATGTACCGCAAAAATTTTCGTTTGTACCACTACCGGTACGAAGTTATAAGGGTTTTAAAGTGGGGGGGGCTGGGGAAACGGCAGCCCCCCACCTAGGAATTTCAAAATTAAACCTATGCTAATCGTTTGTGCTACGTTTGTGCCGGAATGTACCGCAAAAATTTTCGTTTGTACCACTTCCGGTACGAAGTTATAAGGGTTTTAAAGTGGGGGGGCTGGAGAAACGGCAGCCTCCAAACTTGGAATTTTGAAACAAAACCTATGGCAATCGTTTGTGCTACGTTTGTGCCGGAATGTACCGCAAAAATTTTCGTTTGTACCACTTCCGGTACGAAGTTATAAGGGTTTCAAAGTGGGGGGGCTGGAGAAACGGCAGCCTCCAAACTTGGAATTTCGAAACAAAACCTATGGCAATCGTTTGTGCTACGTTTGTGCCGGAATGTACCGTAAACATTTTCGTTTGTACCACTTCCGGTACGAACTTAAAAGGGTTTTAAAGTGGGGGGGCTGGAGAAACGGCAGCCTCCAAACTTGGAATTTCGAAACAAAACCTATGGCAATCGTTTGTGCTACGTTTGTGCCGGAATGTACCGTAAACATTTTCGTTTGTACCACTTCCGGTACGAAGTAATAAGGGTTTTAAAGTGGGGGGCTGGAGAAACAGCAGCCTCAAAACTTGGAATTTCGAAACAAAAACTATGGCATTCGTTTGTGCTACGTTTGTGCCGAAATGTACCGTAAACATTTTCTTTTGCACCACTTCCGGTACGAAGTTATAAGGGTTTTAAAGTGGGGGGGGGGCTGGAGAAGCGGCAGCCACCAAACTTGGAATTTCGAAAGAAAAACCTATGGCAATCGTTTGTGCTACGTTTGTGCCGGAATGTACCGCAAAAATTTTTGTCTGTACCACTTCCGGTACGAAGTTATAAGGGTTTTGAAATGGGGGGCTAGGGAAACGGCAGCCTCCAACCTAGGAATTTCAAAACAAATCCTATGCCAATCGTTTGTGCTACGTTTGTGCCGGAATGTACCGCAAAAATTTTCGTTTGTACCACTTCCGGTACGAAGTTATAAGGGTTTTGAAGTGGAGAGGCTGCAGAAACGGAAGCCTGCAATCTTGGAATTTCGAAACAAAAACTATGCCAATCGCTTGTGTTCGTTTGTGCCGGAATGTACCGCAAAAATTTTCGATTGTACCACTTCCGGTACGAAATTGTAAGGGTTGAAGTGGAGGGGTGGGGAAACGGCAGCCCCCCACCTAGGAATTTCAAAGCAAAATTTATGTCAATCGTTTGTGCTAGGTTTGTGCCTGAATGTACCGCAAAAATTTTCGTTTGTACCACTTCCGGTATGAAGTTATAAGGTTTTAAAGTGGGGGGCTGGAGAAACGGCAGCCTCCAAACTTGGAATTTCGAAACAAAAACTATGCCAATCGTTTGTGCTACGTTTGTGCCGGACAAAAATTTTCGTTTGTACCACTTCCGGTACGAAGTTATAAGGGTTTCAAAGTGGGGGGGCTGGAGAAACGGCAGCCTCCAACCTTGGAATTTCAAAACAAAACCTATGCCAATAGTGTGTGCTACGTTTGTGCCGGAATGTGCCGCAAAAATTTTCGTTTGTACCACTTCCGGTACGAAGTTATAATAGTTTTAAAGTGGGGGCTGGGGAAACGGCAGCCCCCCCACCTTGGAATTTCGAAACGAAACCTATGCCAATCGTTTGTGCTACGTTTGTGCCGGAATGTACCGCAAAAATTTTCGTTTGTACCACTTCCGGTACGAAGTTATAAGGGTTTTAAAGTGGGGGGGGGGCTGGAGAAAGGACAGGCTTCAAAGTTGGAATTTCGAAACAAAACCTATGGCAATCGTTTGTGCTACGTTTGTGCCGGAATGTACCGATAAATATTTCATTTGTACCACTTCCGGTACGAAGTTATAAGGGTTTCAAAGTGGGGGGGCTGGAGAAACGGAAGCCTCCAACCTTGGAATTTCGAAACAAAACCTATGGCAACCGTTTGTGCTACGTTTGTGCCGGAATGTCCCGTAAACATTTTCGTTTGTACCACTTCCGGTACGGAGTTATAAGGGTTTTAAAGTGGGGGGGCTGCAGAAACGGCAGCCTCAAAACTTGGAATTTCGAAACAAAAACTATGGCATTCGTTTGTGCTACGTTTGTGCCGAAATGTACCGTAAACATTTTCGTTTGCACCACTTCCGGTACGAAGTTATAAGGGTTTTAAAGTGGGGGGGCTGGAGAAGCGGCAGCCACCAAACTTGGAATTTCGAAAGAAAAACCTATGGCAATCGTTTGTGCTACGTTTGTGCCGGAATGTACCGCAAAAATTTTTGTCTGTACCACTTCCGGTACGAAGTTATAAGGGTTTTGAAATGGGGGGCTAGGGAAACGGCAGCCTCCAACCTAGGAATTTCAAAACAAATCCTATGCCAATCGTTTGTGCTACGTTTGTGCCGGAATGTACCGCAAAAATTTTCGTTTGTACCACTTCCGGTACGAAGTAATAAGGGTTTTGAAGTGGAGAGGCTGCAGAAACGGAAGCCTGCTATCTTGGAATTTCGAAACAAAAACTATGCCAATCGCTTGTGTTCGTTTGTGCCGGAATGTACCGCAAAAATTTTCGATTGTACCACTTCCGGTACGAAATTGTAAGGGTTGAAGTGGAGGGGTGGGGAAACGGCAGCCCCCCACCTAGGAATTTCAAAGCAAAATTTATGTCAATCGTTTGTGCTAGGTTTGTGCCTGAATGTATCGCTTACCACTTCCGTTATGAAGTTATAAGGTTTTAAAGTGGGGAGCTGGAGAAACGGCAGCCTCCAAACTTGGAATTTCGAAACAAAAACTATGCCAATCGTTTGTGCTACGTTTGTGCCGGACAAAAATTTTCGTTTGTACCACTTCCGGTACGAAGTTATAAGGGTTTCAAAGTGGGGGGGGCTGGAGAAACGGCAGCCTCCAACCTTGGAATTTCGAAACAAAACCTATACCAATAGTGTGTGCTACGTTTGTGCCGGAATGTGCCGCAAAAATTTTCGTTTGTACCACTTCCGGTACGAAGTTATAATAGTTTTAAAGTGGGGGATGGGGAAACGGCAGCCCCCCACCTTGGAATTTCGAAACGAAACCTATGCCAATCGTTTGTGCTACGTTTGTGCCGGAATGTACCGCAAAAATTTTCGTTTGTACCACTTCCGGTACGAAGTTATAAGGGTTTTAAAGTGGGGGGGGGGGCTGGAGAAAGGACAGCCTTCAAACTTGGAATTTCGAAACAAAACCTATGGCAATCGTTTGTGCTACGTTTGTGCCGGAATGTACCGTTAAATATTTCATTTGTACCACTTCCGGTAAGAAGTTATAAGGGTTTCAAAGTGGGGGCTGGAGAAACGGAAGCCTCAAAACTTGGAATTTCGAAACAAAAGGTATGCCAATCGTTTGTGCTACGTTTGTGCCGGAATGTACCGCAAAAAATTTCGTTTGTACCACTTCCGGTACGAACTTAAAAGGGTTTTAAAGTGGGGGGGCTGGAGAAACGGCAGCCTCCAAACTTGGAATTTCGAAACAAAACCTATGGCAATCGTTTGTGCTGTTTGTGCCGAAATGTAACGTAAACATTTTCGTTTGTACCACTTCCGGTACGAAGTAATAAGGGTTTTAAAGTGGGGGGCTGGAGAAACGGCAGTCTCAAAACTTGGAATTTCGAAACAAAAACTATGGCATTCGTTTGTGCTACGTTTGTGCCGAAATGTACCGTAAACATTTTCGTTTGCACCACTTCCGGTACGAAGTTATAAGGGTTTTAAAGTGGGGGGGCTGGAGAAGCGGCAGCCACCAAACTTGGAATTTCGAAAGAAAAACCTATGGCAATCGTTTGTGCTACGTTTGTGCCGGAATGTACCGCAAAAATTTTTGTCTGTACCACTTCCGGTACGAAGTTATAAGGGTTTTGAAATGGGGGGCTAGGGAAACGGCAGCCTCCAACCTAGGAATTTCAAAACAAAACCTATGCCAATCGTTTGTGCTACGTTTGTGCCGGAATGTACCGCAAAAATTTTCGTTTGTACCACTTCCGGTACGAAGTTATAAGGGTTTTGAAGTGGAGAGGCTGCAGAAACGGAAGCCTGCAATCTTGGAATTTCGAAACAAAAACTATGCCAATCGCTTGTGTTCGTTTGTGCCGGAATGTACCGCAAAAATTTTCGATTGTACCACTTCCGGTACGAAATTGTAAGGGTTGAAGTGGAGGGGTGGGGAAACGGTAGCCCCCCACCTAGGAATTTCAAAGCAAAATTTATGTCAATCGTTTGTGCTAGGTTTGTGCCTGAATGTACCGCAAAAATTTTCGTTTGTACCACTTCCGGTATGAAGTTATAAGGTTTTAAAGTGGGGAGCTGGAGAAACGGCAGCCTCCAAACTTGGAATTTCGAAACAAAAACTATGCCAATCGTTTGTGCTACGTTTGTGCCGGACAAAAATTTTCGTTTGTACCACTTCCGGTACGAAGTTATAAGGGTTTCAAAGTGGGGGGCTGGAGAAACGGCAGCCTCCAACCTTGGAATTTCGAAACAAAGCCTATGCCAATAGTGTGTGCTACGTTTGTGCCGGAATGTGCCGCAAAAATTTTCGTTTGTACCACTTCCGGTACGAAGTTATAATAGTTTTAAAGTGGGGGCTGTGGAAACGGCAGCCCCCCCACCTTGGAATTTCGAAACGAAACCTATGCCAATCGTTTGTGCTACGTTTGTGCCGGAATGTACCGCAAAAATTTTCGTTTGTACCACTTCCGGTACGAAGTTATAAGGGTTTTAAAGTGGGGGGCTGGGGAAAGGGCAGCCCCCCACCTAGAAATTTCAAAACAAAACCTATGCCAATCGTTTGTGCTACGTTTGTGCCGGAATGTACCGCAAAAATTTTCGTTTGTACCACTTCCGGTACGAAGTTATAAGGGTTTTAAAGTGGGGGGGGGGCTGGAGAAAGGACAGGCTTCAAAGTTGGAATTTCGAAACAAAACCTATGGCAATCGTTTGTGCTACGTTTGTGCCGGAATGTACCGATAAATATTTCATTTGTACCACTTCCGGTACGAAGTTATAAGGGTTTCAAAGTGGGGGGGCTGGAGAAACGGAAGCCTCCAACCTTGGAATTTCGAAACAAAACCTATGGCAACCGTTTGTGCTACGTTTGTGCCGGAATGTCCCGTAAACATTTTCGTTTGTACCACTTCCGGTACGGAGTTATAAGGGTTTTAAAGTGGGGGGGCTGCAGAAACGGCAGCCTCAAAACTTGGAATTTCGAAACAAAAACTATGGCATTCGTTTGTGCTACGTTTGTGCCGAAATGTACCGTAAACATTTTCGTTTGCACCACTTCCGGTACGAAGTTATAAGGGTTTTAAAGTGGGGGGGCTGGAGAAGCGGCAGCCACCAAACTTGGAATTTCGAAAGAAAAACCTATGGCAATCGTTTGTGCTACGTTTGTGCCGGAATGTACCGCAAAAATTTTTGTCTGTACCACTTCCGGTACGAAGTTATAAGGGTTTTGAAATGGGGGGCTAGGGAAACGGCAGCCTCCAACCTAGGAATTTCAAAACAAATCCTATGCCAATCGTTTGTGCTACGTTTGTGCCGGAATGTACCGCAAAAATTTTCGTTTGTACCACTTCCGGTACGAAGTAATAAGGGTTTTGAAGTGGAGAGGCTGCAGAAACGGAAGCCTGCTATCTTGGAATTTCGAAACAAAAACTATGCCAATCGCTTGTGTTCGTTTGTGCCGGAATGTACCGCAAAAATTTTCGATTGTACCACTTCCGGTACGAAATTGTAAGGGTTGAAGTGGAGGGGTGGGGAAACGGCAGCCCCCCACCTAGGAATTTCAAAGCAAAATTTATGTCAATCGTTTGTGCTAGGTTTGTGCCTGAATGTATCGCTTACCACTTCCGTTATGAAGTTATAAGGTTTTAAAGTGGGGAGCTGGAGAAACGGCAGCCTCCAAACTTGGAATTTCGAAACAAAAACTATGCCAATCGTTTGTGCTACGTTTGTGCCGGACAAAAATTTTCGTTTGTACCACTTCCGGTACGAAGTTATAAGGGTTTCAAAGTGGGGGGGGCTGGAGAAACGGCAGCCTCCAACCTTGGAATTTCGAAACAAAACCTATACCAATAGTGTGTGCTACGTTTGTGCCGGAATGTGCCGCAAAAATTTTCGTTTGTACCACTTCCGGTACGAAGTTATAATAGTTTTAAAGTGGGGGATGGGGAAACGGCAGCCCCCCACCTTGGAATTTCGAAACGAAACCTATGCCAATCGTTTGTGCTACGTTTGTGCCGGAATGTACCGCAAAAATTTTCGTTTGTACCACTTCCGGTACGAAGTTATAAGGGTTTTAAAGTGGGGGGGGGCTGGAGAAAGGACAGCCTTCAAACTTGGAATTTCGAAACAAAACCTATGGCAATCGTTTGTGCTACGTTTGTGCCGGAATGTACCGTTAAATATTTCATTTGTACCACTTCCGGTAAGAAGTTATAAGGGTTTCAAAGTGGGGGCTGGAGAAACGGAAGCCTCAAAACTTGGAATTTCGAAACAAAAGGTATGCCAATCGTTTGTGCTACGTTTGTGCCGGAATGTACCGCAAAAAATTTCGTTTGTACCACTTCCGGTACGAACTTAAAAGGGTTTTAAAGTGGGGGGGCTGGAGAAACGGCAGCCTCCAAACTTGGAATTTCGAAACAAAACCTATGGCAATCGTTTGTGCTGTTTGTGCCGAAATGTAACGTAAACATTTTCGTTTGTACCACTTCCGGTACGAAGTAATAAGGGTTTTAAAGTGGGGGGCTGGAGAAACGGCAGTCTCAAAACTTGGAATTTCGAAACAAAAACTATGGCATTCGTTTGTGCTACGTTTGTGCCGAAATGTACCGTAAACATTTTCGTTTGCACCACTTCCGGTACGAAGTTATAAGGGTTTTAAAGTGGGGGGGCTGGAGAAGCGGCAGCCACCAAACTTGGAATTTCGAAAGAAAAACCTATGGCAATCGTTTGTGCTACGTTTGTGCCGGAATGTACCGCAAAAATTTTTGTCTGTACCACTTCCGGTACGAAGTTATAAGGGTTTTGAAATGGGGGGCTAGGGAAACGGCAGCCTCCAACCTAGGAATTTCAAAACAAAACCTATGCCAATCGTTTGTGCTACGTTTGTGCCGGAATGTACCGCAAAAATTTTCGTTTGTACCACTTCCGGTACGAAGTTATAAAGGTTTTGAAGTGGAGAGGCTGCAGAAACGGAAGCCTGCAATCTTGGAATTTCGAAACAAAAACTATGCCAATCGCTTGTGTTCGTTTGTGCCGGAATGTACCGCAAAAATTTTCGATTGTACCACTTCCGGTACGAAATTGTAAGGGTTGAAGTGGAGGGGTGGGGAAACGGTAGCCCCCCACCTAGGAATTTCAAAGCAAAATTTATGTCAATCGTTTGTGCTAGGTTTGTGCCTGAATGTACCGCAAAAATTTTCGTTTGTACCACTTCCGGTATGAAGTTATAAGGTTTTAAAGTGGGGAGCTGGAGAAACGGCAGCCTCCAAACTTGGAATTTCGAAACAAAAACTATGCCAATCGTTTGTGCTACGTTTGTGCCGGACAAAAATTTTCGTTTGTACCACTTCCGGTACGAAGTTATAAGGGTTTCAAAGTGGGGGGCTTGAGAAACGGCAGCCTCCAACCTTGGAATTTCGAAACAAAGCCTATGCCAATAGTGTGTGCTACGTTTGTGCCGGAATGTGCCGCAAAAATTTTCGTTTGTACCACTTCCGGTACGAAGTTATAATAGTTTTAAAGTGGGGGCTGTGGAAACGGCAGCCCCCCCACCTTGGAATTTCGAAACGAAACCTATGCCAATCGTTTGTGCTACGTTTGTGCCGGAATGTACCGCAAAAATTTTCGTTTGTACCACTTCCGGTACGAAGTTATAAGGGTTTTAAAGTGGGGGGCTGGGGAAAGGGCAGCCCCCCACCTAGAAATTTCAAAACAAAACCTATGCCAATCGTTTGTGCTACGTTTGTGCCGGAATGTACCGCAAAAATTTTCGTTTGTACCACTTCCGGTACGAAGTTATAAGGGTTTTAAAGTGGGGGGGGGAGAAAGGACAGCCTTCAAACTTGAAATTTTGAAACAAAACCTATGGCAATCGTTTGTGCTACGTTTGTGCCGGAATGTACCGCTAAATATTTCATTTGTACCACTTCCGGTACGAAGTTATAAGGGTTTCAAAGTGGGGGGGCTGGAGAAACGGAAGCCTCCAACCTTGGAATTTCGAAACAAAACCTATGGCAACCGTTTGTGCTACGTTTGTGCCGGAATGTCCCGTAAACATTTTCGTTTGTACCACTTCCGGTACGGAGTTATAAGGGTTTTAAAGTGGGGGGGCTGCAGAAACGGCAGCCTCCAAATTTGGAATTTCGAAACAAAACCTATGGCAATCGTTTGTGCTACGTTTGTGCCGGAATGTACCGCAAAAATTTTTGTTTGTACCACTTCTGGTACGAAGTTATAAGGGTTTTGAAGTGGGGGCTGGGGAAACGGCAACCCCCTACCTTGGAATTTCGAAACAAAACCTATGCCAATCGTTTGTGCTACGTTTGTGCCGGAATATACCACAAAAATTTTCGTTTGTACCACTTCCGGTACGAACTTATGTCATTTAAAGTGGGCGGGGGGGGGCTGGAGAGACGGCAGCCTCCAACCTTGGAATTTTGAAACAAAACCTATGCCAATCGTTTGTGCTAAGTTTGTGCCGAAATGTACCGCAAAAATTTTCGTTTGTACCACTTCCGGTACGAAGTTATAATAGTTTTAAAGTGGGGGCAAACTTCAGAAACATCAAATTCAATACAAATAGAGATAGAAATATTGAGTTAACGGTAATCGTTAGTGCACTTATAATCACTAAGCACTAACGTTAGTGCTATCATATTTTGGGATTTATTCAAGATTTTTGGTGGGGGGGCCAACTTCAGAAATATCAAATTGTATACAAATAAAGGTAGAAACATAGTGTTAACAGCAATCATTAACGCATCATTAGTGCACTTGAACGCACTAAGCACTAACGTTAGCGCTACTATATTTTGAGATTTATTCAAAAAATTTGGTGGGGTGGTCAACTTCAGAAATATCAAATTCTATACAAATAGTTATAGAAACATGGGGTTAATGGCAAACGTTAGTGCATCGTTAGTGAACTTAAACGTACTAAGCACTATCGTTGGTGCTACCATATTTTGGAATTCATTCAAGATTTTCGGTGGGATGGGCAACTTCAGTAATTTCAAATTATATACAAATAGAGATAGGAACATAGAGTTAACGGCAATCGTTAGTGCATCGTTAGTGCACTTAAAATACTAAACACTGACGTTAGTGCTACAATATTTTGTGATTTATTCAAGATTTTAGATGGGGGCCAACTTCAGAAATATCAAATTCTATACAAATAGAGGTAGAAACATGCAGTTAAAGACAATCGTTATTGCATCGTTAGTGCACTTAAATGCACTAAGCATTAAGGTTAGCATTACCATATTTTGGGATTTATTCAAGATTTCTGGTGGGACCAACTTAAGAAATATCAAATTTCATACAAACATTTAGTGCTTTCTAGAAGCACTAACGATACACTAATGAATGGCATTATTTTTTTGTTAGTGCTTGAAGCTGACGCAAGTTCACCGTGCCCTCCAAAGATATTGTACCTGTAGCACCTACACTATGAAGTACTAACGTTAGGGGTTGGTGCACTAAGAACCACTAACAATTGCACTAGAAGATATCATTAGTGCTTTTGAATATGGCGGAAATTTGATGCAATTAAAAATTCCCAATAAATGTCTTATAGGAGTTTAGTGACATGTAATTGTTCATAACTACACTAATATTGAAGGACAAACGAAACTGTTAGTGTTTTCTAGAAGCACTAACGATGCACTAACGATTGCACTAGAATAGATCATTAGTACTCTTGACTTTGACGGAAATTTGACGCAATGAAAAATTTCCCATAAATTTATTATGTGTTTCGTTACATGTAATTGGCCATAAGTAAACTAATATTGAAGTTCTAACTAAATTGTTAGTGTTTTCCAGAAGCACTACCAATGCACTAACGAATGGCACTAAGTTTTAGTTAGTGCTTGAAGTGGGGGCGCTAAGTTCACTCTGGCCTCAAAAGGTATTTTAATTGTAGCACATTTACTAATGAAGCACTAACCTTAGGTGTAGATGCGCTAAGAAGCACTAACAATGCACTAACGATCGCTCTAGAAGAGATCATTAGTGATTTTGAATTTGGCGGAAATTTGATTCAATGAAAAATTTGCCTAAATTTCTTGTGAGTCTCGTGATATGTAATTGGCCATAACTACACTAATAGTGAAGCACTAACGAAATTGTTAGTGCTTTATAGAAGCACTAACGAATTGGACTATTTTTTCCGTTAGTGCTTAAAGTGTCGGTGCGAAATTCACGCTGACTTCTCCATAGGTTTCTTTACTTGTAACACCTACACTAATGAAGCACTAACGTTAGGTGTTTGTGCTCTAAGAAGCAATTACGATGCACTAACAATTGCACTAACAGAGGTAATTAGTGCTTTTGAATGAGATGGGAATTTGATACAATGAATAATTCCCCATGTGTTTCTTATGGGAGTTTTGAGACTTATAATTGGCCATTTCTACACTAATGGTGAAACACTAACGAAACTACTTGTATCTTCTAGAAGTACTAACAATGCACTAACGTATAAAACTAATTTTTTCGTTAGTGCTTGTAGTGGGGGCTAAGTTCACGATAAATTCGAAAGTTTTCTTTCCTTGTAATATTAGTGCTTCCTAGTGAACCAACACCTAAGTTTCGTGCTTCATTAGTGTAGGTGCTACAAGTAAGAAACCTTTGCGGGCCAGTGTGAACTTGTTTCCCACTTCAAGCAGTAACGAAAAATAAGTCCATTCGTTAATGTATCGTTAGCGCTTCTGCAAAACACTCATAGTTCCGTTAATTCTTAACTATTGATGTAGATATGGCCAATTATATGCCACAAAAATCCCATAAGAGATTCATGTGAAATTTTTCATTGCGTCAAATTTCCGCCAAAATCAAAAGCACTAATGACCTCTTCTACTGAAATCGTTAGTGTTTCTTAGTGCATTAACACCTAACGTTAGTTCTTCATTAATGTAGGTCCTACAAGTAAAAAAACCTTTGGAAGCTTTCATGAACTTGGCGCCCCACTTCAACCAATAACGAAAAAAATTAGAGCTGTTTTCGTTAGTGCTTCACTATTAGTGTAGTTATGGCCAGTTACATCTCAGGAAACTCACATAAGAAATTTAAGGGGAGTTTTTCACTGTGTCAAATTTCTGCCAAATTAAAAAGCACTAATGATCATTTCCAGTACAATCCTTAGTGCATCGTTAGTGGTTCTTCGTGCACCAACCCCTAACGTTAGTGCTTAATTAGTGTAGGTGCTACAAGTAAAATATCTTTGGTGGTCAGCGTGAATTTGCGCCCTCTTCAAGCACTAACAAAGTAATTAGTGCATTCGTTACTGATTCCTGAAAATACTGACACTTTGTATGGAATTTGATATTTCTGAAGTTGCCCCCCACCAAAAATTTTGAATAAATTTCAAAATGTGGTAACACTAACGTTAGTGCTTAGTGCATTTAAGTGCACTAATCACGCTCTAACGATTGCCGTTAACTCCATGTTTCTACCTCTATTTGTATAAAATTTGATATTTTTTAAGTTGGCCCCCCACCAAAGATCTTGAATAAATCCCAAAATATGGTAGCACTAATGTTAGTGCTTATTGCGTTTAAGTGCACTAACAATGCACTAACGATTACCGTCAACCCCATGTTTCTACCTATATTTGTATAGAATTTGATATTTCTGAAGTTGGCCCCCCACCGAAAATCTTGATAATCCCAAAATATGGTAGCACTTACGGTAGTGCTTAGTGTGTTTAAGTGCACTAACGATGCACTACGATGCGCTAAGTTTAGTGAAAATCTGTCTGCATAAAGATGGGTGGGGGGCTAACTTCATATGAAGTAGGTCCCAAACCAAAATCTTCAATATCTCGTAAACGATCTCGTAAACGCTGATAGCACTAACGTTAGTTCTAAATGCACTAACGTGCACTAACGATGCATTAACGATATGCAACGTTTGGTGTGATTTGGGAGAGGTGGGGGGCCAACTTCAGGCACGTAATTTTTTTTGCGGTACATTCCGGTAAAAACGTACCAGAAACGATTGACATAGTCTTATCTCGAAATTCCAAGATGGGGGGTTCTGGAAACGGCAGCCCCCTAGTTAAAACTGTCATACTTTTGTACTGGAAGTGATACATACAAAAATGTTTGCGATACATTCCGACACAAATGTTGTTAAACGATTTGCATAGGTCTCGTTTCGAAATTCCGAGGGGGCATCAAAACGGCAGCCCCGTAGCTTGAAACTCTCGTATCTTTGTACCGGAAGTGGTACAGAAAAGAGTTTAGCGAAACGTTCCTGTTCAAAAGTAGTGCAAAGAGTGGGCATAGGTTTCATTTCGAAATTACTGGGTGCGGGGCTGCCGTTACCACAGCCACTCTTGAAAACTCATATAACTTCGTACCGGAAGTGGAACAAACGAAAATTTTTGCGGTACGTTCCGGCACAAACGTAGAACAAACGATTGCCATAGGTTTTGTTCCGAAATTCCAAGTTTGAGGCTGCTGCCTCTCCAGCCCCCCCATTTTAAAACCTTATAACTTCATACCGGAAGTAGTACAAACGAAAATTTTTGCGGTACATTCCGGCACAAACGTAGCACAAACGATTGTCATAGGTTATGTTTTGAAATTTTTAGGTGGGGGGCTGCCGTTTCCTCAGCCCCCACTTCAAAACCCTTATAACTTCGTACCGGAAGTGGTACAAACGAAAATTTTTGCGGTACATTCAGGCACAAACCTAGCACAAACGATTGGCATAGGTTTTGTTCTGAAACTCCTCGGTGGGGAGCTGCCGTTTCCCCAGCCCCCCACTTCAAAACACTTACAACTGCGTACCGGAAGTGGTACAAACAAAAATTCTTGCGGTACATCCGGCAGAAACGTAGCACAAACGATTGCCATAGGTTTTGTTCCGAAATTCCAAGATTGGAGGCTGCCGCTTCTCCAGCCCCCATTTTAAAACCTTATAACTTCGTACCGGAAGTGGTAAAAATAAAAATTCTTGCGGTACATTCCGGCATAAACGTAGCACAAACGATTGGCATAGGTTTTGTTTGGAAATTTCTAAATAGGGGGCTGCCGTTTCCCCAGCCCCCCCACTTTGAAACCCTTATAACTTCGTACCAGAAGTGGTACAAATGAAACTTTTTCCGGCACATTCCGGCACAAACGTAGCACAAACGATTGGCATAGTTTTTGTTTCGAAATTCCAAGTTTGAAGGCTGCCGCTTCTCCAGCCCCCACTTCAAAACCCTTACAACTGCGTACCGGAAGTGGTACAAACGAAAATTTTTGCGGTACATTCCGGCACAAACGTAGCACAAACGATTGTCATAGGTTATGTTTTGAAATTTCTAGGTGGGGGGCTGCCGTTTCCTCAGCCCCCACTTCAAAACCCTTATAACTGCGTACCGGAAGTGGTACAAACAAAAATTCTTGCGGTACATTTCGGCACAAACGTAGCACAAACGATTGCCATAGGTTTTGTTCCGAAATTCCAAGTTTGGAGGCTGCCGCTTCTCCAGCCCCCATTTTAAAACCCTATAACTTCATACCGGAAGTGGTACAAACGAAAATTTTTGCGGCTCATTCCGGCACAAACGTAGCACAAACGATTGTCAAAGGTTATGTTTTGAAATTTTAGGTGGGGGGCTGCCGTTTCCTCAGCCCCCACTTCAAAACCCTTATAACTTCGTACCGGAAGTGGTACAAACGAAAATTTTTGCGGTACATTCCGGCACAAACGTAGCACAAACGATTGTCATAGGTTATGTTTTGAAATTTTTAAGTGGGGGGCTGCCGTTTCCTCAGCCCCCACCTCAAAACCTTTATAACTTCGTACCGGAAGTGGTACAAACGAAACTTTTGCGGTACATTCCGGCACAAACGTAGCACAAACGATTGGCATACCTTTTGTTTCGAAATTCCAAGGTTGGAGGCTTCCGTTTCTCCAGCCCCCCCACTTTGAAACCCTTATAACTTCGTACCAGAAGTGGTACAAATGAATTTTTTTCCGGCACATTCCGGCACAAACGTAGCACAAACGATTGGCACAGTTTTTGTTTCGAAATTCCAAGTTTGAAGGCTGCCCTTTCTCCAGCCCCCCCCCCACTTTAAAAACCTTATAACTTCGTACCTGAAGTGGTACAAACGAAAATTTTTTGCGGTACATTCCGGCACAAACGTAGCACACACAATTGGCATAGGTTTTGTTTTGAAATTTCTAGGTGGGGGGCTGCCGTTTCCCCAGCCCCCCACTTTAAGACCCTTATAACTTCGTACCGGAAGTGGTACAAACGAAATTTTTTGCGGTACATTCCGGCACAAACGTAGCACGAACGATTGGCGTAGGTTTCGTTTCGAAATTCCAAGGTGGGGGGGCTGCCGTTTCCCCAGCCCCCCACTTTAAAACCCTTATAACTTCGTACCGGAAGTGGTACAAACGAAAATTTTTGCGGCACATTCCGGCACAAACGTAGCACACAATATTGGCATAGGTTTTGTTTCGAAATTCCAAGGTTGGAGGCTGCCGTTTCTCCAGCCCCCCCCCCCTCACTTTGAAACCCTTATAACTTCGTACTGGAATTAGTACAAACGAAAATTTTTGTCCGGCACAAACATAGCACAAACGATTGACATAAATTTTGCTTTGAAATTCCTAGGTGGGGGGCTGCCGTTTCCCCAACCCGCCACTTCAAAACCCTTACAATTTCGTACCGGAAGTGGTACAACCAAAATTTTTGCGGTACATTCCGGCACAAACGTAGCACAAACGATTAGCATAGTTTTTGTTTCGAAATTCCTAGGTTGGAGGCTACCGTTTCCCTAGCCCCCCATTTCAAAACCCTTATAACTTCGTACCGGAAGTGGTACAGACAAAAATTTTTGCGGTACATTCCGGCACAACCGTAGCACAAACGATTGCCGTAGGTTTTGTTTCGAAATCCTAGGTTGGAGGCTACCGTTTCCCTAGCCCCCCATTTCAAAACCCTTATAACTTCGTACCGGAAGTGGTACAAACGAAAATTTTTGCGGTACATTCCGGCACAAACGTAGCACAAACGAATGCCATAGTTTTTGTTTCGAAATTCCAAGTTTTGAGGCTGCCGTTTCTCCAGCTCCCCACTTTAAAACCCTTATAACTTCGTACCGGAAGTGGTACAAACGAGAATGTTTACGGTACATTCCGGCACAAACGTAACACAAACGATTGGCATAGTTTTTGTTTCGAAATTCCAAGTTTTGAGGCTGCCGTTTCTCCAGCCCCCCACTTTAAAACCCTTATAACTTCGTACCGGAAGTGGTACAAACGAAAAATTTTGCGGTACATTCCGGCACAAACGTAGCACAAACGATTGGCATAGGTTTTGTTTTGAAACTTTTAGGTGGGGGGCTGCCGTTCCCTCAGCCCCCACTTCAAAACCCTTATAACTTCGTACCGGAAGTGGTACAAACAAAAATTCTTGCGGTACATTCCGGAATAAACGTAGCACAAACGATTGGCATAGGTTTTGTTTTGAAATTTCTAAATGTGGGGCTTCCGTTTCTGCAGCCCCTCCACTTTGAAACCCTTATAACTTCGTACCAGAAGTGGTACAAATGAAATTTTTTCCGGCACATTCCGGCACAAACGTAGCACAAGCGATTGGCATAGGTTTTGTTTTGAAATTCCTAGGTTGGAGGCTACCGTTTCCCTAGCCCCCCATTTCAAAACCCTTATAACTTCGTACCGGAAGTGGTACAGACAAAAATTTTTGCGGTACATTCCGGCACAAACGTAGCACAAACGATTGCCGTAGGTTTTGTTTCGAAATTCCAAGTTTGGAGGCTGCCGCTTCTCCAGCTCCCCACTTTAAAAACCTTATAACTTCGTACCGGAAGTGGAACAAACGAAAATTTTTGCGGTACATTCCGGCACAAACGTAGCACAAACAATTGGCATAGGTTTTGTTTTGAAATTTCTAGGTGGGGGCTGCCGTTTCCCCAGCCCCCCACTTTAAGACCCTTATAACTTCATACCGGAAGTGGTACAAACGAAAATTTTTGCGGTACATTCCGGCACAAACGTAGCACAAACGAATGCCATAGTTTTTGTTTCGAAATTCCAAGTTTTGAGGCTGCCGTTTCTCCAGCCCCCCACTTTAAAACCCTTATAACTTCGTACCGGAAGTGGTACAAACGAAATTTTTTGCTGTACATTCCGGCACAAACGTAGCACAAACGATTGCCATAGGTTTTGTTTCGAAATTCCAAGGTTGGAGGCTGCCGTTTCCCCAGCCCCCCACTTTAAAACTATTATAACTTCGTACCAGAAGTGGTACAAATGAAATTTTTTCCGGCACATTCCGGCAGAAACGTAGCACAAACGATTTTCATAGTTTTTGTTTCGAAATTCCAAGTTTGAAGGCTGCCCTTTCTCCAGCTCCCCACTTTAAAAACCTTATAACTTCGTACCGGAGGTGGAACAAACGAAAATTTTTGCGGTACATTCCGGCACAAACGTAGCGCAAACGATTGCCGTAGGTTTTGTTTCGAAATTCCAAGTTTGGAGGCTGCCGCTTCTCCAGCCCCCCACTTTAAAACCCTTATAACTTCATACCGGAAGTGGTACAAACGAAAATTTTTGCGGTACATTCCGGCACAAACGTAGCACAAACGAATGCCATAGTTTTTGTTTCGAAATTCCAAGTTTGGAGGCTGCCGTTTCTCCAGCCCCCCCACTTTAAAACCTTATAACTTCATACCGGAAGTGGTACAAACAAAAATTTTTGCGGTACATTCCGGCACAAACCTAGCACAAACGATTGACATAAAGTTTGCTTTGAAATTCCTAGGTGGGGGGGCTGCCGTTTCCCCAGCCCGCCACTTCAAAACCCTTACAATTTCGTACCGGAAGTGGTACAGACGAAAATTCTTGCGGTACATTCCGGCACAAACGTAGCACAAACGATTAGCATAGTTTTTGTTTCGAAATTCCAAGGTTGCAGGCTTCCGTTTCTGCAGCCCCTCCACTTCAAAACCCTTATAACTTCGTCCCGGAAGTGGTACAAACGAAAATTTTTGCGCTACATTCCGGCACAAACGTAGCACAAACGATTGGCATAGGTTTTGTTTTGAAATTCTTAGGTTGAAGGCTGCCGTTTCCCTAGCCCCCCATTTCAAAACCCTTATAACTTCGTACCGGAAGTGGTACAGACAAAAATTTTTGCGGTACATTCCGGCACAAACGTAGCACAAACGATTGCCGTAGGTTTTGTTTCGAAATTCCAAGTTTGGAGGCTGCCGCTTTTCCAGCCCCCCCACTTTAAAACCCTTATAACTTCGTACCGGAAGTGGTACAAACGAAAATTTTTGCGGTACATTCCGGCACAAACGTAGCACAAACGATTGGCATAGTTTTTGTTTCGAAATTCCAAGGTTTGAGGCTTCCGTTTCTCCAGCCCCCCCACTTTGAAACCCTTATAATTTCGTACCGGAAGTGGTACAAACGAATTTTTTGCGGTACATTCTGGCACAAACGTAGCACAAACGATTGCCATAGGTTTTGTTTCGAAATTCCATGTTTTGAGGCTGCCGTTTCTCCAGCCCCCCCACTTTAAAACACTTATTACTTCGTACCGGAAGTGGTACAAACGAAAATTTTTGCGGTACATTCCGGCACAAACATAGCACAAACGATTGCCATAGGTTTCGTTTCGAAATTCCAATGTGGGGGGGCTGCCGTTTCCCCAGCCCCCCCACTTTAAAACTATTATAACTTCGTACCGGAAGTGGTACAAACGAAAATTTTTGCGGTACATTCCGGCACAAACGTAGCACAAACGATTGGCATAGGTTTTTTTTCGAAACTCCAAGGTGGGGGGGCTGGCGAAATGCACCTTCGTTCAGGCCCAGAAGGAAGAAAATGTGTTGAAAGTGGTTCATTAAAACCCTTTTAAGAACTTGGGTTTTTGGGGTATTTTTTAGACTTTCAGTCAAGCAGTTACTGCATCGTCACTATTTACCCTAGAATCATGGTTCATACCTCATTCACTTCAGAATAGAGCAGACCTTCAAATGGTATCACTTGCATGCCCATACCATATATGAGAAGAGGGAAAAATGAGGGAAAAACGGAAATTACGGGGAAATAATTGTCACACTTTGAGCCCCTCTGAAACGGCCCTGTGTAAACGTAGAGATCTGAAAAAAATCTGATAAATACTAATCGGTAAATTGAATGTGTGTACTAAATTTCAAGCTTCTATCTTGAATATTAAGAGCGGGAAAAAATATCAAGAATCCTCACAATGTAGTGATGAGCAAATGCAAGACCAAGACCAAGACCGGGATAGTCTTGGTCTTGGTCTTGGTATTGCACATCCAGTCTTGGTCTTCCATACCCAGTCTTGGTCTTGGTCTTGGTCTTGCTGCAAGAGTCTTGCAAGACTTGCTTTTAAGAAATCTTATGCTTTTCATAGATAAATTTTGCTCTGGATAAATTCTACAATACGCCAATAGTAACAGAAATACAATGTATGTTTCTAAATGTAATATAGTTTACCTTCATGTAAGTATGATGATAGTGTACAACATAAGCGAAGACTTTTATTGGTTTATTTTTTTTCCAGGGGTCCCTACGCTTCACTACTTATAAGATAAAATACAACGTTTCGTAATCTTTTTATATTTTTTAACAGATCTAATACTCCACTGGTTCCCAAACTAGAGAGGCTATCCCTGAGACACATGAATGAAAATTAAGACGGCACAGATTATTGAAACACGATGAATTGCAAAATTATTTTTGCACTCTAAAGGCGTCAGATTTGTTTTCTTTTCAACCGATTAGTTAATCTTTGTATTAAACAAACTTCCATTTAAATATCGAGATTTTGTTTTACTGATTCCAATATGTACTCTATGGGGCAGAAACATGGACATTACGCAAAAGCAATGAAAAAATTGCAGGCTTTCGAATCGTGGTCATGGAGAAAAAAGGAGAGATTTAGCCGGGTTGCACGGAAAACGAATGAAGTGTTAGAAATATTAGCAATAGGGGAAAAAAGAAGAATTTTAGATATTGTTAGATGAGGAAGAGGAACTAGTTGGGATATTGGCTGAAGGAGGAACTACATTATGAGAGACGTGCTAGAGCGTACGGTGGAAGGAAAGAGAGGGAGAGAGAGAAGGAGACTGTAGTTGAAGGAAGGTATTGAAACAGAAAATTGCTACGTCCGGACGAAGAGACTACCTGAGGACCACGGTACATCGAAACTTCTCAGTTGCAGCAAGTAACCTGCCAATAATGGTAGAATAGCTTATGATGAGAAATAACTGAAATTGTGGAATGAAGAAAGTAGGAGAAAACGGAAAACCCCCGAGAAAACCCACGCACACGGTGTTGTCCACTAAAAAAGCTCACATGGCTCAATGTGACATATGTGGCTTGAAAACGAGCAATGTCTACAGAAAATGCGAACAACCAATCAAGAAAACGACATACTGTAGTTATATGCTACAGGGGCAGATCAATTCACATGAATTGCATAAACTACTGAGAACACAATCACTCCAGCGGCATTTTTACTGAAGCCAAGAAATTCAAGTGCAAGATGTAATGATTTTTTCCTCTTCCTTTTTACATTCTATAAAAAATTCAAGTAGTACTTGTACTTGTGCAAGACTCTTGCGCAAGAGTCTTGGTCTTGCAGATATAGTCTTGGTCTTGATCTTGCACCCCTTGGTCTTGATCTTGGTCTTGCATCGGGATTCCTGGTCTTGGTCTTGGTCTTGGTCTTAGTCTTGCATGCAAGACTCTTGCAAAAACTGCAAGACCAAGACTCTTGCGGTCATCACTACCACAATGCCCCAGATTACTGTAAAAGACCATGATCACTGGTAAAAAAATTCCTGAGACATCCATATTTGTCCTAGAATCATTGTTCTTCTACCATTCTCTTTAGAATAGAACTGCCTTTCAGACGGTACCATTCACATGTCTCTATCATGTATCTGAGGCGTAAAAATAGCGAAAAGAGAATTTTTCGTAACAAAATATACCTTTTTAAAAACTATTTTCCCCTCTGGGCCCCCTTCCCTGTGCTAACGCAGAGATCTGAAAAAAAAATCGATAAATACTGCTCGGTGGACAGAATGTTTGTGCAAAAGTTCAATCTTCTAGGTGCAAAAGGAAGCCCACCAAAAAATAATGAAAATAGGCCTAACAAATGAAAATATATTTTTTAGTTATGACGTCATCACCTCCTATGTCTTGAAGCAGGAAGGCGTGGATCCATACATAAAGTGTTCTACAATGCCTCTAGACTTGAAAAAAATGGACGAAAAAGCTCAAATAGAAGAATTATAACGTAAAGTACCATAAAACACTCATATGGTGCAAATTGTCCCAAAGATCTTAAAGGTATTAAGTTACCCTCACGAGGTGATAGAATTTAGTGCGACACTTCAGGTTGAGAGGGAAGAAAAAGTGTCAAAAGTGGTTCATTATGTTACTCTCATGAGGTGTTTGAATTTCGTGTGAGACTACAGATTCAGAGGGAAGAAAAATTGTTTGAAAGTAATTAACCCTCACAAGCTGTTTGAATTTTGAGCGAGACTTAACCCTTTGGGGATCGTATGGTACAATTTGTACCATAGGGGTGTTTCATGGTACATTGCGTTATAACTCTCCTATTTGAGCTTTTTCGTCCGTTTTTTTTTCAAGTCCAGAGGCATTGTAGAATACCTTACGTATGGTTGCACACCTTCGTGCGTCGAGACAAAGGAGGTGATGACGTCATAATTCTAAAATATATTTTCATTTATTAAGCCGATGTTCATTATTTTTTGGCGGGCTTATTTTTGAACGTAGAACGTTAAAATTTTGCACAAACATTTAGTCCACCGAGTAGTATTTACCGGATGTGTTTTTCAGATTTCTGAGTTAAAACAGAGGGGATCCAGAGGGGCAAAGGGTTGAAAAAAGGGATATTTTTACCCAAAAATCCCTTTCTTCGGAATTTTCCCGCCTTAGATACATGATGGAGACATGTGAATGGTACCGCCTGAAAGGCAGTTCTATTCTAAAGAGAATGAAGGGCAAAATATGACCCTAGGGTAATTAGGGATGTCTCAGGAAATCTTTTACCTGAGACCATAGTGTTTTGCGGTAATTTGGGGCATTGTGGGAATTCTTGATAAAATTTCTCCCGCCATTAGTATTCAAGATAGAAACTTGAAATTTGGCACACACATTTAGTATACCAAGTACTATTTATCAGATTTTTAGATGTCTACGTTTACACAGGGCCGTTCCAGGGGGGCCAAAGTGTGAAAAAAATCCCTCCGAAATTTTCCCTCTGAAATTTTTTTTTTTCGCTCCTGGTATATGGTATGAGAATGCAAGTAGTACCATTTGAAAGCCAACTCCATTCTGAAGAGAATGAGGTATGAACCATGATCCTAGGATAAATAGTGACGATGCAGTAGCTGATTGACGGAAAGTTTAAAAAATACCGCCTCTGGTTTTTGAGTAATGAAGACATACTGCCTCTGATTTTTAAGTGATCAAGACATACCGTCACTGGAAAGTGGATGCTAATATATCTATAACAAATCCATTTTTACAAACAGTAATTGACGAAGAGCTTTGCACTATTTCTTATGTAGAAATAATATCTAAGTTGGCAACCCCGACATTTTTGTTTTGTACTTTTATATCTTTTGTTTTTAAAATGAAGTGTCTTCAGAGAAATTTATACCTTCCTCCTATGCAAGAATTTTTGTTGGTTGCAGATAAGGGTTACAAGACAGGCCCAATCCAAACAAAAGGCAATGCAATTGAGGCGACACTTTAAACCTAAATCCGAAAGTATTGTTATAAGTTAACCAGGACTTCTTTTGTGTCTACAATTATAAAGAAATATATCTAGTATAACTTAGTCCGGTATTTACGAATATTATATATATATGAAATCTTTGAGTTCTACGTCCCACACTTATGTCGGTTAGGCTAAAGGAGACGGTGATGATGAGTAATGGATGAAAATGGTGGAATGAAGAAAATGAGAGGAAACCCACGCACACGGTGTTTGTCCACCACAAAATTCACTTGGCGGGGCCTGGGATTGAATTCTGGACCCCAAGCACCAGAGGTGAACGCTCTACCACTGAGCCACCGCAGCCCATATATATATAATTTATGCAATCAAAAAAATGTTGTTTTCCTTAGGTGTTCCGTTATTGTGTGGTATGTCAAGAAGATTAAATTGATGGAGCTTATACAGTGTGTCCGAAAAGTAATGGCACAAATCGAAAACACGGATTCCTGACACCAAAACAAGAAAAACATGTTTATATGACATATAGTCCGGAAATAGACAGAGACGGAGCTAGACGACTTCGAATGTGAGGGAAAGATACTTTACATCTGCCAGCGGAATGATGATAGAAGCTAGGAAGGGGTTCAGAAAGACATAAAAATCATATCAGCTTTACATGTTAAGCGCATGTTACATAACTGCGTCAGAGATCCTTCATACGTCACTTACAGATTCACCGAATGTATGTACGGCAGGGGTATTGAAACGGTGCAGTAAAGATGGAAGCCATACAGGAAAAAAATGTAATTCATAGCACGATTGCACACACATGTACAACGGGAGTCAAAGTAAAGATTACTTAGCATGGTTGCATAATTTCAGGGGCAATGGAAAGTGACATAACAGACAGAAATTTGCAGAAAAAGGTTAGAAATAAGAACAAGTGTAACTAGTTGTACAGCGGGCGACACTTCTAAATGGTACAGCCATATGGAGATTTACGGCTAAGGTGTATCATTTAGAAGTGTCCCCCGCTGTACCATGTAATGAAATAACAGGCAAGATCCACAACGACGTACTGTATTCGTAACGTAGTATCTTACACAGAATAGCATTACAAACTACTAGGTCATACGTGCTAACAATAAACGTACCTACAAAAGATGTTCAAACTGTCGTCCTCCCACATCTATGCAGCGTACGAATCGTGACTTTGAAATGCCATCCATCGTTCCGGTGGGTTGCGTAACCGTTCACACGCATCTTTAATATGGTTTTGTAAAACAACAAGTTTCTTTCCCCAAGTGTGAAGTTCTTTTCCCCCCACATTCCAAGCTGCCCTCTCCGCCCCTGTCAACTTGCGGACTATATGTCATATAAACTTTTCTTCTTATTTCGATGCCAGTAATCTGTGGTTTCATTTTTCGCCACTACTTTTAGGACACCCTGTATACTTTCATTAAAATGTATTTTTATGTATTTCTTATAATTGGGTAACAACCTTAGTCGAGTGGGGAATCCGAGAATTTTCCCGTTGGAAATTGTTTAAAAATTGTTAATATAAAAATACCCATTTTAGAGCATTTTTGTATAATTTTCTACAATACAACATAAGGGATTTTTTTTTTAATTTTCAGAAAGTTGGGAGGGGACAAAGCCTCTCCATGTCCCCCATAACTACGAAAAGTTCTCCATGGTTTTGAGTCATTATGTAAATAGAAATGCAATATTTTATGCAACATAACCTCACAGTATTTCAACATTTAGGTAGCCAGTATCTCGAGTCAAAATCGTAATAAAACATACCACCTCTGCTTTTTTCCTACTTTGAACACTGGTTCAGAGGGAAGGAAAAGGGTTGAAGATGGCTCATTGCTCATTAAGTTACTCTCACGAGGTGTTTGAATTTCGTGCGAGAATTCGGGTTCAGAAGAATGAGTTATGAAAGACGCAGAAGAAGGAATGCGAAAATACAGCCCGCACTATCATCTGGTAGATCTTCTATAGTTATACCACATTGACTTGACACCTAGTCTTCCGTTCCAGGCGCTGCTATCGGCTGAAGGAATTCCACTCCTTTTCGCTAAGGCTCTCTCGCTTAGCAACAGCTGAACTCTTATTGACTCAACGCGTGGATGTGTCAAGGGTGTGAGCTTTAGTTCGCATTTTTGCCACGGCTCAAGACATTCTGGCAGCACTATAGTTACAAATAATCACTGATAAAGGCAACAAAGGACATAAGTGACCTGAACTAAAGAATTACTTAACCCGAATTGATTTTAGCAAAGAAGAATAATGAAAAGAAAATAATATTCCGTAAGTAGTATTTTAAACGATTAGTTGTGTAATTATATTTTCTCGGTATACCACTCAAATATCTGTCGAGAAGTAATCACATGTTTTTGTTTAAGTCTGTCACCAGGAAATCTTATTCACACTTCGTTAACAAATGTTTCATTAACAAGCTACAATAAGGAGTAAGTAATTTTCCTGAAAAATCCAAAAGGGCTAATTTACTTATGAGAGTGAGTTCTTCAATAATTTTCTCGAAAAGAGGCCGCTTAGGTCATGTTCTTCATATTTTGTAAACAAGTATTTCTTTAACAACCCTAGAATGATATTTGCTGCGGAAAAAACAGGCAGAAGAGTTAGTTTCCGTGTGGAAAGATTGCATTTCCTTAATTTCTAGAGAGCGCAACATATTTAATGGTATTAATGAAAAGAATAAATAACTTAAATTCGATATTTCGACAGATTTCAAAACCTGTACGTACAATCTTGACCAAAAGGTCTTGGTTTAAAAGATCATGTTCTGACAACCCTAACTAACTAACTAACTAACTAACTCTATGGCCTATGGAACCCGGAGGTTCAGTGCCGCGTTCACAAAAGCTCTCCACTGACTTCTATCCTTAGCTAATTGCATCCAGTTTCTACTTTGTATTCCTATCTCTGCGAGATCCATCTTAATATTGTCCTCCCATCTGCGCCTAGGTCTTCCTAATGGTCGTTTTCCTATGGGTCTACCAGTCAAGACTTTGAAAGCGTTTCTACTTTCTTCCATTCTAGCTACATGACCTGCCCACCTAAGCCTCCTAGACTTGACGACCCTAACAATGTTGGGTAAACCGTATAAACTATGTAGTTCTTCGTTATGAAGCTTCCGCCATTCCCCATTCTCGTTCCTCTTGGGTCCGAATATTCTTCTCAGGATCCTGTTCTCAAATACTTTCAGAACCCTACTTAGGGAATTATAATACTTCCGCTCCAAATGTAGATCTTTATTATTATTATTATTATTATTATTATTATTATTATTATTATTATTATTATTATTATTATTATTATTATTATTATTATTATTATGTATTTTGTCATTTAGCAGGACCTGAGACTAATGAGTTTCTTTTTTTTTTCAGTTTAGATTTGAGGCTGGAAATGTCAACTATTTTGTCAATCATCTAATGTAATCCTTCTTCGGTTTTAACTATAATAAAAGTATAATCTGTGTGTCTAATCTTGTTAATGATCTGGCCTCAAATCTTGAAATATCCCATACCCATTAATGCTTCCTTCATTAACCATTCACTGTGAATGTTGAATAATTGGGGGTGACGACTACACCCTTGTCTGACTCCTCTTCCAATCTCCATACTATTAGTTTCTCCTTCATTCTAGCGCAACTTCAAACGTTGGCCATTATACAGATCTTAACTGACTAAATAGAATGCCAGCTGTGGGTAGAAACACTGAAAGAGCGATTGGTAGACATTTTTTGTTTTAAACAACACTGCACATATATCAATAATGAAGTAGCCATCATCACCATTACACAGCAAACATAAGAAATAAAAATATATTTAAACCTATATTTAGTTGGTGGACATTAATATACAAAGACTTACCAAAGCAATCAATCTTTATAAATAAATCTTCCTGCAGGTTTTAGCAATGGAAAAGGATGTATTGTATGTTTTAAGAGAAAATACATGGAAACTCAGCCACTTCTTAGGCTAGGAGTCAATAGTTTGAACTCAGACCAAGCGATTTTGTGGTGGACTAGCAGATTACTTGTTCTACGCACGGGAGGAATATGGTTTCATTTTGGACATAAAGGCAGTGAATTTGGATTTAAACGTTATAGGAAGTGTCATCGTTCATCTCAGCTACCCGAAAACTATAGTTTCGGCACTAACATCAGTCATTTTCGATCATTTTTATATATCTTCTCCTCCTCCTCACCCAAGTTGCGGGGCTGAATTTGATTTAACCGACAACGAAAATGTCACTGTTCATCTCAGAGACCCCGAAAACTACGAATTTGACAATAATACGATCATTATCGGTCATTTTTAAATATCTCCCATCCCCCTCTCCTAAGTTGGACCATCAAGCTGAAACAACAAAAACCATTCCAGGACCGAGCCTCATCCATGTTGAAAATTTGATTGAGATCGGTCGGGTGGTTCAAAAGATATGAAGTCACAATCATAATCACTTTCAATTTTATATATTTCTATAATAGCTGAACCTGTACTGCCTACTCAGCGCATCGTTCCGTTATGACCACGAATCTCCTTCCCACTCTGCATGTATCCTTACTCACACAAGTAAAGGATAGGAGACACACAAAGGAAGTGAATTGCTATGTATAGATGTTGGAGTGAGTTTGTAGCAAATTTGTAGAAGTAATACGATATCAAGTGGAAATATTTTTCTAATAAATCCATATCCGTTTGAGTACGCCTTATTGCGTCTCTTGAGGCCTTTGAAGTTGCCAGCATGAGATAGGTTTTGCCATTCAGATTTAAGCAAAGTGCTTGCAATGTCCGTCAACCCGTTATACGTAACTTCTCTACTGGTTGCCTAACACCGTAGTTTTGGCCTGCAACATTGTTAACCTTAAGGGCTCAAAATGGCCCCTAAAATGTTGAATAGAACAATAATGACACGGTTTCTGAAAATTTGAATAAAAACTGGACAATCTACACAAAATTTGGAATCGACCAGCGAAAACTGTACGATTTTAGTATTTGTGGTTTTCGAGATCTCATTGTCGAAAGGATTCGGGACAAACATATAAACCTAGAGTTTTAATATATAGACTAGCTGAACCTGCATTCTCTACACAGCACATCATTCACATATAAGCATGAATCTTCTTGTCATTCCTCATAACATCTGTATATGTCCCTTTATAGACAGAAGTGAAAGATGTCTTGATAAATATCTGCAAGGGGTATTATAAAGGGAAAACTTTGTTTTCGATTATTTTTTTCAATGTCTCGCATCGATTGCAAGATTTAAGCGTACTTCCGGTTGGAGTTTCTAATTCATGTATGACCAGTGTTTTCTGCCTTCTTGCAAGAAGTATGTAATAAGCAAATACATTACACACAATTAATTATAATGTCAGTTTTATATGGTGTTCATTGTGCAAAACACTCCAAACAATACAGATGATTCGTCTTAGATTTGAGAAATGGTTATCCTTCGTTTTTCATTATCATTTGGCCATGAAGGAAACTTCCGAGAGATATGCAACCACTGTACACAACTGTGTAGTGTTGGAATGTATAACTCGCAGGATATTATTCTTTTTTTAAAAAGAAAATAAAAGTTCAACATTTCCAGTGTACCCCTTAAAAATGTAATAAAGAAATAACGGCCATTTTAAAAAATGTTCAGTTAGAACTGGACAAACTACACAAAATTTGGAATCGACCAGTGAAAGCGGGACGTTTCTAGCACTTGTGGTTTCCGAGATCTCATTATCGAAATGATTGCAGACAAACATATAAACCTAGCATTTTAATATATAGATAAATAACATGGTGTCCGTGGGTTTTCTAGGGATTCTTTAATTTGTTTCCATTATTCTCATTCTACCTGCTATGCCATTATAATTTACTATCCGTTCTCTTTTATCCTTAAGGGTGGAATCGTGAGACGTAAAATCGTAAATATAATTTCATTTCAGTTTTTGTAGGATGTTCTTATGTTCATTTCTAAGTACAGCGCAGAAGTCTGGAAGACGCACCGTTCAATTATCAAGATTTAATTGAGAATACATATTCTTTTTTTTTTTTTTTTTAAGATATGGGAGCAGGAAAGCTTAGTATAATGACACGTACATTTTATTAGTTATAGTATATTGCAATTCAAAGGATGCACTGAGTTAGCGCCTATACCAACAATGCATATGTGGTGTAATTCGACCAAAACTTTGATTGGATGCAACTAGACTATTTTTAAAGCATAAATACCAATAAAATAAACAGTATATTTGAGTGAGATATAGAAGCTTTCCAAATTGTGAATGTGATTCGGGAAGACGGAAATTCTCTACCTGAAGAAATACAGATGTTTTGTGGTGATTCCTAGATAACTTAACACATATTTACTTAAGCTAGTTCAGCGTAGAACTAGTTAAGGAAGAAATCGATCCCACGGTGTTATGAAAAAGAATTATCTAGCCTAGAAAACCAATGTTTGCAATAGGTTGATAGGATAGATTCTCCAACTATCTCAGATTGCAGATTTGCAATTAAAATTGCCTTGAAAGAGAGAATTTGAACGCAAACCCCGAAGGATTTGAATCTCTAAAATTTCAATTAATTTCTAATAAAAGGATGTAGGATGTATTATTATTGTCAAGATGGTTATATATATATTCATATTAACAGATGTATCATATTTATTTAGTTACCGATAGATGGTGTGATCAAACAATGTGAAAGCTAATTTTTTTTTATATATATATATATATTTTTTAAAATCATGATTTGTTTCCAAGTGCCTTCTTTGCTAGTGACACAAGGAATGTCTCGTCTCATCTCGAGAAGTACATCTTTAAGCTCGAGACGAGACAAGACATTTCTTGAGTATCATGAACAACAATAGTTTATTCAAGTCTTAGTTCCCAGACATGGTTTTAGCTTTACATCTTTTGTAGTATAAATATATGTGAATTGATAAAGTGAAGCAACTAACATAATGATTAGCATTTATCAACGTTTAAAGATACTCAACTAATTATACAATATATTTTAATCTACAGAGTATATATATATATATATATATATATATATATATATATATATATATATATATATATATATATATATATGTGTGTGTGTGTGTGTGTGTGTGTGTGTGTTAGGGTGGTCCTTAAGGTTTGATTTCTGAATTTCTTTGGACAAACCCCCTAAAATGGTTCCATATGGGACCAAATTAAGCCAGAATAAAAATTATCTCCATTGATTAATATTAAATGGTGCCTCAAGCGACCTAAAGTTTTGAATACATAGTATATGGGAAAAAAATTGAAATAAACTCTTGTAATTCAGAAACGGCTTAAGGGAATGAGAAGATACCCTGTATAATGAAACTGGAGGAAGAAACACACTTAATGTTGTATAGTATTGTCATAGGGGCCATCTTGAAGTCCGCCATCTTGGATTCAGGTCAACATTTTTAAATAGAAAGAGGGACATGTGACATATCGTTATGAGGTAGCGTTTTACCAGAAGCACAAACCTGGCACTATTTTAAAGATAGCTATAGTCGTCTAAGAATTATCACCAGTGAAAGGATTAAAGATAGCTTTAGTCGTCTAAGAATTATTACCAGTGAAAGGATTAAAGCTAGCTATAGTCGTCTAAGAATTATTACCAGTGAAAGGATTAAAGATAGCTTTAGTCGTCTAAGAATTGTTACCAATTAAATGATTAAAGATAGCTTTAGTCGTCTTAGAATTATTACCAGTTAAAGGATTAAAGATAGCTTTAGTCGTCTAAGAATTATTACCAGTGAAAGGATTAAAGATAGCTATAGTCGTCTAAGAATTATTACCAGTGAAAGGATTAAAGATAGCTTTAGTCGTCTAAGAATTGTTACCAATTAAAGGATTAAAGATAGCTTTAGTCGTCTTAGAATTATTACCAGTTAAAGGATTAAAGATAGCTTTAGTCGTCTAAGAATTATTACCAGTGAAAAATAACTCTTACATGGCTAAAAGTAAAAACATGAGTTTGGCGTGGAAAGAACAAAAGGGATATGCACGGCTTCAAAAGAAAGAGGGAACGCAAAAGAAAGTGACTTAGTACGTCTTGAACCATCCGACCAATCTCGATTAAATTTTCAACATAGATGAGGTTCGGGCCTTGGATGGATTTTATCATTTCACTTTAACGTTATAACTTAGGGAAGGGGAAGGATGTATATATAAAATACATAAAAATGACAGTTACTACATTTGTGACTTAATAGCTTTTGAACCACCCAACCGATTTCGAACAAATTTTCAACTTAGATAAGGTTTGGACTTAGTATTTTAATAATTTCACTTTGACGGTCCAACTTAGGGGAGGGGAAGAGGGAAGATATATAAAAATGATCAAAAATGACCGATATCAGTGACAAATCCATAGCTTTCAGGGTCGCACATATGATATAGTAGTTTGTAGTGCTATTCTGTGTAAGATACTACGTTACTAATATAGTACGTCGTTGTAGATTCTGTTTGTTATTTCATTACACTAGAAGACTAGTTACACTTGTAGTTATTTCTACTCTTTCTCGGAAAGTTTTTTATCTGGTATACTACTTTCCATTGCCCCCTGAGATTATGCAACTATGCTAAGTAATATTTCCTTTGCCTTCCATTGTAGATGTGCGTGCAATCGTGCCATGAAAAACATTTTTTTTTCTGTATGGCTTACATCTTTACTGCACTGTTTCATTACCCCTGCCGCACAGACATTCGGTGAACCGCTAAATGGCGTATGGAGAATCTCTGGCGTGTTTAAGTAACATGCGTTTAACGTGTCAAGCTGATATGATTTTTATGTCTTTCTGAACCCCCTTCCTAGCTCCTATCATTATTCCACTGGCAGGTGTGAAGTTCCTTTTCCCCATACTGAAAAATGTCTAGCTCTGCCTCTATCCATTTCCGGACTATATGCCATATAAAATTTTTTTTCTCGTTTCGGTGCCAGGAATCTGTGGTTTTATTTCCACCATTACGTTCGGAACACCCTGTATACATATGAGGATCTGTGTGATTCCGAGAAACAGCCTTCTGCTATTCAGTAGCGCCCGGAGATATCCTAAGTTTCCTGTTTATTAATTTACCTTGGGTTTGTTTCTATTTTCGCACTATTGTGCATAACAATTATCACATTTTGTGTCAGATTGTAAGAGAAGAAATGAATAACACACAAGCTTTAATCATTTCCCGAATAGCATACAAGCTTTAATCATTTCCTGAATAACATACAAGTTTTAATCATTTCCAACTAACCCGAAATGAGGTTTTATAAAATATGCAGTCCTCAGTTGAACAACTCGTACAGAATTCTAATTAAGCTTATCTTAATTGCTATGTTTCCACAGTATTGTTTCTCCCATGAAATATAGAAGTATTTTTCTCCGTATCTTTCCTTGTGTATCAAAATATTTTTTTCTTCTTCCTCGTAAGAACAAATTTATTGAGACGTTAAAATTTCACCATAGATTTCAAATTTCTTTGCTTACAAAAGGGGAAGCAAGTTTTCCTTATTTAAAAAAAAAAAAAAATACTACTTTCTTCAGAAGACATCTTGTTCTCTCCTTTGACATTTCCGACTTATTTCTTCGATATGCAATGACAATGCAACCTCCTATTTCCGCTAAACATTTCCTTGTCATCTTGCAATTTCAACCCAAATCAAGATCCATCCAGTGGCTTGCACAATTTGTTGATTGATGCAATGCTTACGAAAAAAAAGAGAGAAACGGCAATAAAGGAAAATAGTTTTCCTACAGCGGAAACGAATCATCTTTCACAATGTTTCACAGCCAATCTTTTGTACAATTAGACACTGCAATAACATTTGACAGATTTGTAAAGTGTAATCCTAATTTTGCTGGCCTTATAATAGGAGTAGAAATAACATAGGGGAGTCCAGTTGGAAGTTGAGTCCGATAGGGATGTTGTCTATTGAATACAATATTTAATATATATCTAGAAGAGATTGTGAAAAAGAGCCTATAAAATGAAGATTTTTTTCTGTAGTAGGTAGAATGATTAGGTGCATACGGTTTGCAGGTGATATGGCGCTTGTTGCAGAATCTGAGGAGAAATTTAATAAAATGTTTGAAAACTTGAGGAACGGCTGTGGAGAATATGGGATGAAAATAAATGTTAAGCAAAAGTCATGGTGATTGGAACGAAGGGGTCTGTGTCAAATATAGAAGTAGGAGGGGCAGAAACAGTGACAGGTGACTAGTTTTCGATAAATTACCTGGGTAGTTAGTGATGAAATGAGTTGTGAGCGTGAAAGAAAAGCAGGAATATGAATGGCGAAAGAAGCCTTTATGAGAAAGAAAATACTATTTTGTTGGATCTTGAATAAAGAGTTGAGAAAGAGGCTCATAAAGCGCTTCGTGCGGAATATTGCACTGCATGGGTCAGAGTCATGGACATTACGCAAAAATGATTAAAAACGACTGAAAGCTTTCGAAATGTGGGTATGGAGAAGAATGGAGAGAATTAGCTAGGACGAGGGGAAAACGAATGAGAGGGTGTTAGAAATGGTGGGGGAGAAAAGAACAATCTTACATATTACTGGCATCAATTACCCGCTTCACTGGGTTAAATAATAATAATAATAAAAAAAAACAGTTCCGTCAGTATATCACTTTTATATATATACAGGGCGTCTAATATACAGTGCAACCCGGAGTTCGGGATAGTAGAACTTTTGAACCTGAAGCGATACACAAATAATGGTTATACCAAAATGAAGCCTTGTTCATGCATATATTTTTAAACTAGGAAGTAACGATTGAAGAACACTAGGAAGCACACAGTGTTGCCAGATGTAACCAAAGGTGTAAATCATTTTTTTTTTTTTTTTTTTTTGCAAAACATGTAAATTGACTCATAACTCATACGTATGGATGTTCTGTTGTTAATCTTCAGTTTGTTTAATTGAAATAGCTTGAAAAGTATGGAGCAGAAAAAAGAATTTTTCGTTTCCACCGATAACTAATCGGATGAGGCCTCTGTAAGGGGGAACTAGGGAAATCGTATTTTTCATAAATTAACACTCTGAATTGGCAACTTTGTTGATGTTTCAGGGCATCAAAAGCTGTGTTAAGGATCTGTCTACATTCTTCAATTACTAAAAACAATGAAAAACACACTTTGAAATTATCATGATAAAACGTTTACTTTCATGCACTCGGCAACACTGCCACTATCAGAATGACTTACCAGCTCTACAACGGATGCTGGGAGTGTCCCCTGTTTTGATTCAAACACTGGTTCACACGTTTCACCAGGTGGGCAGCAACTTTATCTAGATAAGAAGTGTTAATGTTCTCAATCGCACTGTGAATGTTCGTTTCCAGGTCTTGAATATTTCGAGAATTGTTCTTGTATACCCCGTGCTTTAAATAGCGGCATTGGGTGATATCAATAAAAATAAGTAACTACTCCTGAGAAGTCCTGCTCGAGAATCGGAGTAACTACACCTGGAGTAATCTCCTCCCTCAATTTCGTATCAATAAAACAAGCCACTACTCAGGTCTAGTCTGCTCCAGATTTATGAACGTTTACTCGCGCTTCCTCTGCACGTAGCACTGAGTCGTATCAATAAAAGAAGTGATTACTCATTTCTCCCATTCATCGCGCAGTCATTTCGTTGTTTTTAATCTATGGCGTAGTATCTTAAAAACCATGAAACGGGCAAGTAGCAACGATAGCTTCAATCAAAGTGCATTTGTGGATGTTGTTAAAGAGTTTCCAGTGGTACTTTCAAAGTCACAGCTACCAGAAAGTAAACGAAGGAAACCCGAAACTTTGAAGGTAATTACAGTGAAATGCACCGAAATATCACATACGTCTACGACTGAGACACAAATTCAAAAGAGAATCTTTAATATTCGAGCGAGAATAAAACAAAAATAAAAAAGAAGAAAAAAAACGGGAAAGAAGAAAGTAATACTGAAACCATGGGAATGAACCTATTTGAGCTGATGGACGTTGATTGGAATCCAGCAATATCAAGATTAACACGACAAGCGCATATCACGTGTTGTCCAAGGTCTTTGTAGATTGTTTGGCTTTAAGAACGAAATCAGACATTTTGCTCCTTTGTTTTCTTTTTTTAAAAGTCCAGCCACCCACGTCATAAATCACGTCCATCTGATTGCGTTTTCCACACCATACGTGTCCCCTTTCGCCTTGACATAAACAAAATACATTCTCATATATACACCCTTTCTATCAACGTTGAGTTGAGTTGGTTATTAGTTTAACGTCCTTTTCAGTAGCGTGCCTATATGAGACAGAACCCACTGATTAACGTGGAATCCAAACCACATGAGCTCCTGCCGGGAATCGAACGCGGGTCTCCTATGCCAAAGGCATGTACGCTAACCGCTTAGCCACGAAATAGCTCTTCCTATTAACGTATTATTCTCCAAAATACTAGGTTTCTTTAATGCCACTTGTGTATAGTCAAGTGCTCCGATAGCACCCGGAAATGTATATTGTTCTTGCCACTCTGCCTTTGCTGTTTGTATATTACGCACATTTCCGGAAACAATCCATTTTCAGGTAGTCATAGACAGTACTTTGAGCCACACCAGAATCCCCTGACATTCCGACCTGGAATCCCGGATCACTCACGTAACGCAAGAAAACCAAGGGCATCGATTTCTCTGTAATTTTTTTTTGGGGGGGGAGGAAATTCAGATGCAGAAGGTATATATATCAGGATTTTAAGACAAATTGCACTCTAATTATGCCAAATATTGTATATTCATAAATACAATAGGGGGCCCACATGAGCTTTGGGGAGCCCGGGCCCCCACAGGATCGGCGCCCTTGAAGAAAACCCGCATCTTTTCATCATTACGTAGTCCATCACCCCGAATTTCGGTTGTTTCTCCTTAAAAAATGTTGTGCTAATCACTACATTTTCTTTCATAAACTTATAATGCTTTTTGTAATCTCCATTTCCAACATTTCTATGCAGTTTATAAGTTTTTCTACGTAGTAAAACAATCATATACTCTGCCATATTTCGCACGGAGTCACCTATTTAGCTTGCTCCACAAATTTGGAGAAGTTACTAGCATCACAGAGGAGTCTTTGATTTTTATTGATATCAAACGCGGAGTAGTTACTCGTCTCGAGAATAGAGGTGTGGTTACTTCAAAAGGGCGGGGCTTCTCCGAGGTCAGCCGAGACGACTAGTGCTCAGTTCTCTTTTTATTGATACCAATGCGAGTAACTACTTCAAAATTGGGCGTAATGAGTAACTTCTCCGTTTTATTGATATCACCCATTGAAATGAATAGCAGTGTTGCCGGGTGCATGTAAGTAAAAATTTTATCATGATAATTTCAAAGTGTGTTTTTTATTGTTTTTAGTAATTGAAGAATGTAGACAGATCCTTAACACAGCTTTTGATGCCCTGAAACATCAGCAAAGTTGCCAATTCAGAGTGTTAATTTATGAAAAATACGATTTCCCTAGTTCCCCCTTACAGAGGCCTCATCCGATTAGTTATCGGTGGAAACGAAAAATTCTTTTTTCTGCTCCATACTTTTCAAGCTACTTCAATTAAACAAACTGAAGATTAACGACAGAACATCCATACGTATGGGTTATGAGTCAATTTACATGTTTTGCAAAAAAAAAAAAAAAAAAAAAAGATTTACACCTTCGGTTACATCTGGCAACACTGTGTGCTTCCTAGTGTTCTTCAATCGTTACTTCCTAGTTTAAAAATATATGCATGAACAAGGCTTCATTTTGGTATAACCATTATTTGTGTATCGCTTCAGGTTCAAAAGTTCTACTATCCCGAACTCCGGGTTGCATTGTGTATTAGACGCCCTGTATATATATACAAAAGTGATATACTAACGGAACTGTTTATTATTATTATTATTATTATTTAACCCAGTGAAGCGGGTAATTGATGCTAGTAATATGTAAGATTGTTATATTCTCCCCCGCCATTTCTAATACCCTCTCATTCATTTTACGCTCGACCCAGCTAATTCTCTCCATTCTTCTCCATACCCACATTTCGAAAACTTCCAGTCGTTTTTAATCATTTTTCCGTAATGTCCATGACTCTGACCCATGCAGTGCAATATCCGTCACGAAGCGTTTTGTGAGCCTCTTTCTCAACTCTTTATTCAAGATTCCACAGAATAGTATTTTTTTCCTCCTAAAGGTTTCTTTCGCCACACGAGCTAGAGATCAACGCTGTACCGGTGTGCCGCTGTGGTGCAGCGTCACAAAATTTGAAATATTGGTATACCTTTGTGAGTTTTGTAGTAATGTGAAACATTATGGCGTGTAGGCTTTCAGTTCCAGTGTATGAAATTTGGGAGTTGGATTTATTTAGTAAGTCAAATTTCCATTTCGATGCCCTGTAATTTGAGAACCAAAGATCTACACTCCATTATGTTTTACATATGCATTAAAATCGTCAAAATCTAGCACTTTGTCAAATTTGGTTGCAACCAGAGGAAATCCATCTTTCCTCAATAGACAATGAGAGAGTTTTATTTATTTATTTATTTGCGAAAATTGGACCAAGTAAAAATATCAACTTCTATTCTCTACAATTCTAAAATCAAATGTATTCACTTAATACCAAATTTAAAATGATGATAGATCTCAATGAACCATGTAGATTCAGGTTCATCTGGTTCATTCAGGTTCATGTGAAATCAGGGACTAACCCTGATGTTTTTGTTGGGAGTAGTCCAATATTACAAGCCGCTACGTATATGTAATATTCTACGGGTATTATTCTTCACCCGAAAGGACGATAAGTAATGGCAGAATGCTTCCACCTATATATATTTTTAAATGATATAGATTGTTTCTTTTATGAGAGAAAGAGTACAGATGAGGTGAAATATCAAATTTTCATGCTACGTCTATCACTTCCCTGTTAAGCAAGTTTAACTTCATTGAGAAAGTGGACAAATGTATGTTGAGTTCGGAAGATCTGGCGGCTTAGGATCAGCTGCTCTTTCCCCGTTGGTGTGACGCTGTAAGAAGTATTATGTAATGAAGTATAAGTTTGAGTTTCGAGTAACTGTGCATCAATTTCGAAGTTCGGAATTGGTAAAATAAAAAAAAAGTCCAAATCGTCATTTTGGTGGACAATAGTTCAGTAATCACAGGTCTGCACATCATATCACTTAAGAGTCTTCATACCGGCGAAATTAAAATACCGCTAATTTTACAGTAATTATGTGATATCTTCAAATAGATAAAAGATAATTGAAATATGAAACAAGAGCGCCTTAGATAATATTATTTTGCGTGAGGTACCATTATCACAAGTCACCTAGTGGCTTTCCGTTTTCAGCTGTTTAAAAACGCGAAAATAAATGCCGATTTTCAAAATGGCTCGAAATCGAAAGCAGATAAGTGAGTCGTGATAACGGTTTCTCATGTAAAATATTATTATCTAGGGCGCTCTTGTTCCACATTTCGATTATCTTTTATCTAATGGAAGACATCACATAATTACTGTAAAATTAGCGATATTTTAATTTTGCCGGGATGAAGACTCTTAATGTGTTCACTAAACTTCTGTGTTCACTGTGTTCGTGATTCCAAATTTGATCAAAATCGTTGGACTTCAATCGATCACGTACAATAGGAGGTGTGATCCAAAATACGGTAAATAATTTTATTAGAAAGATGTTCACATACGAATTTCTCTTTCATATCGTTAAACAATTGTAGCCTCCTTTGCCCTTTCACTCTGTTTTCTGCAACCATACTCTCTAGCGCTTCCCTTATGATACAGTTCATTCTTATTGTTAGTCAATGTCCCAACCAGTTTCTCCACCTCTTCTTAATAACATTAAAAAAAAAACAATATTTTCTCCCCCACCATTTCTAACATCCTCTCATTCGATTTCTACTTGACCCAATTAATTCTCTTCATTCTTCTCCACACCCATATTTTGAAAACTTCCAGTCGTTTCTCATCATTTTTGCGTAATGTCCATGTTTCTGACCCATACAGTACAATACTACACACGAAGCACTTTATAAGTATTCTTCTCAACTCTACTCAAGCTCCCACAACACAAACTTTTCTTCCTCCTAAAGGCAAGCAAAAATCTGTTTTTTTTTTTTTTTTTAACGGTTTTTCCTCGTGGCCAAGCGATTAACGAGTGGATACATTCATAGCGTTCTTAGGTATAATTTAACCTTCATCTAAATGAGGAGTAGTAGTTTTTGTTTCTTGTGAGTGTATTTGCTATAAACTCTGATTGTTTTTTTTTTCGCTCCCATCCCTGAAGTCCTTAGAGATTATTTTCTTTTGTAAAGTAAAGTCAAAGAAAAAAAACCCAAATGAGAGTAAAGTTTTACTTCTCTTAGTTTCTAGGAGATATTCCAAAGAAAAGCTAAGCGCCAATACTATTACTTCTTTTCCGTACTCTCTATGTTGCGAGTAGGTGATTTCCACAAACACAAACTAAAAAAAAAAAAAAAAAAAACGTTTTAAAGAAGTTCGAAACACTTATATTTACGAAAAAATCCCTACTCTTCAAACGGAAACCCAATAGATGTTTACAAATCGAACTGAAGTCAAAATGTTAATTGCCTTTAAATATACATGTATAGTTTATTATGCTTGGTTGCTCTAATTCTTCACTGGAAATACAAAAAAGAACTTTTCCTTGCTTTGGAACTTTGAAAAGCCGGAAGTCCTTTGTTAAAATTTATGCACGTGTAGAGTTCAACTTTTGCGTATTCGTTTGGTAACTAATGGTAACGGTATTTCCGGGTTGATATTCTTCGTAACATATATTCAATACAACACCCACTTGCATCATTATGAAATGAAGTAATATTAAGTTTTATGCTTCTCATTTACTGTCTGCAAAGTAAGAGAAAAAAATTAAATGAAATGAGTTTTTTATTTGCACGCCGTGTCTCATAATTTTACATTGCCAAGGTTTGAAATCGAAAGTTTTTTGCAACATGGTGTTCATGGATTTTGTCCAAATTATTGCACTCTACTTATTATGACTACAGACTTATAGACTGTAATGTTAGTACGGACATACGTATGTTAATCCACACAGTAACTCCCGAATAAAAGCGATTTTTTTTTTTACTTTTTAAATAGTCAACTAGATTCATTATGTCTTCCGAGTTGATTAACGGAGTTAATCCTTTAAAATCTTCAGGGTAACGGTTACTCCCGTTCAAAATCTATAACTTCTATGCAACCCACACAACATCAAAGAAATGTTGGTTGTCTATAGTACAGGATAAATCTTTTCTTAGTGGAAATATCCCATATTCCATACATGGACACTCCTTTACTCTCTTTAACAGAGTTTATTTGGGCCATTCAGTGAGCCATATAAGACTGTAATGTTAGTCCGTTATTCCACACGGTAACTTTTGAACAATAGTAAATTTTCAAACTAGGTTTTCTTGCGATATACAACTAGAGTCGTCATCTCCGCCGAATTTGTTAACTGGAGTCAATCCGTTAAAATTTTCAGGGTAACAATGACTTTCGTTTAAAACGCATAACATCTCCTAACTTTTATGCAACCAGCACAGTAGTGAAGAAATGTCGTTTGCCTATAATAAAGGATACATAGGTTTAGTTACTGCAAATAACCAGTATCCCATTTATGAATTCTTCTTTACTGTCTGTAACAGTGGCCATCCATATTACATTCATTCAGAAATGTACCTTTAGTGATACTGTTTACTGTCTTTAGAGGAGTTTGTAGAATTGGTTCTGTAAACATTTGGTGGACAACATCGTATCTGTCCTTCCTCGCAATTCTTTCGTTTCGTCTAATAACGAAATTCCAATTATAGTCTGTGAGGTTAAGTAACAATAAAATTGTCCATCTGAAGAGATGAGACATTACTTTCGGGATACTTTTTGAGACGAGACGACTTCAAATCTTGTCTCATAAGAAACTCTATAAGCATTAACGATAATAATAACAACAGGAAAGAAGGAACAAAGTTTACCAGGGCCTATATTTGAAGGTACTACCTTGGTTTTTTCTCTTGGTAGAATTGAGGAAAGACTCTGATTTAATACCAATCAAGATGACCGGATTGAAATTCGGAACTTTGTTATATTGAACAAAGGACTCGAATCAAGAATTCTAATCAATCACTCTCTTGGCATACTGAACTTGCTTCATGAATCCTTTCATAGTCATTAACTTGCCTTTATAATCTATTTTCAACTTCAGTAGCTACACCATCCAAAGCTGAACACTTAGAAAACTAAGTAATAGTGAGCAGGATCCTAATATTATACCTAGATGATATATATTTCAAAATTTCTTCTGCTTTGGATTATAGTGCTACGTGATATAGGACGGTTCATACAGCGATACGACTATAATTATGTTAGATATAAGCATTTGCCTAGTGCTGCTTGTACCTGCAATTTGAATGGTAGCTTATCTGTTTCAAAGTATCGGAGAAGTAGTGGCTTTATGAAGATAACTGAGGTTTAGCTTTAATTATCTATATATATAAAAAATTGAAATCATTATGTTTGTGGCTCTAAATCACCTGAACCGCCCGACCGATCTCGATCAAATTTGTAACATGGATTAGGTTCGAGGCAGGGCTGGTTCTAGGCTATTCACTTTGATGGTAGAACTGTAGGTTGGGGGAGGGGGTAATAAAATAAATAAAACCTAATAACTCCTGAACCACTCGACCGATCGCAATCAAATTTTCAACATAGATGAGGTTCAGCCCTGGGATCGTTTTTATGATTTAAATTTGACAGAGCAACGTAGGGGAGGGGAAGGAGGGGGAGATATATACAAATCAATTTATATAAGACTGAAAGTTACTATTTTTGTAACTTATTAACTCTTGAACTATCCGTCCGATCTCAATCAAATTTTCCAGATACACGAGGTTTGGACCTTGAAACATTTTTTTAAAAATTTTATATTAACGGTAGATCCTAGGGGAGGGGAGAGGAGGGGTACGTATATACAAAAACGAATAAAACCTAATTACTTTTGAAACACCCAACCAATCTCGATCAAATTTTCAATGTATATGAGGGTAGGGCCTTGGGTGTTTTTTATCGTTTCACTTTGACGAGGGATGGGGGAGGAGGCGATATATATGCAAAAAATAAAACTAAAATGACTGCCTTTGTGATTTCATCACTCCTGAACCACCCGACCGATCTCAATCGAGTTTTCGACATAGATGAGTATATAGACAGGGATTACTTTAGGCTATTCACTTTGATGATGCAACGTAGGGGAAGGGGAGGGGGAGAGAAATTTAAAAATGATCAAAAATGACCGATATTAATGTTGAATCTATAATTTTCGGGGTCGATGAGAAAAACAGTGACACTTCTGACGCTGTTTCAATCCATATTCAGCCCTAATAGTTGGGGAGGGGGAGGGTACAACGTAGGGGAGGGAGATAGCATTTAAAATGATCGAAAATGACTAATATTAGTGTTGAATCCATAGTGTTAGGAGTAGCTGAGATTAATAGCGACAATTCTGATGTCGTGTGCCGCAGCACGGAGAAGAGGTAGCTATATATACCGTAGGGAGGAAGGAGGGGTAGAGAAATTTAAAAATGATCAAAAATGACCGATATTAGTGTTGAAACCATGGTTTTCGAGGTCGATGAAACAAACAGTGACACTTCTGATGCTGTTTCAATCTAAGTTCAGCCCTGATAGTTGGGGAGGGAGGTACAACGGAGGGAAGAGGCATAAACATTTAAAAATGATCGAAAATGACTAATGTTAGTGTGGAATTCATAGTGTTAGGAGTAGCTGAAATTAACAGTGACAATTCTGATGCCGTGTGCCGCAGCACGGAGGAGGGAGAAGGGGAGCTATATATAATAATAATCGAAAATGACCAGTATTAGTGTCTAATTCATAGTTTTCTGGGTCACTTTGATGAACAGTGATACTTTCGATCCCGTTTAAATTCAAATTCAACCCCGCAACTTGGGTTGAGGGGGAGGAAAAGATATTTAAAAATGATCAAAAATGACCGATATTAGTGCTGATTCTACATTTTTTGGGGTTGCTGAGATGAACGGTGACACTTTCAATGCCAACATGCGATATATATATATATATATATATATATATATATATATATATATATATATATATATATATATATATAGATCGAAAATGGACAATATTGGTGTCGAATCCATGGTTTTCGGGGTCTCCGAGATGATCAATAATCTTTCCGAAGCCGTTTAAATCGATGCCATTAAAAACGAAAACAGCATATTTCACGGGTACTAAACACATGATATAAGGAGATGTGCATTTAAATTTTCATTTCAACACAGCGAAGCGGCTAATGCTAGTTAAGAATAAAATTTAGTTTAGAAAGCAAAAAAAAAAAAAAGTAATTTACTGACGTCCATCCAGTCTGCAGATTACTACAACGATAAAGAGAGACTTTTTCATTCGAATAATAATAATAATAATAATAATAATAATAATAATAATAATAATAATAATAGTAATAATAATAATAATAATAATAATAATAATAATAATAATAATAATAATAAAGTGAGTTTCGTTACCCAGTGTGAAACTATGGTAGACTTGTGATCTATGTGAATTCAATACTCAAGCTTTAAGTAGTACATCTATAACTAGAACAGATCAAAGATAGAACCTGTTTGTCGAACGCGGAATCCATATCAAAAAGCTATTACGCTCTGCGTATTACTGTTTTTCTTCTATAGCGATAAAGGTTAAAACCAGAAGGTTAATTTTAATCATCTCCAGATTAAGTAAAGAGCTATTGTGCTGCCAAAATGTCTTGAGGCATGGCAAAAATGCGAACTAAAGCTCACACCCCGACAAACCCACGCGCTGAGCCAATAAGGGTTCAGCAGCTGCTAAGCGAGAGGGCTTTAGCGAAAGAGAGTGGAATTCCTTCAGCCGATAGCAGCGCCTGAAACGGAAGACTAGGTGTCAAGTCAATGTGGTATATTTATAAGTGAGGAGATAGAACCTATTTTTGGGAGGCTAAATTTTTTGCAAAAAGATGCATCTGAATATCTCTTACAGTTCTTGTTGTGCAGAAATCAGTATTGAAACCGGAAATAGTAGTAAATAAAAGCTCTTCTGATTTTGGGATAATGTTACGGATTGTGATAGCATGTTGTGTTTAAAACCCTAAATCGATTCCAGAAGACCGCTTGTCGCTATATATTACCGTACCGCTTTTGTTTTATGACAATGAATATTGAAATAGGAAATGGCTAATTTTAACCATTTCTGGTTTGAATAGAGAATTAACGAAAAAGATTGAAACTATTCTTTGGACTCTGAATCAATTCCAAAAAACTGCATCTTAATATCTCTTTGTGCTTTTGTTCAAAAGAAATCAGTATTGAAACCGGAAGTAATATTAAATTTGAACCACTTCCGATATTGGTAAAGTGTTTGGGATAGTTATGGTGCGTTCTCCTGAAACACTGAATCGCTTACAAAAAGAACCATATCGCTATCTGTTACCGTTTTCGTTTTATGGCGATAAATGTTGAAACCGGAAATGACTCATTTCAACCACCTCCGGTTTGAATAGAGAGTTAACGGAGGAGATGAAACCTATCCTTAAGACGCTAAATCGATCGCAATAAACCACATCTCAATATCTCTTACCGTTTTTGCTCTGCTAACAGTTGGCAGACGGAAATAAAGTGAAATCTTTGAGTTTTACGTCCCACGATTATGCCGGTCAGGTTGAAGGAGACGGTGATGAGGAACTAATGAAATGGTGAAATGAAGAAAGTGGGTGGAAACGAGAAAACCCACGAGCACCACAAAGTCCACACGGCGCGAGCTGGGGTCGAACCAAGGACCCCAAGTACCGTAGGTGAACGCTCTGCTACTGAGCCTCAGCCCCTCCCCTCCAGTTGACAAACGGACGGACGGGCAAAGCCGTTCTATAAGACTTCCGACATTTATGCATTGCATAATTTGGAAATCTAATAAGGCACGCCGCTAATGATATTGGTAACTACATTGTGTTAAGACGTGTTTTTTCCATTTCTAACACTTGTGATTCACCGTGATATTCTTCTCGCTTCGCCTCAACTTGATGCACAAAGACCCAACGTACTTGGGTCCCGGAGGGATAATCTCAAAACTATACTCTCGCCTCTGTTACTCCCAGCCTAACTCAACCTACTCGTTTACTTTTGCTTACCGGGAACAATTGGAGTTAATGCTGTGTTGCAATTTAGCGCACACCACTGGATTTCCCCAATCAGTTACATCTGTACGACATTTGCTTATTGGCGTGACGTGGCAACAGACGAGTACTTTCAAAGACATAAAGTCGTGAGCAGCCAAGGTCAAGCATAATGTTTCCTGCTTTAGGCGGTAGAGCGCTACGTGATTTTAGAACAGTTCGTACAACGACACGATTATAGTTATATCAAAGATAAGTGTTTGAGTAGTGCAGGTTGTATCTGCAGTTTGATTGGTAACTTGCCCGTTTCTTGGACACTTGGTTGACGAAGTACCTAGGTATAAACCTTAAACTATGTACGATACAGCATTCAAGAACATTCTGATTGGTTATCTATCTGTTTCCTGGACACTTGTCCACATGTAGTCATTTTAGAGACACAGTTATCAACTTGCTTGTCATGTTAGAAGCCAATGCTTGAAACGTACAAGTAATAAGACTCCACATTCGCGAGACATCGACATATATAAACTATAGAGAATATAATGTGTGCAGCGCCACGTTCCAGCTGTTGTTACTCTTCCAAATTTGTTCACTTGACAGAGGCTGATTGAACAGTATTTTGACGAAAGAATAAGAACAAATTCTACCCACAGCAGAGGTACCCTGGCCAGCACCCTGGACCGCTCGGTTACTACACTTCCGCTGCTATTACTTCTGGCCTTGTCCAACCCCCTGATCTTAAAGCAGGTGTAGCTAATGCTGTGTTGCCATTTAACTCACATTCCAGAATTTCCCCAGCTATACATCTTTTGTTTATTGGAGTGACATGACAACAGGCAAGTGCTTTCAAGGACGTCAAGTCATCAGCAACCAACTAAAAGCACGCTGTATTCTGCTTTAGACGGTAGTGATACGTGATTGGTTGATGGATGGTTCATACTGCGACACGACTATAGTATGACATTTAACCTATTATACCACCGCAGCTTGTTTAGTTTTCTTATTAATGTTTCTAATCTCTCTTCAAGTAAAAACTTCTAAATACTCACAAAGAATAGACTATATGAATTAATGTATTTACTACCACATTGAAATAATGAAACAAAGTGTTTTGAGTTCTATATATATATATATATATATATATATATATATATATTTGCCTTTAAGTCGAATGCAACACTACACACATTGACACTTGTGTTAGGTATAAGATTTCTTGTTAATTGCGAAAGATTTATTTATGTTGTTGCAACTAATGACAATAAAATTTGTTTATGAGAAACTTGTAAATTCGTTGGGACTTACAAGCGATGAACAACAACGCATGATTAAGTGAATTCGCATACTCAAACTGTTACAATGAAACTATATATGGCCACATGGTACTCTGTTTACAAAAAAAAAAAAAAAAAAAAAAAAAATCAAAGAACGTGACAAATTCCTGTTTTAGTCTTTCTATATTTATTTCAGATTTTATTTTCAATGGTTCTTTTTATTTTTTTTTTAATTTTGTTCATAAACAACTGAAATTTCGCTACGAGATTTTCTAAGAACTGAACAAACTGAGGTCCCTGAGGGGTTTTCCAAGAACAAAAATTACACCCATTCCTCCAAAAAATCTGGAAACTAAAGTGAAAAAAAAAGAAACAAAATAAAACTGAGTTGCGTGTCATGACAGAAAAGTGTTAAACAACTCTTAAAAAGAAATAAAAGTTTACAACACGTTTGTTGTGTTCTGGAGTTGGTTATTCCATTCTTATTTTGTCCAGGTGGTCATTCATAAGCTTCCAGCTTACTTCTGTTGCAAAACACGTCAACAAGTTTTACTATAATTGTCCTCTTCGTTGTTTGTACACACTGAAGATTTTTTTGGAACAAAACTATTGCAAAATTAATTTCTGTTGAATGGTACCGTGACTCGTTGATGTCTATAATACAAGATACAGCACATATGAAAATAAGAATAAGCAATGTTGATGAGCAATTAATACACGTTCAGACTGTGTCACGTGTAAACGAGAAGTTTTATAAAACGGCTATACATCCATCAGTCTCTCTGTCGACAACAGAGATGGAGTGGGTCAGTGCGTCGTGGGTCAAGATTTGAGTGAGCCAGTAAGTCGTGGGTCAACAGGATGTGAGCTACTGCGAACTACCACCCGCCGTAACCAACTCTGACCCACCGATCCACTCTGCTCAGTGCATTGTAGACAGCATGTTCTGAACATTGGTGAATTTGTCTACGTTTTACTTCATCCCGGCGAAATTAAAATACCGCTTATTTTACTGTAATTATGTGATATCTTCAAATAGATAAAAGATAATCGCAATGCGGAACAAGAGCGCCCTAGACAATATTGTTTTACATGAGATACCGTTATCACGACTCACTTATCTGCTTTCGATTTCGAGCCATTTTGAAAATCGGCATTTATTTTCGCGTTTCTAAACAACTGAAAACGGAAATCCACTAGGTGACTTGTGATAACGGTACCTCACGCAAAATAATCTTGTCTAGGGCGCTCTTGTTCCACATTTCGATTATCTTTTACCTATTTGAAGATAACACATAATTACTGTAAAATTAGCGGTATTTTAATTTCGCAGGGATGAAGACTCTTAAGGCCTCCATTTGTTTCCTTTTGCATTTGTTTCTATTTACTTACCTTAGGTGAGTATATCTAAGTGAGGAGATGAGTATATCTGATAACTTAATCTGATGTGTAGGATTCATAGTTGCATTGCAGCTCGGAGAAGTTGGCTTTGTAGTGGACAAACACATTATGCGTGGGTTTTCCCGAGATTCTTCTTTTTATTAATTCCACTATTCTCTTCATCTCCAGTCTCCATTAGATAATTAAAAAAAACAGTGACTACAGTTGCTTAAGAAAATTTCAACGAAATTACGAAGAAAAAGCTATCGTCGTAAAAGTGTTAAAACTGAAGGTCTATATACAAAATCATGAAAATCATATTTGTCAAATACCTAAGCAACGAATTGTTACTTCTTCCTGTGATGCATAATTATACGTTTGGAATACTTCATTGAAACTCATGACCTCAAAGAGCTTAAAATTCATGGCAGACATGCCAAGTCGAGATGCAATTCTAATTTTCACTGTACACTTCACCACCCACGAAACAGAAACGGCGTGCATATTTGGGTATTGTTCTTGACAACAATATGTGACTTGATAACAATAGAAAGATAATAACAGACTCTTTGTTGCGATGATGGTTTGAAGCTAGGCGATGCCAGAGTTCAGCCTCACCTCTTTACAATGGTTGACACAAACTCAGGGTCTTTTGTTTTGGATTACGTTAGGATTTTATTCAAATAGTAGTTTTACAAGAAGAAGAAAAAATACTATAAGACTCACCCAAGAGTAATTGAAACATTGCATTTTTTTGTCTTTTCTAAAAAGCACTGAGGCTTAAGAAATGGTATATAATTATATTAATATATTAAACGAACTTAAAAATTCGTTACTGAATTCTCAATGTCTGTGTGTCTGTCTGTCCGTCTGTCTGTTATTTGCGACTTTTTTCAATTTTGAACCCTGCGTTCGATAGAGCATCAAAAACTATTAGAGAAAGTGATTAAATTTTTCGCGTCACTCTTACCGATCCCGAGATATTGGCCAAAAAATGGTCGATTTCTAGAAATTTAAGGACCGATATCTCAGGAACCGTAAGTCATAGAGAGATCATATTGTTGTTGATCAATATCTAAAAGAATGGTAAACATTTTGGTACCAAATAGTAACCAGTGGTCACTGTCCAACTGGCCAGTGGTTTGGCCAATGGGCAGTTGGCCAGTGGCCACCAATTAATATCAGTACGAAAATGTTTAATATTCTATTAGGGATTGATTACCACCAATATAATCTCTCTATGATTTACCATTCCCGTGATATTGGTTAAAAATGGCCAATTTGTACATATTTAACGAGCCATATCTCGGGAACCATAAGTTGCAGAGAGATGATATTGATGTTGATCAATACCTAAGAGGATGGTAAATATTTTGGCATCAAATAGTAACCAGTGACCACTGATTAATTAGCTACTGGACAACTGCCCACCGTTCCCCAGATATTGGCCAAAAAGTTCGAATTTCTAGATATTTAAACATCCATATCTCGAGAACTATAAATCATAGAGATATGATATTTTGCTAATTTTTGCGAAAAAGATAAGAAAGTGTGGATAAAAAGATTTACTTTAGCATCTAGGAAGAACGACAGCTATCCTTCCCGCTCCATATCTCCATTCTTTTTAAGTTCGTTCTGGCAATGCTCTTGGAGCATTCCCAACTGGTTTATTATGGAAACTTGAAGTACTCATAACTATTCAAAACTAATACAATGTTTGTCCGTAAAACAATGGGACTGGGTAGGTAAAAAGAATTTATTGATAAGATCGGTACATATTGTGAAAAATTCTTCAAAATGGTCTTCTTGGGCGTGGCTACATCACTGCTAATACCTCCCACTTTCTCATTCCACCAGTTTTTCATCATCATTCATTTGCCTTAAACATTGCCTCCCATAGCCTAAAAGGTCATAACCGTGGGACGATTAACTGAAATATTTCATTTCATTTTCTTTCATTTCATAATCTTTTTCTATAATTTATCTTCTGAAATCTTGTCGTCTTTTCGGATGCAGAATAATACCCGCTCAATGCTACATAGACGTAATGACTTGTAACATTGGACCCTCAACAAAGTTTGGATCCCGCCCAACGAAAAAGTTTCTGGGTACGCGTCTATAAAACACACATTGCCTGAGTTCGATTCACTGATCCCTCGCACCAGTGGTGCGCGCTCGACAACTGAGTCACCGTGCCCCCCCTCCAACTTGGCGTTGTTATCTCTGAAAATGAACTATCATTGCTGTGGTCAGCGGCGCAAATGTGTCTTCAGTATTGCAGGGAACGGGTAAGACTGTTCGAATATATATATATAAAGCGATGTTCAAAAAATATTTATGAAGTTTGAAAACAATGCTGTAGAAAAAATGAAATGAAATCTCTGAGTTTTACGTCCCACGGTTATGCCGGTTAGGCTAAAGGAGACGATGACGATGAGTGATGAGTAGTATAGATTTAGTATGGTAAACATAAAAGAGATGCGACAGTTGATAAGATATAGTTTATCGCTTGTTTAATTAAGGATAAGGGGGGAGTATCGAAGGAGATGATGCAATAGGATTAGGAAAGGGGGAAAGGTCAATTGATTGATAAAGAACACGTGATGTGTTTCACAATGATAGATGACGAAAGGAAAGGTTGAATGACCACTACGAAGGTCACAGTGGATGGTCCCTGTGCAGGACCACATCACATGGCCCCTGAAGATTGCACCCTGTGCAGGACCCATGGTCCCTTGGAAATGACCCCTAGGACCCATGTTCCCTATGCATGTTCCATACGAACAGCACGTGAGCAGATAAAAGGAAATGACCCCTGTATAGGGACACCCTCCCCCTGTTTAATGAATTTTTTAAAAAATATGAAATTATATTTATGTGCACACAGGAATTGAACTGGGGAAAATAGGAAATAACTTTATTTCATTATTTAGCCATATTTGGTGTTTGTACTAAAGACGGAGTCTTGTTCTTGCACATCCATCACCGAAGAACTTAAGACATGAACTGAGGTTTAGCGCGCTTTGAAAACCCGGATGAATTGACCTTTGTACGATTAGATAAACTTGTTGAACGACGAAACATCATGTGATGATGAGTAATTTTGACCGTTGATACATGACTAAACATCATGTGATAAGTAATTTGGGGCTACAATCGTATGATTAAGTAGCATGTGATTGATGACTAAGCACATTTGATTAGGCATAAGATGAACACGTGATGAATTTGAAAGTACTTTAAATACAAGTCCTAAGAGAGAAAATATATAAAGACACACAATGCAGTCGTATGAAAAGAAGAACCACTGCAATATTGAAGCATCATTATCTGATGCTGAAACAGAAATATATGAATCATCTTCAGATGAAGAATTTGATATTGATGAAATAGATTCATCAGTATCAACAGTTTCAGAAACCCCAGCATCATCACCATCTTTTTCATCAAGATTTTGGAGTTTAGACTGTTCTTGTAATAGTCAAAATGTGGACCGAGAATGTATAAAGAAAGCTATTGAAAAATGGAAATTTAACGACACGTTAATATGTGATGGTTGTAGAGAAGGATCGTATCATGTGTATGCGCATGATTGTATGAATTTACCCCCAAAATCATTGGAAGTTCGTGCTTGGAGTGTTATAGCAAGCCCTAGTGTTGAAGATGATGTGTTTTACCTGTATGCCAACACCCACATTATTGGAATACTAACAAGAGAAAAATTTTATGAAGCATATTTGGAACTGTTAAATGATATAGACTATTTTCCGGAATTACTAGAGGTTTTATTAAGAAAAGACAGAAGGAAAAATGTATCCGAATAGTGTGAGTGTTTTATGTGTGTTATGTAGTGCTAAAAATATTAATGTGAATTGTGTATTAAAAACAATAATTGTATACTTACGTGAGAATAATCCTCTGGATTGCAAATCAAGTACTCTTCATGATATTGGATCATTTGCAGCAAAGTATTTATCTCTTGATAAAACTCTTGGTGAACTTTTTGAATTGTATGAACAAGAACATAGTGAAATCTCATTTATATGCTTTATGCGTAAAACTTGTGATTTTTTAAAAAATACAGAATTTGTTGGACAAATTATACCATATTTCATTCAGCGCACAAATGAAATTTCACCTTGCGTAAATCAATACATTATTGATATTCAAGGTTTTAAAATGTCTGATAACGAATTTATTATTCGTGAGTTTTGTCTTAGCGCATGTGATGATACAGTAAATTTTCATTGCTTGGTAAAATCACCAATAGAATATAACTTATTGTCATTAGGTTGCCAAAAACAAATTGATTGGCTGACATTGAATTTACACGGATTGAAGTGGGATAGTAAAACAGGATATACTGTATCATTCATACGTAACCTTGTATATCAATTATGTGCTATGAATTCAACCTTTTATTGTAAAGGTTTAGAAAAATCTCTTTGGATTAAGAGAATATTTGCATTAGATAATGTTATTGATTTAGAAACAAAACAATGTCCAGCATTAAATGATTTGTGTGGAAATACATTTAATGAATATTGTTCTTTTCACAAAAATGTTGTAAAGAAATCAGGATGTGCATATCGTAACGCACAACAGTTGAATTACTGGTGGAAATATGAAAGATCAACAGCATTAACTAATGCATTATCAAGATTGTAACGAGGATTTGTAAATTAAATGCATGAATATAGTTTAAAAATTTTTATTGTAAAAAATATATACAATAATAAAAAAATAAAAAAATTACTTGTGTTTTCTTTTTAAAATGTTGTTTACATGTTTATAAACAATATCATCATTCTTTTTTAAATTTTTGTTGTTAAACAATTTTAAACACTTTTCAAATGATTGAGTGCGGATAATATGATGCAAAAAATATAATACAAAGTATCCGCATAACAGAGAATCATCGTGCTGATATTGTTCACTGTTTGTAAAATACAATTTAGTATTTTTGGATAAAAAATTTTTTATTTCCTTGGGAATGTCCATAGCAAGACTGTCAAAATAAAATCCATGTTTTTTTTCATTAATGTACACTGCGACCCAGTGTGATCCACTTGAATTGGATGTATCAAGATTAATAACAAGTGCTGCAGGTGGTTCTACCATTACAGGAAGTTTATCAATAGGATAAATCCCGGTAACACTTGCACCAGTCACTTTATCAGTCACTAACACTTTTAACAATTCGTCACTATACATGATTATTATTTTTCTTAATTATAGTAGGTATGTAATTATCACTGTTTTTTACATGTAAAACATAATCATACACTTTTACATATTCACTATATAGTAATGCTTCATGAATACTGCACCTATATTGTCCAAAACGATGTTTATTATGTGCACACTTGTGAACGTGAAAACTTAATGCAGTATACTTTGGACAGTCTATTTCTTCCAAATTTGTAACATTTCTTTGCAGAATTTCTTCAAGAAAACACTTTCTAGTTAATCCATACGTGTAAATACTGGTGGTATTTGAACAATATGATTGAATTATTTCCTTAAGAAGTGAATACTCTACATCGCCCTCGTGCCAGGTAATGCCATATACATTTTCACTTAGATATTTGTTTGTATTTATGATTGGCTCAGACAGCTTATTTAATGGATATGGTGGTTTAAATATCCAATTTTGTAAAAACGGAACGTCAGGATTTACAATTGCTAGTTCCTTTACAATAAATTCCTCATCATTATTATGGAATGCGGAGAAGTGTACAACAACCCTCATTCTACTCAACTGAATAAATTAGAAGGTGTTATCAGTATAAATATTTCTATCTTTGTCTATTTGTGCTAACGAATCAAATTGCGCATAGACAATACATGTAATTGGTTCAGTTAAAGTTTCTGAAAATGATACTTTTAAATTTACAGGAGAATCACGAACTACATCCCAAGTGTTGTCATCTAAAGTTCCAGTTGGAGATAGAATAAATGCATACAGAGTATATCCATTAGGATATTCTTCAAGAGTAACAGTATGTGAATAATTTTGATAATATATACCAGTACCTGATATCAGAGTATAGTAACTTAGAAGGTATAAATCATTATTAAAATCAGGCGTAAGGGGGTTGGGAGGGAATGATTTTGATCCAACATGTAATTGCAGTTTGTTAGCGTTAAAGTTTTGGAACTCATATGGATTAAGATGCGATTTACCATTGAAGGCTGTGTTGGAAATGAAACCAATAACCAGACCTTTAGGAACATTACCCAGAAAGAGATTATCAAGGTTATATGACTTGACTTGTGCAGGAATAGTATAAGATCTTGTTTCTACTCTTGTGAGAGGTAACTTGGCCGTTTCTGAAACCATTCGTGTATTTAATTGCATAGCTAAATCTGCAGCAACATCAATACGACGTACATGTAGAATAACTTCTTCAAGTGCAACTTTATAACTTGTATTTTCAGGAGACATTAAACAAAAGTTATCTTTACTACGATGTAATTTTACACGTAAACTTACTTTATTAGGAAGCATACGATCTAAACTTACAATATCAGTATGAAGACGTCCGTACATTTCAAAAGATTTACTATTTTTTATTTTATTGGTACGCTTTTGAAAACCATCATTTGTATTATCTAATTTATTAAAATTTTTTGCAGTATCTTTATGCCACATAGCACATGCTAAATGTGTTTGAGAAGCATCATGAGAATAATTTAATAAAGTTTCAATGTATGCACGATAAGGATAAGATCCTGATGAAGAACTAATTAATTTATCATTTAACGAAATATCAATTTGACTAAATAATGAATGTAGGAAATTATTTACTGGTGCAACAACATCATCATTAACTAAATTTTTACCATCATCTTTTGTAATTTTACAACGTACATAAAGATATAGATATGCGGGATGAATAAATTCTCCTGTTTCTCCAGGAATAACAAATTCAATTGGTCCTTCTGATGTTAATGTAGAAATAGGTCGATATTCAGCATTTATAGTTGCTTCAATAGCTGTTTGTGTCATTGGTATTGAAAAGAAATCAAATTCATTGGTACAGCATTCAGAACTATCGGAATTTAGGAGCGACATTATGAAAAGATATCGTTTATATGTTTACGTTTTGTTGGTGGTCCAAAATTTACAATTGCAGGAGCCTTTCTTTTGCGTGACCGTCTCTTACCACTACCAGTTAGCAACTGTCCAACTTTATTAATAGCTTTTGTCTTTAAATTATTACCAGCTTCTTTTACACGTGCACGAACCGCTTCTTTAAATGGTTTATTTTCCAATACATCACCCGCAACTTGTATACCGGTTTGCAATGCTTGACGTCCTACAGTTTTTGCACCTTGTTTAAGAAATGGTAATGCAAAACGAAATAACCCTTTAAAGAAACTCCCTATACCGTGTCCCCTTTGATATACAGGTCCTGAAAAATATGGTATTCCACGTCCACGATGTAAAGTAACACGTCTAGATCTCATTTTATTATTATTATTATTATTTAACAGGAGAGCGTTTAAAATGAAGTGTTACGGTCAGTGTCCCAGATCGGAATGGCAAATTTCGCCCTGCATGATCTTTTAATAGTATTTCAATTGTATTAAAACAAAATTTTGCAAGTGGCATATAATGAATATCTTCAAAGGTAATTGTTTGAACTTTTCCATATTTAATATCTGAAATTGTTGCTATACGTAGTAACGGAGCTTTTGTATCACCTAAAAATTGATATTGAATAATGTCGGTATAAATAAAAATTTGATGTGGATATCCAATATCTACGTATGGCTGTTTGAATCCACGGCGTTCTTTTACAAGATCTGATTTTTCAGAAAAACCTAATTGTAAAGCTAATGTAGGTGACAATGTAACAGATTCTACACGTTCATCGCATTCAACACGTACAATATTTGAAAAGCTAAACCGTATAAATCTTGATATTGTATTTAATTCATCTATTAAATGATGAATGGATGGATAATATCCAACAACAACTTTACTTTTCATAGGGTCTGCATTTTTAAATTTGTACCATACAACATTTTCACCTTCGGTGACGTTATAACATGTTAATGGAATATGTACTTCACTTAACCCTACGTACCAATCGGATTCTGATAAACGTATATTATTTTTCAACTGATTAATAAAATGTGTTGGATTATTTGTAGGATATACATTTGTACTAGCGTTTGAAACTAATGTAATGTAAAAACTATCATCAATACTTTCAGAAATCATTTTCGTTTAAAGTGAAGTGTCAAGTTTGAAGTTCCGAAACGAAATGGTAATTTTAAACCGTGTTCATCTTTTAAGTTTACTTCTATTGTATCAAAATATTTTTTTTCAACTTTAACATAATGGGGTGTATGAAACACAAAAGATTTTACATTACCGTGTTGTACATTATATACACTAAGTTTTCGAACTAACGGTCCAATATTTTGTTGATGTTTTACAATATCAACACATACATTAATTGAATTGGGAATATTATAATCTAAATTACATGGAAATTTACCACGTGATAATAATAAATCAACATTTCTAATTTTTGTGTATACTACATTTTTAATATCGTGTGTATTTTCATTAATAAATCCAAAAATATGTTGTAATCCTGGTGTAATACCAATCATACACTGATCTTCTAATTTTAAAGAATGTTTAATTACAATTTGATTTTTATTTTGTAAATATTGTAACATACGAACATTTTCAGGAATTAACTCAAGAATAGATTCGATAGATGAATAATATCCCGGTGTAACACGAACATGATGACGTTCAACTTTATCATTGATAACAGTAGTAATTATTATTTCTTCATTTTCACCAACATTATAAAAACTCCACGGAATATTAATTTGTGTTAATGCAACACCCCATTCCCCATCACTTAAATCAATAGGTTGTGCTAATTTAACGCGAAATGAAGCTGTTGTATTATTATTAAAAAGTTTACTACTGGCATTTGAAGGAAGAGTAACGTAAAAGTCATGTGTAAGGTTTGAATTCATTTTGAAGACTGAATAGAATCGGATCTAATCCATGAATTCATACTTGACGGATATCCCAACCATTTTACATACATCCACCCATTTTTACGTTTTAATACTTTTTCAATAAGATAAGTTTTTTTTGAATTTATAATTACTTTTTGTAATTCTTGTGCATAAAATATTCCTTTAATTTCTTCTCCATTCCAATCTTTTAATTTATAAGTCACAGGATTAGATTTAATACATTTATCAACAATAAATATTTCTTGTGACCATTTAGGTAAATATCCTTTTTCCAATACATGTTTATACTTACTAACACGAACATAATCACCCGGACTAAATTTACAACTTGTATTCTTTTTATTTATTGTATTTCCGTATAATGTTTTCCACACTTGATTCACATTGGAATCATTTACTTCTGCAGGCGCCATTTTAATACTTGAATGATATGAATGGTTATAATTATTAACAATTTGATCTAAGACATTAATATAACGATAAGTATTTTTTGCAGTAAAGTAACGATACAATTTTTCTTTTATCGTTCTTATAAAACGTTCTGCTAAAGCACATTTAATTTCGGAATGAACACTATAATGATTAATTTCATATTCTTTAAACAATTGTTTTACATGACGATTATAAAATTCTGTACCTAAATCGGTTTGGACATTAAACACGGGTAACTTGAAATTTTTTAAAATTTTTCTTATTGCTTTTACCATTTCAGGACCTTTTTTTGTTTTTAAGGGGACACAATATGCATAACGTGAAAAAATATCAATACAACATAATATATACTTATAATTATTATTATTATACTTTGCAATGTTTTGCATATCTGCCAAATCCATTTGTAATGTTTCATTTGGTGCACTAACATAATACTTTTTTCGTTGAAAAACTTTACGAATTGGTGCATGCAATGTATATGCATCTTGAGAAGCTAACCAATTTTTAATTTTCTTTTTAGATAATTTTGTTTTACGGTGTAATGTTTGTATACTTGATAAAGAATTAGGATTTGAATAATCATAATATATTTTTGATAATTTTGTCATTTTTTTTACATACTATATTCTTTCCAATGTTTAAATAAATTAGATACTGCTTTAGGACTGGATGATTTTTTTTATTTTACGAATACGTTGTCTACTATTAGTATTCAGTTTTGATGCTGGTGTACCAATAAATTCTTTAGGAACATTAAGATCTTCTAATAAATTTTTAAATTCATAAATACCTATAGGATTTCTTGAATATTTTCTTGTACGAACAACATCATTTACTAAATCTATAATATTTGAACCAGGTATTGTTTTTCCTTGGATACGTACTATGCCAGACTTATCCCACTGAATTTTATCAGAATTTGTTAACTGCTTTAATAATAGATCTGTTTTCCTACGTAGTGTTTTCGGTACTGAATGTAAAATGTCTGATACAAATGGTAAAATAGAAGTATTGTTATTCTGTTGCAAAGCAAGTGATGATAATTTTTCTTCTTCTTCTTTTTGTTCATCCTGAATAACAGGTAATGTAATAGGTTTATGTGAAGAAGAAGAAGATGTATACTGTAAGTAACGATGCAAAGCTTGTTGATATAATTTCCATTTTTGTTGTACACTAATATCATGACGTTTTAAAATATTATTCATTTCTTCATCTAAACGTGATTGATGTGAATCTATTGATTTAAGATTGGACTGAATTTCATGTATTGCATTTTCAGGAACTAAAATCATTTTACGTAATTCTGACATAATTATCGACTAAAAATACTACTGCCTACTGCTGCTAGAAGTGGTCCCAAAATTAATGGTAAAAGTGCACCACCTTTTTGTAGTAACAACCTCTTCTTTTTCTTTAATGCAGTACGCTGCTGAGATAAAGCGCGCAAGATCTTTTTATGTCTACGTAATCGTTGCTTCTGACGAGGATTTAAAGGGATGTTTCCTTTTATTGTGTTTTTAGCTACTTGAGAAATTGTTCTTATTAAATCCCCTGAAGCATTTTGTAAAATTTGTTTCCGTTTTGTATTTTTGCATTTGCACAGAGCACGGAGCGTGTTGTAGTGTTGTTTTACCTTCAACATCTTGATAGCAACTAAATAAAAATTTCTGTATGCATGTCTTTTATGTTGGCGTATACATGCATAATTTCATTAGGAAAAATATTTGTACGTATTCGCAATGCATCGCTTGTTTTTTGGGTTAGGTCAAATAACAAATAAGTGTGAGGCTCACGTGTTACTTCTTCGAATACATTCACAATTTCCTTACTATATCGAGGCATAATTTGCCTTGCTAAATATTGTATTTGTAATTTATCACGAGGATTTTTAAATACTATAATATAATGTGCATTTAAACTAATATCACGTGCATGTTTTCCTTTTGGAAATAAATTTTGAATAATAAATATAACAGTCAACTTTTTATGATGTGCATACTTTGTAAATAAATTAGCAACATCGCCATTAGTTTCTGACATTAAATCATCAAGTATTAATAATGAATTTTCTTTAATTTCAAAATTATTCATGTCAGGTATTCCTTCTACAAAACGTATTTTTGCATGTGCATCCAGGTTTGGTATTACTGCACCATAACACCAAACAATATCATTAAATTTTATACTAAACATTTGATCACGTTCATTAAGTAATCGATTTACAAAACATGTTTTTCCTGCCCTTGATGGACCCGCAATTAAAATGGTAGAGGGATGTTGAAACTTTAACATGTTGTACTCAAATGAATGCATGCAATAGAGCTTTTGCTTTATATACACTCACACATTTAAAAAAGAAAAGAGATAGAGGTTTGTAAGAAAACAATCAACGATTGTCCTGAACTTCTATAAGAAGCAAACAAATAAATAATTAACAATAAGCTTCTAATGAAGCGAAAGAACAATAAAATAATTAACAACGAGCTTCTATAAGAAGCGAAGGAAAAAATAATTAACAATGCACTTCTATAAGAAGCAGTCCAACAAATAATTAACGACTTTCCACTGGAAATTTTAACAGGGAGTTTCCAAAGAAACAAAAGAATATAAAAGCAGAGTTTGCATAAAAAAAACGAACTGGTTAAAAAAGAAAAAAAACATTCACACAAGTCACATTTACTCGTTCGTGGGCCTATATCCGTAAGGTAAAGTCGCACGTTTTGTTATTGGTATATTGTCAGTCACCTCATCTTCGTCAACACGTTTACGTTTTTTATTTACCTCACGGTGTGTCTTAGTCTCTGTACGACTAAAGATACGGAACCCTGGTTTACGCACAATACTATTTGGGTTTTCTATTACTGTGGACTCTAATTGTCCAGACACTAATTTATAGAAACTCTCAAAGTTAATTTTTTGAGAGGTCCTATCGTTTAGTGTTATCCCCCTAATTTTGAGTATGTGCCGAACATCCCCATTGGCATTAATTAGCCTATAACAATAATTTTTCGCACCTAGACCGTAGAAGGTTGTAAATTCCCAACCTTCTGGAATTTCATCTGTTAGATCACCCAGATAGTTTCCAAGTGGTAACAAAGGTTCCTCATCTTTTTTCTGTATATACATAATACTGTCAGTGTCACAGTAAATGGCTCTGTCTGGTCCTACAGTCGTTAGTAATTTATATAGTTCAAGTCTAGCCCACGAAGTAATAAAGGCAGCTAATATAACGTTTGAAAATTCCAGTGGGACATTTTCAGTTTCATTATCTCTATATGTGATAATTAAATGATCATCATTAATTGGGACCACACTTTGAATTTCATACCTTGCCGACGTTAAATACCTAAGGAACGTAACTTCGTCACTAACGATTACACTATGTGACATATCAGTGCGCTGTCCCCATTTGCCATATAATGAATTGAGGTAAAGTTTTGCACATTGCCTCAATCCCGGGTTCGTCCTAATGTTATCATAATTTAACTGTATGCCTTCATGGGCATAATAGTCCTCGATATATTTTTGCTTGTCTCCTTCATTTTTACAATAAGCAGGAAAACCAGAGGCTTCCTGCTTCATCTGAAGAAAGGAATTCACATAAGTTCCGAACAAACCACCTGAATTCCCCTCTTCAGGATCCATGAGTTCGAATTCCCATATTTCATGTATATCGAGTATTTTGTACCCTTTTTGAAGAGCCAGGTGTAACTCTGGAGTACAAAACGTACCTGTAATAGCACACTCATTGTCACTATGAGTACAATCATCAGTGTTTTCCTCTTCCATACATGTCCGGCATAAACCAAAAAGTAATCGGCCTCCAGCCACATACGGAATAATCGGAAAATACAAGTTTTTCGGGGGCAAAATAGTGCATTTTACTACACCATGAATACTTTCCACATCTGGAAAGTCCGGCCCCGTATGTATCTTAGGTGATTTAACGGGCATAGGCTTACGTGACATCACATATGGATATAACGAAGTTATATCGGCGTAACATAACTTCTCATTACCCGTGCAATTCACAAAAGATTTGAACACTTCAGTGCGTCCGCCGTTGTAACAATTCTTGGGAATAAGGAAATCAGGCAGGCTAGTACAACGTTCTTTAATAAACCTTTGTACGTCCTTATCCGTCTTTACCTTTTCATCCCAAGAACATTCCCAGATTTCGTATAGGTTTATACCTAAACGTTTTAGGTACTTCCGGCGAAGCATTGTTTGTTCATATCTTTTTTCCATTGTATTGCATGAGTCTTGAGCGTGATGTAAAATGTCGTTACGGTTGAAAGGGTAACAACGCGGGCACGAGTGCCAGTAACAACCATAAAATTCGAAGGCAGCGTTGAGTCCCTCATGCCATCCATCAACTTGGTACCTACCAATATACTTTTCCCCACCTCTCCTAGCATGCTGGATTTCTATCCCTAATTGTTTTTCCATATACATAAGCCATTGCATAGCTTTAGTATTATACTTTGTCTTATGATGGAAACCCAACGCGGGAATTACGGGAATAGTATTTTCAGGTAAGTACAAAGTACGATATGTACGCATTGCAAGACCTGCAATGGTGGATGATGTCATGAAACATTGCAAACCATTCGTTTTCTCCTCGATAATGTCACTAAATTTGATGATCGCTTCTGCTAGAATTCTAACATCGTTTTCGCAATAAGACAGCATTTCCTTTTCGAGGTTAAACTCCTCGCCACTTGCCGCACGTTCTTGGTGCCAGGCTATTAATTCTTGTTTTTCTTCAGTGCTTCGTCCTTCAGGGTCATAGAATTCAAGTGGAGGATAGGGACCAACATAATTTTGATTTTCCTCGGTGTTAAATAAATATGGGAAATCTCCCTTTCTTAAATTTCCGCGCAGGCCTAAAGTTTTGGGAAGTCTAGATAATTTACAACCAATAAATAAATAAAAATCTTTAAAGAAAATTCGATTACCAATATTAATATTAAAAATTTTTTGACCCTGAATTACCACATTAGGAATAAGATGCTGCTCTTCTATTAGATTTCTAAGGCAGAAAAGACCATCGTATCTGCTACCATTATGTGCAATACAAATTATACGTCTAAAGTCAGGTCGGTCTGCCAAAACATGGTTAATAAAGTCCGTCATTGTCTTAAAAGAAAACGAACGATTTCCATTATTATCACCACATGTTTTACAGGACTCATCGATACCTTTATTCATACAGTTGTGGCAAATATGCTTACAGCATACAAGTACTACCACATGTTCCCTTTCACCGCGCGCATTTGGTGCCTTTAACATCGTTTCTATATCATATGCAATGTACATAAACCTATCAGTATGTACAGGCTTTTGTCGTTGTACAAAACATGTGTGAGTAATATCAACATGCTTACGACAAGTCGTGCAAAAATGTTCACCACACACATGGTTTGATTTTCGACGCCTGTTATCAAAGATGATACCACAATTATTGCAGATCTTAACATTATCACACACAGATTTCCCGCCTTTATTACATTTCTTATGATTCTGAAAACATGTACCCTCAGCAAACTCTCTATTGCACGCATTACATTTAATTTTATCACTATCATAATTTCGTTCGTGTTTGCATTCACAAAGAGAACAGTGAGTTTCACACTTATGTTTATATGCTAACCCATTATATGCTTGCAAACAATAATAGCAATACTTCAATTTACCAAGTAATTTTTTAATGTATGGAATGGGTTCAAAATGACCAACAGTGTCACCTCTCCTATAAAAAATAAAGATTTTATTCTCTGCATACTCTCCCGGGTAACGTACTATATATTCCCGGTCATTATTTTCATCTTCCTCATACACCACAATTTGATACTCACCACTTAAATATGATTGTATCAAATCCAGGTCTTTAAAATCACATCCACCCTTTGCTTTAACGTCAACTCCTGCCATTTCGCAGAGAACTTCTGCTTTAAGAACCCATGTATCATAATCTCTTGTTCTTAAATTATATAAACTTTGCTTACTTGCGGTGTGCTTCGTAATCCCCCATACAATTGCCATGGGAAGGCAGTACATATTATTGTTTTCTATGCGTATTAAACGCTTTTCCAAATAACCTTGATGTTTGGAATACTTTTCAACAGCACTTGCTGCATTTCTTCCGTTTCCATGCATACTCTCCGCTACATGGAAGCGAAACAATACCTCATGCCCCAAAAGGAAATCCTCATTTGAATTTAAAACTCGTTCAACTGAGGAAAGGACAGTTTGAGCAGAAAAATCGGGTTTTCTTCTAAATGGAACATATACAGACTTGTTATTTCTACTATTGCTACTATCAATGTATAGTCCAATATAATCTGTGGGGCGAGCATTAGATAACACATGTTCTAATGCAAAATTAAATAAGCTTTCAATATAGGCCTGTGGATTATCAATACGTCTTTCATTATCCACAGGTCTAACCGCGATTTCATGGCCCGTAAGGTGAAACTTACGAAACCGTCTTCTGCTCTCTCTTACTACTTCGAAGTTATTATTACTCTGATTTTCCCCCTCATTATTATTTCCACTACCACTACTACTAGTACTACCACTAGCACTACAATCAGTACTATTTGTACTTTTCTTATTATTGCTCCCATATCCAACAAACACGGGGTCAGGAGCATGTGAGGGTCCAGGTTGAGGATCAGATTGGTCCCCATAACCATGATTATCCTGTACACAAGGCTGATTGTATACAGGATTTTGTCCCTGGACTTGTTGCGTGGGTTTAACCACAGCATCGTCCACATTTTTAACCAATCTCCTCACTTCTTGTTCTTCATCGGAATTTAGATTTACTCCATCTAAAAATGCCAAGTCTTCATCACTCAAGTTACAATTTTCTTGAGGGGTCACAGTTATGGGTGATTCAGATGGAATTAAAGATTCATCCAAAACAAATCGCGACCCAAAATCAAAAAAGTTGGATAACTCTGTATTATTTATTCTATCTATTTGCCCTTCTCCGCAAGCCATTAAATACATAAATCTGTCTTGAGCATAATTGTAAAACTCCTTATTACGAAAAAATCCATGTACAAATAACTCAAGCACATCGGCGGCTGAAACGCAATGATTTAAAAGTATAAGGTCATTACCTTCTAAAGCACGAAGAGCGTGTAGTAAAGCATCACATCTTACACTGGCTCGATGACCTAATCGCTGCAGCTCCATTATCGCCTTCCACGTACTAAAGACACGAGAATAGTCATCAAGCCCGCGTAAAACTTCATGCAGGAAAAGTTCATCAATCATATTGAACTCACCAGTTGAACACAGGAAATCCATCTAAAACAAAAAAAAAGAAAAAATTTTGAGTTCTACCATAAATCTAGCAAAACAGGCAATAATCAATAACTTGCTTTGAAAAAACTATAAAAAAAACTTGTTTATTAATTACTGGTTAAAAAACAAGCTCAACTAAAGAAATGTTCATTAAATTGGTTTTAAAAAAGTCTTGGTTACTAATTGCTTTCAATAAAAATATTAATAATAATAATTATGAAATACACTCACCTTCTAATTCTTAGTTGTTCTTCAAAAACTGTTAAAAATGGCCTCGCTAATGTTTATTCTGCAACTGCAGGGTCCACACACACACTGTAAAACAGTAATAATATTTTTTACTAAATGTTATAATTTTCAATTTAGTACTACTATTAGCACTAGTAATAAGTCAGGGGTAAACAACACGTTACGTCCAACGGCGTACAATAAAATGATATTAAAACGGAGTATTATATTATTATATATCTCATTACATTAAACAAGTTTACGCATGTTTTGACGCAATCATGTGGTAAGTATTGCCACCTAGCGGCCTTATTCAAAAGCATTTAGTATAGTATTAAGTCGTCTGCAAACGGGTTCATAAAACAACACGTCTCTGTGCATTTTTTTTCCGATTCACATTCTATACGTGTTTCCAATAACAGTAAACCTGTATGTAGCCTTGTTCCAATTGTAAAATATCCTAAACCCCATTCTGTCCATCGCAATATTTATTCTCAATCTAACTATACCAAAACAAAAAGCCCTCATTCTGTACTGCAGCCTACAGCAATATTCATTCTCAAACTAAATATAGCAAAAGAAAAGGCCCTCATTCTGTACTGCGCCCCACCGCAATATTTATTCTGAAACTATATATACCAAAACAAAAAGCCCTCATTCTGTACTGCAGCCTACAGCAATATTCATTCTCAAACTAAATATAGCAAAAGAAAAGGCCCTCATTCTGTACTGCGCCCCACCGCAATATTTATTCTCAAACTAAGTATCGCAAAAAAAGTCCTCATTCCGCACTCTATAATTAAGCTTCCCCCTTGAATACCCTCTAATAGTCCTTAAATATCCTTAGTATGGGCTAGCTACCCTTTAATTATCCCCTAATAGTCCTTGAATATCTTTAGTAAGGGCTAACTACCCTTTAATTATCCCCTAATAGTCCTTAAATATTCTTACTATGGGCTACCTACCCTTTAAGCATTCTTAATATCCCCTGATTATTCCTTTAATATTCTTACTATGGGCTACCTACCCTTTAAGCATTCTTAATACCCCCTGATTATTCCGTGATTATCCTTACTATGGGCTAACTAGCCTTTGAATATTCCCTAAATAGTCGCTGACCATCTTTAGTATCCCCCCTTGATTATCTTTAGTATACCCTAATTAGCCCCTAAATAGTCGCTGACCATCTTTAGTATTCCGTAGCTACCCCTTGATTATCTTTAGTCTTCCGTAACTAACACCTGATTACCACCTAAATAGTCTTTCATTAAGACATTGTGTCTTACTGCATAGTCTTTGACTAATACAATGTGTCTTAGTAAGTTGTCTGTTACTAACACAATGTGTCTTACATACTGTTTGAATAAATATTATAAGAATTGCAATACATTGTACAAAAAATCATAAGGGGCCATAAAATGGTAGACACAAAGGCAAATGGTTCATAATAACAGCCGTGGTCTTCTATTTTGTGTATAAAATAAGTATTGTAATAATCTATAAAGTTAACTGAAAGGGTCCATTCGCAATTTTAAACGCAATAATTAATCACAATGCAGTATTGCACTTTCCATCTTGGTTTGCGTTAACGCAATATTTTCAGTTATTTTTATTTTAAAAACTAGGCAAGACATATACTTTTTCCTACATATACTAAAATTATAATATTAAAAATTACCATTTCTTAGTAAAAACACAATTATTAATAAGTTATTTCAATTATTAATAAGTTATTTCAAATACTAAGGACACTTGCAAATCGCAAAAAGATAGATACGGTATCGCAACGCGTCATTAGTGGTGCCTCCTAGTGGGTGTAATTATAAACATCCACTATCTTGTTTGAATGATGCTGTCACATGGGAGATGGTTCCACATCGTAAAAAGATTAAATTATTTAGTAAAAGGTAAGCTTTTTTTTTTGTACATATGTTTGTTTTATTATTGCTTAATTTATTATTATTAAAATATATTCGTTGTTATGTGCGTTAAGCAAATGATGGTGGCCTACACCCATGTGAATGTTAGCCGATCGCAGGTTGTTCTTCTTTTCCGTGTTTTAAAATCATTTATATTGCGTATTTGTTAATGTAGATGCATAAAAATATAGCAGTGATTAATTTTAAAAGCGTAACAATTAGTGCCCATGCGTGCGTGCATTTATACGGAAGTATGCTTATATTTATTATTAATGTTAATGCGTAACATTCGATTTCCATGTGGAAAAACGTGTCTACATTTATACGAAAGCATTCGTACAATAATTACATTAAATAAAATTAAAAGCGTGGCAATTGGTGTTTATGCGTGCGTGCATTTATACGGAAGCATACGTATATTTATTAGTTTTAAACATGTAGCAGTAAAAAGTCCATTCGTGAAAAAAAAAACGTGCGTGCGTGCCATCATGTGGGCGGGGCCGTGCAAAACGGGTATACATTTGTTATTTCCACAATTAAGTTCATGGTATATACATAGCAGTGTCACTTATTCTATATAAAAAAGCATACGCGCAACCAAGTGGTTTAGGGCAGGGCAAAACATGCGCGCAACCAAGTGGTTTAGGGGAGGGCAAAGCCGGTGTGCATTTCCAAGCAATTATTCAGTATTAGCAAACGCGTAGCAATAAGTTAAAACAAAATAATAATTATTTTATACATTATTATCAAAAGTGAATAATGCTCCATTAAAATAAAGGCGCGTTACCGACGGTCACGATACCATAGGTGGCGTTAGCAGGTATATCCAGCTTAGGTTAGTTTATTAAGGAACCATATGGTTTTCAAGTAAAGGCGCGTTAGCAACGGTTACGTTACAATAGCATAGTAAAAAATGTGGTTTTCAAGTAAAGGCGCATTAGGAAGTATAGCCATCTTAGCTTAGCTTAATAATAAATAGGCAATTTAAAATTTTGTGCTAGGCAACTAATTTGTCCGCAAAAGTTATATAACACAAACTATTTTATAACGCGTTCTCAAATGTAAGTTGGTGGGCGTACATACAATTTTAAAAGTGCAACCAGTATGTGCTAGGTGAACACATTAATTTTTATTTTATGTTCGCGTACGTGCAATTGTAAAAAGTACAACCAACATGTGTTAGGTGAACACACTAATTTTTATTTTATGTTCGCGTACATGCTATTTTAAAAAGTACAGCCAAGATGTGTTAGGTGAACACAGTGATTTTTATTTCATGTTCGCGTTCGTGCAATTTTAAAAAGTACAACCAACATGTGTTAGGTGCACACATTAATTTTTATTTTATGTTCGCGTTAGTGCAATTTTAAAAAGTGCGACCGATATGTGTTAGGTGAACACATTAATTTTTATTTCGCTTTCGCGTAAGTGCAATTATAACAAAGGCGTAACCAATATGTGTTAGGTGCAATTGCATTTTAAAATTATTTCCGTAAATGCTTGCTATAATTAAAAAATAAATCTTTGTGTAAGCGCGCAACATGAATAGCATTTTAAACATAGGTGCGGCATTAATGCTAAAAATATTTTACAATTAATCACTTTTTTCTCACGTTTCAATGTAAATGCCTGTGGTGGCACGTTAACGATTATGTGTTATACTTTTAAAGTGAATTACAATTTTACATTTGTTCGTTAGCCCTAGGTTTAAATATTAATGTACAAAAGGCGCGTCAGTGAATATGTGTAAATATATATATATCAACTACAATAATAACTTACAGTTTTCGCTGGTCGTCCAAACTTTTTAAAAATCGCAAACACACACACGTAAAATCACACAATTAATTATTATAAAAGGCACTCTCAGTAGCAACAATTATAATATATAGAAAAAGGGAGCAAAGGGATTTATATATAAGTACTTTATTTAGTATAGGCGGAACCATTTTTTTTTTACCCATAAGTCCATGTACTTTATTGCATATAGGCGGGGCATGGTCAATGTTCTCACTGTGAACATTGAATCCGTACAATAATAATTGTTCAGTTCGGGGCATTAATCTCTAAAGTTACAGTTTATTTTCTCGTATTAGATTGTAATAACAAAATAAATGTTTTCGACGTTCTCTGTTTATCTCTAAGTAATAACGTTTCCAAATTGTTTATATATATATTTACAAATACAAGTTCAGTTTGTAATAGGGCAAGCGTTCAATAACCCATCAGTTCTCGTGATTATCGGTTTATTTTTTTCTATCGTCAATATCATTTAAACTTAGACACATAAACTCGTGATCCATCTGTGATTAACTCTGTTAGATATCACTCATGCTTGTCAATAATAAAGGTTTTTAACCTTGCACGTGATTGTTATTCAGAGTTCTCATTAAGTTCAAATCATACAAATGTTTGTAAATGATTGCAAGCAAGCGTTCAATAACCCATCAGTTCTCGTGATTATCGGTTTCTCTATCGTCAATATCATTTAAACTTAGACACATAAACTCGTGATCCATCTGTGATTAACTCTGTTAGATATCACTCATGGTTGTCAATAATAAAGGTTTTTAACCTTGCACGTGATTGTTATTCAAAGTTCTGATTAAGTTCAAATCATACAAATGTTTGTAGATGATTGCCAGTAATCTGTGATTCGTGTCAATAAATAAAGTCTATAATCACTTTTATCATTCTGATACGGTACAAAGTTAATCTTGACGTCACTAAAGCCACGCCAAACACCTTCTCGCTCGTTCATTTCAATTTCAACGGCTCTCAAGGAAGGACGTCTGTGGCATTTAGTCTTCAGCTCATAAGTAAAAAATAATTTTTAATAAATATTACCCTTTTCATAGTATACTTGTAGGAGGGGGAGGGGCTTATTTTTAACTTTTCACGTTGTTCAAGTCAAGGGATGCTCACATCTTTTTAACAGGTAGCTTCTAATCAATTATATAAGCTCACATACTGTTCGTATGGGTCATGCATAAGGGCAATCTTGGGTCCTGGGAGTCATTTCCAGGGGCCCTGCAAGGCAGGGAAGTGTCCATTTCCTTTTATCTGCTCCTACCTTTTTAGCAATGAGTATGGCTTGCCATACGAAACATTCTCACATCTTTTTTAATAGGTAGCTTCTATTGAAGCGTAGGGGCCATGGGTCCTGCATAGGGGCTATGGGTCCTGGGCTCATTTCCAGGGGTCATGCATTCAGGGAAGGGAACCATTTCCTTTTATCTGCTCCCACCTTTTTAGCAATGAGTATGGCTTGCTATATTTTTCACTTCTCACATTCTGTTCGTATGGGTGCTGCATAGGGGCAATGGGTCCTGGGAGTCATTTCCAGGGGCCCTGCAAGGCAGGGAAGTGTCCATTTCCTTTTATCTACTCCCACCTTTTTAGCAATAAGTATGGCTTGCCATACGAAACATTCTCACATCTTTTTAACAGGTAGCTTCTAATCAATTATATATGCTCACATACTGTTCGTATAGGTCCTGCATAGGGGCTATGGGTCCTGGGAGTCATTTCCAGGGGCCCTGCAAGGCAGGGAAGGGAACCATTTCCTTTTATCTGCTCCCACCTTTTTAGCAATGAGTATGGCTTGCTATATTTTTCACTTCTCACATCTTTTTAACAGGTAGCTTCTAATGAAGCGTAGGGGCCATGGGTCCTGCATAGGGGCCATGGGTCCTGCATAGGGGCTATGGGTCCTGGGGGCCGTTTCCAGGGGTCATCCATTGTGGTCCTGCACAGGGACCATCCACTGTGACCTTCGTAGTGGTCATTCAACCTTTCCTTTCGTCATCTATCTCCAGGAAAAAAAAAAAACCTGACCCTATTTCATCACCTCCTTCGATAGTCCCCTTATCCATAGTTAAACAGTAGATATGTGCTATCTCTTATCAACTGTCGCATCTCTTTTATGTTTACCATACTAAATCTATACTACTGTGATGAATGAAAATGGTGGAATGAAGAAAGTGGGAGGAAACGGGAGAACCCCGAGAAAACCCACGCACACGGTGTTTGTCCACCACAAAGTTCACTTGGTAGGGGCTGGGATCGTACCTGGGACCCAAAGCACCAGAAGTGAACGCTCTACCAGTGAGCCACCGCGGCCCCGCAATAATGCTGTAGAGAATCAGGGGAGCAGAGTTGTCTTCAATATTGGGAGATAAGCAGATTTGAGGCTTATTCTGGGGTCCATGAATTTCATCTCACTTTCCTTTGTGGCAATCGGACACAAAACATCACACTTCTCCCCAAAAAACATATTTCAAATCGGATTATTGGGAGGAACAGTCCCCCAATTCCAAGATTGGAGGGGAAATGTCCCCCTCATCCCCCCTGGGATTTGCGTCAGTGGCTGCGGTTATGTGCTCGCATGAATTTATCGAGCTCCACGAGTAACCTCACATACTGGAATAAACATACGTTTTACTTAATCTCGAAAAACCACGACTTTTGTTTTCTTTTTGACAAATATTCTATATTAAATGCCTAAATACTTGCCTTACTAAGCACTTTTATTAATAATCAGAGGTTATTCAACAGATTTAATTTTGAAATCTAAGTACATAAACAAACAAACAAAAAATTCGGCTTATCACTTGATAATATTTATTTTTAATGATATTTATATACCTACGTGGGATCAATGATAACATGTTTCTAAACAACACATTATAAATATGTTATTTATATGTATGCATCAGGAGGGCAAACGTGCAAAGCGCGTGTTTTGGCATCGAACTTGCATTGTTTACTAGCACTTTCCTTAGAAACAACCGAATGATGTTTTCTGTCGCTTGGTAAGCGCTCGCGTTCTCAGCGGCACGGATCACGCCACACCCTCAGACATCCACCCCAGCCAAGACCCTTGCGTAGTTGATGAATTGACGTCACTCGTTGACCTTTGACCCTAGCAACAATCTCTAGCGATGAATCTCATTCCAGTTCCCTTGTTGCCACATTTTGTGTCGAGAGAGATGACAGAAAAGATAACGCGAATTTAAAGGACAAATTTGATATTTGCTTGGACATTACTCGTTCAGCATTTGATTCATTGTTCATGCGGAAACAATTAAACTAGTCAATGTTGGTTTAGATTTCTACTTAAAGAGAAGCTAGGTCGCGGTGGTCCTGTGGTGCCCTTCCTGTTATACTGGTCTTGTGGCTGGTGAGTGTGACTTTGGTTTACATGGTCCCTGGTTCAATTCCCGGTGGGAAATCCTCTCGAATTTTAACTGTCATCGATCTTTCAGTATTCATGTCCAGTAACCTTGAACAGTTGAAAAATAAAAATAAAAACCAGGAAGTTTTTACTTGTAAAAATAGTGCTAAAGTGTGCGTGGTCCCTGGTCCGATCCCATCTGATGCAATGATGGAATGAATAAAGTGGAGGAAACGGGAGAACCCCGAGAAAACCCACGCAGACGGTGTTTTTCCACTACAAAGTCCACTTGGCTCGAGCTGCACTGAGAACAATCCGTTATTCGGACAGCGGTATATTGTACAAATATGCGGGATTCATATATTTACTATGGAAATCTGTATGAAGCATACGTAATTCATATGCTACACATGCACTACCCTTTCCCGCTTAGATGCTACATCATGTCGCTGTAAGATCTCTAACATCTAACAGTCTTCTGTATATTACATACGTATATGTACGTTACATACGTCAGCTATGTGTTACATACGTTCATCTCTATGTGAGATCCTGACCGCCTATATACAGTCCTTTCGTTTTTTATGGAAAGTACGTTTATTCGGAACACTTATACAGAAAATATTATAAAATATATGTTTTCAGTTATACGTTGCTGCAAGATGTTACATAGAGTTGTACTTAGGTCCAAAAACTGCAGGATTTACGCATATAACCTACGTGTTTACATACATTACATAGCTTTTTCTCAATGTGGGATTTCACGTACCAGAGGTGAACGCTCTACAACTAAGCCACGGCGGCCCCTGTCTAGTGTATGCATGCTCTTATGGTGTGTGTATTTGCTGGGAAAAAACATTAAACACATTGCAGCAGTTTTTACTTCCACTTTAATTGAACCGTAGGTCCATGTCTCATATGGTCTCGAAAACTTAAAGTAACATTAAACATCCACAAACAAACTTTAATGTTTCATCACTCATTCGATTTCTTTCTTATGATGTTATCGCGTAGCCAGATCGTTAGTGCTCGCACCTTTAGTACAATTGATCCCAAGTTTGATTCCCAACAGAAACACAGACGATTAGAAATATATTTGAATTAGGAGTCGACAAACTCCAGTTTAGGAAACCTGGAAATAACTTCGATTTCATCCGATTTGCTAAACACACATCGCCCAGTTGAAAGAGCCAGCTACCTGACAATAGCTTTTCGTGGTCACTAAAGCCTGGGACTGCAGTTTGAGAAGTAATAATTCTTTATTTTATACGAGTGAAGTACAGTAAGCTTTTCAATTCTATTTCTTTACCATTCTTGAGTGCACTTCGCTTCGTACATCTCAGACGCCGATGCGTGCAGTGGGGCTCAAGCATTCATTAGAAATTTGAACTCCTTCCCCCTTAGGAAACGTATTGCAACGAAAATCTAATGATAAAAATCCGTAATGTCACCTTTTCCACTCTCACCGTCAGATCTTCTCACCTCCATACCGATGAAGACTGAACTTGGACTTGAAAAGGCATCGGAATTGTCACTATTCATCTTAGCAACCCCGAACATTATGGATTAGAAAACTATCGATCGCTTCAGTTTAAGTTTACATATCACCCTTTCTCTACCCAAGCCATCACCACTTATGCCAAAGGGGGGATGAATTTGGACTCAAATGACATCTGTAGTATCACCGTTCCTTTCAGAAACCGCGAAAACTATAAATTAGACACAGATATCGATTGTTTTAGATTATTTTTACATGACACTCCTCCTGTCTACTCTACATCTAGAACTGCAGATTATGTGAAAAAAGCATAAAGTAGGTCATGGCCCACTCATGTGTCCAAAATCATCAAATTAGGTACAGCGATCTAGAAGGAATTGGCCGTCAAACATTGCTACGTTCCCTTTTATTTATATACTAAGTGACTCCTGTCCCTCTTAACCTTTCAAGCCGGAAGTTAACTACCCATCAGCCGCTGCGAGAGGCAGTAATTTTAAATTACAACAATAGCAATATTCGCATAATGTCACAAAATTGAATCGCTCAGTTACAATTAAATTTTCAGTACTAATGAATGAAACTTCACACTACACACAAGTGTATAAATAATAGCATATTTATGCTATAATAAAAATCCTGTCTTGTATTCTTGTTATTTTAGAAATCCTACTTTGAGTGGTACAGTTTGGGAAACCAACATATGGCAGCACATTACAGTTTAATCTTGAGTGACATTTGTTTTCGTTCATGTGGAAAAAATCAACAGATAGCAGAATATGCATCATTTCGTCACTACTACACGCGACGTATACGTGTACGTCGAACCGCCTTTGGAAACAATATGAGGGTCCGTACACGTGTACGTCAAATAGTCTTGAAGAGTTAAAATGGAAATTTGCGAAAGCATTGGAATATGTTTCCCAGTACTTTTAATGAGGAATTCATATACTAAGATTCATCTTATTAATTTCAGGAATTCATGAGATACTATATTTTCGACACAAATATTTGAACCTCTCTGTGAATACGAAGAGATTAGACGAAGACTATGGAGCATGGAAACTTCCCAGTTGCGGTAACTGGTTTACCAATAATGGTAGAATGCCTGTACATACGATGATGATGATGAAACTCCCTTAAGATAAGCTTTTCCGGAAAACTGATTTAATACAAATCTAAATTATATTAGGTTCCACTCATGTGGAACATAAAATCGATCATGTCGTGCATGGGGGAGTTAACCGTCAAACTTTTTATATTTTATAACATACATATATACAACATTTGTCTTAAGAGTTTGTATGACGAATTTAATACCTCCAACTTACGAGAATCCTCACGTTCTACATTTTCTGAACAAAGAAAAGGAAAGGAAATAGAAGTTGATGTACTGAATTTCAAACCTCTACTTATGTGAACTCTCACATTTGGGATTTCCTGAATGAGGGAAGGGTAATTTGGATATTACAAAATCTTTTCCTTTTTTCTTTCACAAGCAAAATTTTTGAAAACCCTGAAACATGTATTTTTTAAAACAGAATTTCATAAAGAAAAGTTAATTTGAGAGTAATACGGTCATGTCAAAAAAAAAAAAAGACTGACATTTTTTACTCGAGGTTGGCAACACTGATGAATTTGAGCATGCGCAGGAGCATATTCTAGTGTTCTGTATTTGTAACACAAATAGAATCGTCCGACTAGAGTTGCATACATGCGAGTAGCAGTAAGATGAAATGCAAGATTCCGCCAAATATGAAGTCAGGTCTGTCATACGATTTCTGAATGCCAAAGGACAGAATGCAACTGATATTCATCGAGAATTGTGTGCCATTTGCGAACCGATAGTAATGAGTAGCAGTAAGATGAAATGCAAGATTCCGCCAAATATGAAGTCAGGTCTGTCATACGATTTCTGAATGCCAAAGGACAGAATGCAACTGATATTCATCGAGAATTGTGTGCCATTTGCGAACCGATAGTAATGAGTAGCAGTAAGATGAAATGCAAGATTCCGCCAAATATGAAGTCAGGTCTGTCATACGATTTCTGAATGCCAAAGGACAGAATGCAACTGATATTCATCGAGAATTGTGTGCCATTTGCGAACCGATAGTAATGAGTAACAGTAAGATGAAATGCAAGATTCCGCCAAATATGAAGTCAGGTCTGTCATACGATTTCTGAATGCCAAAGGACAGAATGCAACTGATATTCATCGAGAATTGTGTGCTATTTGCGAACCGATAGTAATGAGTAGCAGTAAGATGAAATGCAAGATTCCGCCAAATATGAAGTCAGGTCTGTCATACGATTTCTGAATGCCAAAGGACAGAATGCAACTGATATTCATCGAGAATTGTGTGCCATTTGCGAACCGATAGTAATGAGTAGCAGTAAGATGAAATGCAAGATTCCGCCAAATATGAAGTCAGGTCTGTCATACGATTTCTGAATGCCAAAGGACAGAATGCAACTGATATTCATCGAGAATTGTGTGCCATTTGCGAACCGATAGTAATGAGTAGCAGTAAGATGAAATGCAAGATTCCGCCAAATATGAAGTCAGGTCTGTCATACGATTTCTGAATGCCAAAGGACAGAATGCAACTGATATTCATCGAGAATTGTGTGCCATTTGCGAACCGATAGTAATGAGTAGCAGTAAGATGAAATGCAAGATTCCGCCAAATATGAAGTCAGGTCTGTCATACGATTTCTGAATGCCAAAGGACAGAATGCAACTGATATTCATCGAGAATTGTGTGCTATTTGCGAACCGATAGTAATGAGTAGCAGTAAGATGAAATGCAAGATTCCGCCAAATATGAAGTCAGGTCTGTCATACGATTTCTGAATGCCAAAGGACAGAATGCAACTGATATTCATCGAGAATTGTGTGCCATTTGCGAACCGATAGTAATGAGTAAAGGGAAGATCACGCAATTGTGCAAAGAGTTTCGACAACGCATGGCATTCAAATGCTCATGACATGAAGGTAGCAAAATGCACAGTATTCAGAAGGAAAAATTTGGTGAAACTCGTCAACGAGAAAGTGCGATCTGATCGCCAATTCACAATAGCTGAACTCGACCAAGAATTTCCAAGTGTCTGAGAAACAGTTCATCAAAATGCGACTGACAAGCTGGTCAAAAATTACGTGCGAGATAGATACCAAAAATGCTGACGGACGCTCACAAAAAGCAAATAACGACATTTGTACGTGATATTTCTTTTGCCCTCTAAGGGGAAGATGAGAATGACCTCCCTTCTCACATAGTGGCGGGGATAAATTTGTGGAACCAGGACGAACAAGTATAGTAGATTCGTGTTGTCAAACACTGAATAATCTGCGATGTTCCGTCCAAAATCGGCGGAAATGAATACTACGCTTTGAAATTTTTATCCGTAACAACACCCACCCACATACAGCTACTCATACTGTTAAGAGAATTCAAATATTTCAATGGAAACTATTCAGTCATCTTTCTTATAGTCCCGACCTTGCCCCCAGTGATTTTCTTCTTCTTCTTCACCTGAGAAAGTGGCTTGCACCGAAGCGTCTCAACGACAGTGAAGATATCAAGATATCAATTCTGGACTGCTGCAGTCTCAGGCAGCAGACTTCCACACGGAGGCCATGTCCGGAGGTTTGTGGTGACTATGTCGAAAAATAGGCAAGATATGCATTTGTATATCAATCACACTAAACTTCTTCCCCTACCATTTTCTTTCTTCTCTTTAATATTGGCCCTTTTCCTACATGCCCTCGTAGAAACATCCCCTTTTTCTTCCTTAGAAACGGAATTTTTGAAAATGCTAAAACTGGTATTTCCTTATTTTTAATAAATTTAAAAACCAAGTTTCAACTCTCTAATCTAGAGTTGCCAACTGGCCGGTTTTTGACCAGCCTGGCCGGAAATATTGCTGATATTTTGATTAAAGCCGGTGATCGGTACAAACTTCTTACCAGCCCCAATATGACCGTTTTTTCTAGTTCCAAGCAATTTCATATAGTTCGAAATATAGATTTAAAAAGTAACTTTCATTCTGTAAATATAAAACTATCACCTTTCACCATCTATGAACGATTACTATATTTTGTTTATCTGTTTAGATAATTTTAAAGAGATGACAAGAACTGTATCAGGAAAAATTTAAAATGTACTTGTAAGGAATTTTACACATTTATTGAGAGTGAAAAATAACTTCTTAAGGCAATTTTCTATAGTTGAAGTATAAGTTTAAAGAATAAATTTCATTTTCCAAATCCAAAATTGTCACGTAAAGATTAATATACTTTCGATAATCTGTTTCTATAATTTTAAAGAAGTGGCAGTTACTGGTAAATACAATAAAATGATCAATGCCGATTTAAGGTACTCATTTATAGCCTAGTACAATGTATCTATTAAGCTTATTAGTGGATGTGCTAAGGATATGCAGAATACAGGTGCTAATGCACTTTTGTTCACGATAGTACATTTTCTTCCCATGGATGGGTCCGAACAGAGATACTTCACACTTAGACCTATATCTTAGGGAATTTTAAGAGAGGTGCCGGTTTTTTATTTTCCAGAGCTGGCAGCCCTACTCTAATCTTAGAGATTCATGAGATTACTTAATTATTTGGAGAAAATTCCCACACCCTTCCTTATCTCTTGCTATCGTCACAAGTGTCCAAATTTCACTTTTCTAACTACAGTAGTGTGTCCTGAGCGATGATGAATGAGTCACTTCCACTGTTTTATATAATAGTATAGAATTCGATTTTAAGATTCACAAACTGAATAAAACAAGACAATGGCTTTAAATAAATCAAGAAAAATTTAGATTCATCATAATAGTTGAGTAGCCAGCGTTGTATATATCATGCAGATCCCTTGCACGTGAAAAAAATGACATACATAGTGTAAATACGACTTCGTTAGAATACAGCGTTCTACCTCTGACCCTGGGGTCCATACGGTACAAACCAACAAACACATACATGTATCGAAAACAGAATATTTTTATCCCTGCGAACTGAATAGAAATGAGCAAAACTTGTTTCGACCATCTTCGTGACTTAGTGCCTGTGTGAAAGAGATTGTTTGCATTATATCCTCTTCATATCAGTGTAAATAGCCTTCAGCATGCGGGAAAACGATACATCCTCTTCCCAAGTTCCGACTTCGTATGAATCTATTCAACTTAATCTGTTATGATGATGATCCACCCGTATGCAAACAATCTTCCGGCTTCCATTCTGTACTTGTAAGGTATTCATTTTGTATTAGGTGTGCAAACAAATAACTCTTTCACCAAGTGGAGGAGATTTGTTGGCCTTAATATTTGAACTAATTAACAAATAGCTCTTTCACAAGTTAAAGGAGCTTTGTTGGACTTAATCCTTACACTAATTAACAAACAGCTTTTTCACAAATTGGAGGAGCTTCGTTGCACCTAATATTAGCACTAATTAACGAACAACTTTTTCAGAAGTTCAAGGAGTTTTCTTAGATTTAATTTTTGCACTAATTATCAAACAGTATTTTCTTCACAAATCGAAGGAAGTTCTTTTTATATGATTTAATTTGTTTTGAGTTTATCGTCCCATTCAGTAGCTAGGCTGCATAAAATGTAGATCTGCAGCTTAACGTGAGATACGAACCACATGAGCTCCTGCCAGGAAACGAACCCGGCTCTCCCATGTCACAGGCACGTACGCTAAACGGTTAGCCATAAGGGAGATCTTGAAGGAGTTTTGTTAATCTCAATATTTGCATTAATTAATAAACAGCTATTTCACAAGTTGAAGGAGCATCGTTAGACTTAATATTTGCACTGATTAACATACAGCTCTTTCACAGATTGTAGGATCTTTGTTGAACTTAATCTTTGTAATAATTAACAAATAGTATTTTTCTAATTAGAACGACTTTGCTGGACTTAATCCTTGAACTAATTAAATAATAGCTCTTTTGCACGTTGAAGAGGCTTCTTGGGCTTAATCCTTGCAATAATTAACAAACAGCTTTTTCACAAATTGGATGAGCTTTATTGGATCTAATCCTTGCACTAATGAACAAATAACTATTCCACAAGTTCAAGGAACTTCATTAGACTTCATTTTGCACTAATTATCAAACAATTCATTTTCACAAATTGAATGAAGTTTATATATATATATATATATATATATATATATATATATATATATATATATATATATATATATATATATATATATATGAATTGATTTGATTTGAGTTCATTATCCCTTTCAATAACGAGGCTGTATAATATGTGGATCTGTATCATAACGTGAGATACGAACTACATTAGCTCCTGCCAGGAATCGAACCAGGCTAACCCACGCCACAGGCGCGTATGCTAACGCTTAGCCATGAGGAAGATCTTTAAGGAGCTTTGTTAAACTTAATATTTGCACTAATTAATAAACAGCTATTTCAGAAGTTGAAGAACCTTTATTTTGCTTAAGCTTTGTACTAATTAACAAATAGCCTATTTCTAATTACAGAAACTTTGTTGAACTCAATCCTTGAACTATTAACGAATAGCTCTTTTACAAGTTAAAGGAACTTTGTTACAATTAATCCTTGCACTAATAAACACACAGCTTTTTTTACAAACTGGTGGAGGTTTGTTGGACCTAACCTTTGCACTAATTAACAAACAACACTTTCAGGAATTAATGCAGTTTTGTTTTTGATTTGATTTGAATTTGGCGTCCCTTTCAGTAACGAGGATATATAAGATGTGGATCTACAGCTTAATGTGAAGTCCAAACCCCATGAGCTTTCGCCAGGAACTGAACACGGGTCTCCCACGCCAAAGGCACGCACATGAAACGTTTGGCCATGAGGAAGCACTTGAAGTAGCTTTGTTAAACTTAATCTTTGCACTTATTAACAAACAGGTCTTTTACAAGGTGGTGAGGCTTTGTTAGACTTAATTCTTGTAATAATTAAAAAGAACAGCCCTTACACAAAATGAAGGTCCCTCATTGGACTTAATCTTTACACTGATTAGCGTATAGTTATTTCACAAGTTGAAGAGGCTAATTGGGATTAATTCTTGCAATAATTAAGAAACAGCTCTATCACAAATTGGACGAGATTTGTTGGACTTAATCTTTGAGCTAATTAACAAAAAGCTCTTTGACATGCTGAAGGAGCCTTGTTGGATTTAATCCTTGCTCTAATTAACAAACAGCTTTTTCGCAAATTGGAGGAGCTTTGTTGAACCTAATCTTGCAATGTTAGCACTAATTAACAAACAACTCTTTCAGAAATTCAAGGAGATTTGTTGGACTTAATTTTTGCACTAATTAACATACAACTGTTTCCAGTGGTCGAAGTGAGACGGTATGTGGTGGTATGCCATACCGCCTCTGTTTTTTCAGTAATGAGGAAATACCGTCTCTGGTTTTTCAGCGATCAAAACAATATTTAAATAGCCGATATGTTGAGTCAAAATCATAATAAAACATACCGCCTCTGCTTTTTTTCCACTTCGAATACTGGCTATTTCACAAGTAGAAAGAGTTTTGTTAACCTGAATTTTTGCACTAACTAACAAACAGCTCTTTCACAAGTGGAAGGGACTTCGTTAGACTAAATCCCTGCAATAATTAAAAGAAACAGCTCTTTCATAAATTGAAGCAGCTTTGTTGGACTTAATCCTTGCACTAATTAACAAATAGCCTTTTTACTAATTGGAGTAACTTTGTTGAATTTAATCTTTGAAATAATTAACGGATAGCTCGTTCACACGTTCAAGGGGCTTTGTTGGACTTAATCCTTGCAATAATTAACCAACAGCTCTTTCACGAATTGGAGAAACCTTGTTAGATTCAAGCTTTGCACTAATTAACAATCAGCTCTTTCACAAATTAGAGGACCTTTATTGGACTTAATATTTGCACTAATTAGGTCAAATGGAATATATTAAGATCTAACGTATGAATGGTTTATGTTTTGTGAACACGTTCGCGGATTCTGATCCTGGTTGCCCTAAGTGTACACTCTGATGGACGAAAACTACAGATAAGTGGATTCGTGCGAGGGTTAACAAATATCAGGTCAACAACCAGAAGTTCGACATATCTACTACTTCCGATTTGAACATCGATCACTGCGAAGCATAAATGATAATGCAAACGAAGACAGCAAAAAGCAGGTTAAGGAGTTTAACTTAAAAGAAATCCGTTATATACGAGGCATGCTCAAAAAATATCTTACTTTAGCATAAATTCTGCATTATCCATTTCACAACATTGTAAGCACTGTCCCTCTCAAGGTAGTCGCCTCTACTGACAATACACCGTACGGGGTCCGTACCCTACTTTTTTCTTCATTTTTGGAAAGGTCTTGGAAGCCAAAATGTAGACTAGCTTTTAACGGCATGAAAACTCGATTTTTGTGCTGTTCAAAAATTTTGTGGTCCCTGATCAAAAAAATCCAATATATTTCATTTAATCAAAAATTTTCTTGTACGCCTTATATCTGGAGAACTACATATAGTATAGCCAACCCAAACTATCACTTAACTCAGTATAATGTGCTCATTCCGCAAAAATAGAAAAAACTCGATTTAGGGGCTATTCAAAAATTTTGTGGCCCCTGATCCAAAAAACTAATTATTGGCCAAGATCGGAAACTTTTGATGCAACTCTTTTATCATTTCTAAAATTCTTGGCCTGGATCGCAGACTTTTGATCCATTTTTGGATTATTCCTAAAATTCTTGTTAGCTTGCACATGTGTCAACACGATCTTGTCTCATTTTTACTAAAAATGAGTCGTTAAAAAGGCAACGATTTTGGTGGCATATATTGCCGACAATTTGTTTTTAATTAAAGTATTCCATTTCTTGTCTCAGAATTTCGTTTGCCCTTAGGCATGTAAATCCTAACTCACATTCGGTGAGTGTGATATGCCCACTGGATGGCCAGACCGACGTCCTTATTTCCTACTAATTAACTAACACATCGAGACAGCCCTGCTCGCAGGTCATGTACCATGCTCTGCAGACATGGCGCCCGAACGTTATAAGACAAACTCACTTCTCGCCAGTATAAGTACCAGCTACCGAAACCCACGGTTTGAATACTGTCTGGCAGAGTCCAAGCTGATTACGAGAGCCCCAGGCGAACCCGAAGGCCTTAATCATTCTTGGTCCTGCCTACCTCGTTCGTTTAAGTGCATCAGTAAAAGTAAAAATTTCCAACTTTAGAGCGGTTTTATGGGGAACTGAAAAATCTTTCCCATGTTGTTTATAAGGACAACTTCTATATCACAAAATGTTTAGGTACTTCCGGCAGGATTAGAATGATGAAATTTTGCAAGATTGTAGCCTTTCGGGACTAACCGACAGGAAAATTGCAAAAGTGAATATTTTTAATTTTTATGTGGTCCAAAGGGGGATGAGGGAATCCCAATGTTATTTAAATTAGGTGTTTTCTTGGGATACAAAATCTTATCTTTTAGATGTTTGAAATAGGAAAAGAAACTTGAAATTCAGTAGAGATGTGGGTTTAAGAAGTGCAAGGCCGTAGGCCGAGCAAAGTCGGATGTGTTGGGCGAAGCCCCCAGTTAGGCAAATTAAAGGAATATGAAGAGCAAATGCACGAAATTCACTGTTGATGGAAATGCTGACACGTAAGAGATGCGAGGCTGTACACACACACACACACACACACACACACACACACACACACACACACACACACACATACGGCAAATTGTGGAGGCGTTAAAATATTAAATAATACTTTTGATAAAGTGGATACTTTCAAATATTTAGGATCAATATTAACAGACGAAAATCATATTCACGAAGAAATTAAATGTCGACTAAAAGCAGGGAATTCGTGTTACTATTCGGTTCAAAATCTCTTGTCGTCGCGAATTCTGTCAAAGAATTTGAAGCTTAAAATATACGAAACGATAATCATGCCTGTTGTTCTGTATGGTTGCGAAACATGGTCACTTACTCTGAGGGAAGAACATAGACTGAAAGTATTTGAGAACAGGATTCTGAGACGAATATTTGGACCCAAGAGGAACGGAAATGGAGAATGGCGGAAACTTCATAACGAGGAACTACATAATTTATACGGTTTACCCAACATTGTTAGAGTCGTCAAGTCTAGGAGGCTTAGGTGGGCAGGTCATGTAGCTAGAATGGAAGAAAGTAGAAACGCTTTCAAAGTCTTCACTGGAAGACCAATCGGAAAACGACTATAGCCCCCCTTGGATCCGCCCTTGTATATATATGTGTGTATATATTTGCCACTCTTCCTCCCCTAAGTTACACCGTCAAAGTGAAATGACAAAAACCATCCCATGTCCAAACCTCATCTATGACGAGAATTTGATCGAGGTCGGTCGGAGGTTCAAAGGTTAATAAGTCACAAACATAATTACTTTCGTTTTTATTTATATAGATAGATTAATGTAAGGCTAAAACAACTGCTTTTTGTATAGTGTCAAACTTTCCAAAAGCTTATTTTTCTGCAACGCCACCTAATGTAGTGTTTGTGTCCTAGGCGTAGAGGTACTTTGGCACATTATAAGTTACTTGGTGACTTGAAAATGGAATGTATTAACGGTCCCTTGACTGAAAAACAAGATAAATGAAATTCTGTTGTGCAGAAGTAGAAAATCAAGGTTTTACCATTTGTAGCGTGGTTACTTCCGACAACCTTACATGAATCCGAATGAATGATTCAATGATCTTTTACATAAGGTCGAAAATCCTAAAGGAAATTGCTTTCAACTGAATTTTAAAGTCTCAACATTTTTGCGCAGTATCAAGGACAGACAATCCACGAGTTATATTCATGTATCCATGCGCAACACTTGTTTAGTTTTGTTTCTGAGCAGAAATCCCAAGATAAATTCAGTACCGTAGCTGATAGTATACACGCGTAAAAAAATGCCCTTTATTGCCTTCTGTCTCAGTGTTCTGTCCGAAAACAGGTTCTTGTCCATTTACCTACAGTAGACAGACAGGACTACTAAGCCAGCCAAACAGATGCATGTAGTTATTTCTCTCTCTTTCTCTCTCTCTCTGTGGTTCAAAAGTAAACAAGGAGAACTGGAAAAATTAAATCTTTCATTTTTACGTTTTACGATTATGGCCTGTAAGCAAAAAGAGCCGGATATTTATTGAAAGCAAGTAAATATGAAATAAATTGATGAAGTGACAATGGGGGATGCAACAAAAAGAAGCAAAACTTACAGATAAAATGTAGTCCGCCACAAACTCTAGGATAATTCTATTATGGTGGCGAAATAAGTCTGTGCTGTAACGTTTCGCCCCATCCTTGTTTCGCCTAATAAATTATCTCATTCGGTTATAAATGATAAGATTTCTGTCCGCCATTTTAGACCAAATAAGAATCATTTTTAGCCTAGTCGTCGTTACGCCTAAAATGACGGACCATAAAAATTTGTGGAACAAAGCTGCTGGGAAATTATAAAAGGAAATTTCCTACCGTGTTAAGAATTGATATATTGATATTTATTTATTTTTATGTTAATACTAGGGTCAATCACGCCCTTCTTTGCGTTAAAATAAGAAAATATAGTAATATGTTTCTTTAGTCAATGATTTTTTTTTTTGCTATTACTGAAGCGCCCTCAAATCTATAGAAACAAAGAAAATATAACGAAAAATCAGAAAATAATAAGTAATCTTTATAAATAAAAAATAAATATTACTATTGTGGGCTGAGCTTGGATTTAAACGACATCAGAAGTATCACTGTTTATCACAGCGACGCCGAAAACTATGGATTCGACACTAATCTCAGTCATTCTCGACCATTTTTATATATCTCCTTCCTCCCTCTCTTCCAAGTTGTATGGCTAAACTTGGATTTAAACGGGATCAGAAGTGTCACTGTTCATCTCAGCAAACCCGAAAACTATGAATTCGACTCTAACATTGGTCATTTTCGATCACACACATACACGCACAAACACACACACACACACACACACACACATATATATATATATATATATATATATATATATATATATATATATATATATATATATATATACCCTCTCCAAATTGCGTTCTGAATTTGAAGTTAAACGGCATCGGAAGTGTCACTGTTCATCTCAGCGACCCCGAAAACTATTGATTCGACACTAATATCGGTCATTTTCGATCATTCTTAAATATCTCTCCTCTCCATCTTCTCTACGTTGTACCATCAAAGTTAAAAGACAAGAAACATCCCAGGCCAAAACCTCATATATGTTGAAAATTTTATCGAAATCGGTCGGGTGGCTCAAGAGTTTTTAAGCTACAAACGTACTTTCATTGGATAGTTTAATCTTTACCACCAAATCTAAAGGAAAATAATTTAGGTATTAAACTTGTATTTAATTATTATTATTATTATTATTATTATTATTATTATTATTATTATTATTATTATTATTTTATTTATTTACTTATAATGAAGCCTATGTTTATATCCTTTAATAATTACCTATAACCAGTGGCATTTTTTACATTTAACACCACAAAATGCTGTTTCAACATTGTGTACTGTCTTATATAAGGAAAAAAGATTGTTTCTGATTGGCTGGAAGGGAATTAAAAACTGGTTTTCCCTCAAAACCGGGAACCAATTTAATTGGAAACTGATTATTTCTGTTTGGTTGATTGGCCAATTAAATGCTGATCTAGAAAATCAATAAATATTTAATTTCGACAAAATTGTTGTTTCCCTTTATTTCTGCGATTTTTCTTTATTTTCCGCCATTTTAAGAAAACAAGAAGTAGAGAAAACAACAGTAATTATTTCGTCTAGAGTGGGGGACACACATCTTATTACTTATGTCATTCCTTAGTAAGTAATTGCAATTAACATACACTGAGAAAAATTCATTCTCCAGACAGCGGTATATTGTATACCTTTTGGGGATCTTATGGTAGCATCCCAAAAGGGATAAATATGCGGGATCCTCTTCCTTACTACAGAAATCAGTATGGAGCATACGTTATAAATATGCTACATACGCACTGCCCTTAGATGGTACACAATGCAGTTGCGGTATGTCTGACATCTAACAGTTTTTCGTATATCACACGCATATGCTTATGTTACATTCCTTAGCTATATGTTATATACGTCCATTTGTATGTGAGATCCTGACTGCCTATATTGTTTTATGCGGAAAGTACGTATAGATAGAACACATATACAGTAAGTATTATAAAACGTGCTTTTTCAGTTACACGTCTTACATGAATTACACATGTAACCTACCCTTTTAAGTACGCCACCTACATTTTTTCTCAGTGTAATTAGTCAAATAAAAGAAAACGGCAGGGAGTAGAAAAAAAGCTTACAACTTTTGGCAATTTATGCGCGATGAGCCGACAAAAAAAAAGTCAGCTAATTTAGAACACTCAATACATGTTCGGAATTTCAACTTATACTAATTGAACCTGCGCTCTCTTCATAGCGCATCATTCAGATATAAGCATGAGTCTCCTTGTCATTCCTCACAACATGTGTGCATGTCCCTTAACAGACACAAATGAAAAGCATCTTGATAAAAATCGGCAAGGGGTATCATAATGGGGAGACTTTTTTCTATTATTTTTTCAATTTCTCCCACCGTTTGCAAAATTGAGCCAATTTCCAGTTGGAGTTTCTAATTCATGTATGACCTGTGTTCTCTTTCTTCTTGCATGCAGTATGTAATAAGCAAATACATTACATACACAATTAATTATAATGTCAGTGATATATGGTGTTCATTGTGCAAAACATTCCAAAGAATAGAGATTCATTTTAGACTGGAGAAATGGATATCCTTCGTTTCTCATTATTATTTGGCCATGAAACAAACGCCTGAGAGGTATATGATCCCTGTATGCAACTACGTGGAGTTGGAATGCATAACTTATAGGATACGATGCTTTTTAATTTCAACACTTCCAGTGTACGCCTAAAATATGTAATAAAGAAATAACGGCCACGTTTTTTTTTTTCAAAAAAAATATTCAATTAGAACAGTACAATCTACACAAAATTTGGAATCGACCATTGAAAACGGCACGTTTTTAGCCCTTGTGGTTTTCGAGATCTCATTGTCGAAAGGATTGAAGACAAACATATAAACATTTCTTTGGAGACATACATATAAACTTAGCATTTTAATATATAGATTATAAAAAGCGTGGTTCACGTGTTATCAACAAATACTCATTGAAATTGCTTGGCAGTCATTAATACTCAATGCCTATCAGGTAAGAGGTCCCAAGAGGTTCCAATTTGGTATGCAATGGAGGGACCGACGACTCATTCGCAACCTGCACATAGGACAAGTGAAGCTGCGCTTGAATGAACGAGAAAAACAGTTTGAAGATTGGAAAAGCAGTCGAACAATGATGTAAAATATCACTCCAATTATTCAACTGAATGCTTACTGAAGGAAGCATTAATGGAAGTTGGAGATTTCAAGATTGGAGGATAGATCATTAACAAGGTATGCAGATGACATGGCTACTACAGCTAGAACTGAAAAAGGGCTACAGGGGTGATGGACAAGATAGTTGATATTGGGGAACAATATTTAATGGAGATCAACGTGGAAAATCGAGTCATGAGAATATCACAAACGCTTCCTAAGCCATTTAAATCCAAAGTCAGCCCAACATCTTAATATTAATTTATATAGATTACAAGACGGGGTTACTTTACACATCAGGGGTTACTTTGCACAAAATATGAAGAGTTGCACAGTCCTCTGTCGGTAAAACCAGGAACTGTAAAGAGGAAGTTTCAACTGCCACCCTAAGATAGCACATCTAACTGTATTTTGGCTATAATGTTGGCGGTTAACATCAGTTCTAATTACCGGGAGGGCTCGTTGTTGTAGAGGTATGGAAAGCAGTCACTGTAAAGGACGACAGAATTTGAAAGATATCACATACAAGAATTTCCGTCAAAGTTATGTCAGTTTCGTAGAATACTACTATGTAAGATGGGACTTTGAAACAATAGTTCAAATTGAAGTGTGAAACGTTTTAGTCATAAAAAAAGATAAAACTGGGAGAAGGCAGTTTCAGCCTCTAGCGATGCGTTCGAGTCGAGTCGAGTCGAGACAGCATTTTCCTGACAAAATTCGAGTCGAGACACAGCTCTTCCAATAGAAAAATATATATTTTTCGAGTCGAGACATCACTTTTACAGCATATTTTCGAGTCGAGACAGTCTCAAATCTTGTCTCGTGCGCATCCCTATCAGCCTCTAATCGGGTTTACTTTGCAGGGGTCCAAAGTAACCCCTTAGATAGGACATTACTACTGCTGGTTCCTCCTACCTTCTAATTTTAAGTAAATTTCCTATTTAGGTAGATGCCGGAATGGATTTCTTGTTGGAAAATAATTTACAAACACTGGCGGATTAAGAAAATTAGAGAGGGACTTCACTCAGAAAAGCTTTTTATTTATTTATTTATTTATTTTTAGAAATCGCTAGACTTCTGGGGAGGCTTGAAGCTTATACGTATAGGAATGACAAACATTGTATTTAGAAAAAGGAAAGAAAAAGAAATCATTCAATTTGAGTGAGCTTCAGTCTGAAAGTCCCAAACCCCGTAAATATGCCACTGATTACGTTTGGGATGATATTCTCGGACATAAAGAGCAACCAAGTCACATCTGTTCACGGGGATTCTTTTTCTTAGCTAGCGTTTTTCTGGGGCAAATGCTAAACTATCAGAATGTGGTTCTTGTGCCGGTGCCAGAAAATACGTAGTTTTCTTTACAAATACCGATAATTCATTCTAAGTACTGGTACCAGTACCATCATTCTAATATCAATATTTTTAGACTACATGTAGTTTTGTGTAGGAAGTGAAAAATACTTAAGGAAAAATACTTAAGAAATGTATAATACTTAAGGAAAACCATTGCGCAGAAACATTATGTTCTTATGTTTAACATACTTTTTTGTATGTTGTGCAAAGGATCCCCACCTATGGGGTTACTTTGCACCACAGTTTATATTTCAATAATTATGGTCATGCTGAATGTTTACTAATGAACTTGCACAAATATTTTCCTTATATATCTAGCTATAAGATTATATGTTTAAAATACAGCGTTCCAAATTATTACGTTTGTAAGTTACTTTGATTTTCTTTAAAATTCCTTAGTTCCGGTGCAAAGTAACCCCGTCTCACGGTATTTATTATTTTCTGATCTTTTCATTATATTTTCTTTGTTTCTATGGATTCGAGAGCGCTTCCGTAATAGTAAAAAGTGCCTGAATAATAGAACATATTATTGATTTTTTCTTATTTTAACCCAATGCAGGTAATTGACACTATTATCTTATAATCGTTATAATTTAATATCAATTGACTCTGGTTGCTATTTTAAGAAATAAATCTAGTTGACCCTACTCAGTGACAACCGTGCGCCCTTCCGATCATACCATTATGCACATAACTCGCATAGGCATGCGATAGACAGGACTTAATAATTTACAGTAGCACGGATTAAACAGATAATTAAAAAATATTCTTTAGGCGCATGACCAAAAGTTAAATTATTTCAGGACAGCAGCGTAGGACTGAAATGACATTGGACCCAAGGACTGAAACGGTGTAGGGTTTTTAACAGGTTTCTGAGCTAACGTTTCGACCTATGCTGGTTAAGAGGCTTTCGGTCCAACGGCGTTTCGAAGTTACGCCGCACTCTCCTCCATTCGATGCACTTTCCGACCATTTCCAATCTTACTTTCAGTTTCGTCCTTTCAACTCCTGCCGTATACATAACAAAATGCGATGCATGCATAACCATAATTTACCAGCAATTTGAATTATTTTTACAACGAAAACAGTAAAGCATTGTCTTCTTCTCATGAAAGAAGGATCCTTTTCAAGGAACTTAAAAAGTTCGTTACTGAATTCTCTCTCTCTCTATGTGTGTGTGTATGTGTGTGTCTGTCTGTCTCTCTGTCTGTTATTTGCGATTTTATTCAATTTTGAGCTCTCCATTCGATAGAACATCAAACACGATCTGAGAAAGTGATGGAAGTTTTCGCGTTACTTTTACCGTTCCCGAGATATTGGCCAAAAGTTGCCTATTTCCGGAGGTCTAAGGAGCCATATCTCGGGAACTGTAATTTACAGAGATATTATATCGGTGTTGATCGATACCTAAGAGGATGGTGAATATTTTGGTACCAAATAGTAACCGGTGGCCACTATCCAAGCGGCTAACGGTTTGGCCGGTGGCCAGTTGGCTAGTGGCCACAAGTTAGTATCGGTACCAAAATGTTTAGCATCATATTAGGTATTGAAAACACCAATATCGTCTCCCTATGGCTTACCGTTCCCGAGATATTGGCCAAAAATTGTTCCGATTTCGGGAAATTTAAGAAGTAATATCTCGGTAACCGTAAATCATAGATAGGTGATATTTTGCGAATTTTTGCGAGAAAAAAAAGTTGCGTATAGAAAGATTTACTTTTACATGTAGGAAGTATCACAGTTATCCTTCCCCCTCCATCTCTCAATTCTTTTAAAGTTCGTTCTAGCAATGCTCTTGGTGGTGCATTCTCAACTGGATTAATCGAACATAAATATTCAGCGATATATATATATATATATATATATATATATATATATATATATATATATATATATATATATAGTCTCGAGAACTTGATGTTGTCCATTAGATGCTTTGCAGGTTCTCAACAACACAGACAATCCACTGGTGACTACCCAGGATTATCAATGGTTTTTGGTCATAGAATTGACAACAAAGGAACCATTACCTTATGTGGAAAGAAAGCGTCACAATGGGTTTCAGTTACCTGATGTAAAAGCCACACTTTCTCTTCTGAAATGTAGATCACTTGGAAAAAGATGGGACTTTTTTCAGTATACCCTTTCCTCCACCTTATCTTCAAATGTTTCAGGTATTTGTGACGTGTTCACGAATGGTATATCTAGTTGTCCCATAAACAACTTAGAATTAATAATTTTGGTATTCTCTCTTGTTTTCGCACTCTATTTGTTTTTTCTCTTAAAAATCGATATGACAAAGGCAGTTCATATCACATGTTATTAGGTGAACTCATCCGATCTTCTTCAGATTGAATATACTGATAGATTTGTTTACTATGTATATAGAATATACATAAATATTCTGCCATCTTACGTTCATTATTCTAACACTTTTCTATTTGCGTACAACCTCAAAATAATTTCCAAAATTAATTCGTTTCAGGACTGTGTAAAACTGCAAACAGACTTGTGAAATGTTAAGAACTAGTGTGGCAATAACAAGACTAATTTGAATGTGAATAAATGCAAAATTCTTTCCTTTACCCTAAAACAAAACAGTATTAAACATGACCATTTTATCGAAGGACCACACTATTTTAGAGATACCTAACTTAATTAAATATTAGGAATGCCTTTTAAGCCTAAATCAATTTTACTTATCATATTGAAACAATTATTAATAATTCATACAGAAATTTTGGCTTTATTATGAGAACTAGTCTTTGGCAAGCTGGGGGCTCTGCCCCCAAGCCTCCGCGTTTGCTTGGACTACGGCCTCACATCTCTTAAACCCACAGTGCTAGAAAATTTCAAGTTTCTTTTCGTATTTCAACTATCTAAAACATAAGATTTTGTATCCCAAGAAAACGCCTATTTTAATAACATGGGACTTTTTTAGTCCCCCCTTTAGACCCCTTAAAAACTAAAAATATTAACTTTTGGCAACTTTCCTGTGGGTTAGTTCCGGAAGGCTAGAATTATGCCAAATTCCATCATTCTAATCCTACAGGAAGTGCCTAAACATTTTGGGGTGTAGAAGATGTCCCATATAAATAACATGGGAGAGATTTTCTAGTTCCCCATAAAGCCACTCTAAATTTAGATATTTTTATTTTTGTTATTTACTTAGATAATGCTAACTAAAACGTACAAGCATACTGAATACCGAGTTTTTATTCCAATTCCAAGTACCTAAAATATGAGATTGTAAGATTTAAAAAAAAAAAAAGCTCATTTAAATAACATAGGGAATTACTTCGTCACCCCTTTAGACCCATAAAAAATAAATATATTCACTTTTGGCAATTTTCCTGTCGATTAGTCCCTGAAAGCTACAATCATGCCAAATTTTATCATGATTGTAGTGCAAATTATTTGCAAATTATTTTGGGGTGTAAAAGATGTCCCACAAATTAAGATAGAGAAGATTTTTCAGTTTCGCATAAAACCACTCTAAAGTTGGAAATTTTCATATGTAGTTATTTACTTAGGTAATGCTAACGAAAACGTACAAGCATACAGAATTTCAAGTTTTTATTTGAAATCCAGCTACCTAAAACATGAGATTATTAGTCCAAAAAGATGCCCATTTAAATAACATGGGGAATTTTTAAAGCCCCCCGCTTTCGACCCCCGAAAAATTAAAAATATTAAATTTTGGCAATTTTTGCTATGGGTTAGTTCCGGAAAGCTACAATCATGCCAAATTTCAACTTTCTACGTCAAACGGAAGTATCCTTTTATTTTGTCAGTTTATGTAGTTTTATATATAGCTAGGAACCGATATGCAAAGAATTTCAAAACGAAGTTACGTTAATGAAACTCTGTCAATAAGAATATACGACTTCGTCTTGGACACTAAAAACACTAAAACAGATTGATATGATTGAAAAATACAATCAATATTCTTGAAATATCTTAGAGAAAAAAAAAAAACCTGGTATGTATCCAAAGTATGAGTGAGTATCAGGAATGTCTATACAAAACTTCAATATGCACCCTTTGAAACAACTTGAGAACACATACAGATATTTTATATTTACACAAATTACTACATGGTAAAATTGACTATTCCAATATTACTTCGAAGATTCAATTGCATGTCCCACCCGATAAAACCTGCATGGGGGAATAACAGTACATTTTACTGCAGGAAAGGCAAAGAGAAATAAATAAAATCTCCTATGTGGAGGATGATTGCTTCCTACAATGCAATTGAAAGCTTTGCTGTAGATGTTTTTGGAATGTCGGAGACAGTATATAAGAATAGACTTAAAAATATATGTGGTAATGAAAATCTATGAATGTATAACCTTGTTAAATCCTAACTATACATAACACTACATGAAGTGACATAAATTAAAGATTGACGCGGAAAGTTGAAATTTGGCATGATTGTAGCTATTAGGGACTAACCGACAATAAAATTGCCAAAAGTGAAACGTTTTAATTTTTAGGGATCTAACGGGGGAATTTAAACATTCTACATGCCATTTAAATGGGCATTTTTTTTGGACATATAAACTCATGTTTTAGGTACTTGGAATGGAATAAAAACTTGAAATTCTCGGTGTTTGTTCGTTTTCGTTAGCATTACCTAAGTAAATAACTAAATATGAAAATGTCCAACTTTAGAGTGGTTTTATGCGAAACTAAAAACTCTTTCCCATGTTAATTTACGTGGGACACCTTTTACCCCCAAAATTATTGAGCACTTCCTGTAGCGCTACAATGATAAAATTTGACATGATTGTAGCTTTTAGGGACTAACCGTCAAGGAAATTGTCAAAAGTGATTATTTTCAATTTTTAAGGGGTCTAAAGAAGGATGAAGAAATTCTCATGCCATTTAAATGGGCGTTTTCTTGGGATACAGAATATTATCTTTTAAATAGTTGAAATAGGAAAATAAACTTAAATTTGGTAGAATTTTGGGTTTAAGAGGTGCGAGGTCGTAGGCCGAGCAAAGGCAGAGGTGTGGAGGCAAAGCCCCCAGGTGGGCAAATTCAGGAAATTTGAAAAGCAAAGACACTAAATTCACTGTTAATGCAAAGACTGATACATAAGAGATGCGAGGCCGTGGGCCGAGCAAATGAGGGAGTCTGGGGGCGAAGCCCCCATCTACCCGAAGACTAGTGTATATATATATATATATATATATATATATATATATATATATATATATATATATATATATATATAACTGTGGGTAAATGTATTTCTAAGAAACAACACTGTAACTGGGCCTAGAGCCTATTGTGTTGAAAGAATAAATAAATAAAATAAGTAAATAAATAAATAAATAAATAAAATAAATAAATAAATAATTTTATATGCAATCTTCGGTTTCTAAGTTGGGCAATCAAAGTTCAGGTGACTCACGTGAATTAGTGAATTTTCGCAAAACATTTATTAAAATAAAGAATTAAACAAAAAAAAAAAAAAAAACTCTAAAAGATCTGAAACGAACTCATCCAATTTCTGTTACACTCAGCATGGTAATAGACCTTGAAATCCGTAGTACACATGCGTAATATTTTTCTGTGTAGATCTTTGGTTCTCGTGTTATGGCATATTGAAGTTGGAATTTGAATCTAGCGAAATTTTCTTTCTTCCTTTTTATTTTTCTTTTTTTTTATAAACGTCTTGAAATAAACTCATTAAAACTTTATTAACGCTAGGAATACCAATAAAGAGAAGGGGATCAATTTTGATAGTGTGTTCAAAGTTTTTATTGTTTTTACAGAGTAGAATGTTTGCTCAAATATCTCGATTATTGGAACAAAGCTCCTCTTTACTCGAATTCAGGGGTTTGTTTGTTTGAATTATTCTCCGACATGCCTGAACCGTTCTTAAGCAAATTTGACATGGTAATTCAAGAGCACGCGCTGACAGTAAGTGTCTTAAGGAATTGCATGTTCCTATCGGACATACCATTGAGGAATAATCACCAAAAAACGGGGATGTCCATAGACTTAAGCTTGGAAAAGCATTTGGCGAGCGAATTCTCATAGTAAACAATGGAAAACAGAATTTTCAGCATTAGAAATAGGACAAATCCCTTTTCGTTTTGTTCTGCGAACACAAATTTTCAAATTCATTATGCTTTTCGCAGATATGCCAAATTCAACTACTTGCATGTCGTAATCATTCACAAAAACAATTGATGCACAAAAAAGTTCTATGAATAAAGGTCGATCACTTCGCAACAGATTTGCAATTGATGCATATCTAATTTTACATTGTCCGCTTCAATGTAATGTTCACTTTAGTATGATCTACTCCATCTTAATATACTACTACTATTACTACTACTACTACTACTACTACTACTACTACTACTACTACTACTAATAATAATAATAATAATAATAATAATAATAATAATAATAATAATAATAATAATAATAATAATAATAATAATAATATGGTGCAGGGTGGTTTAACTTTCATTTAGTAATAGATGTAACATATCTTTGTTTTTGGATCAAAAACTCTAATATACTTCAATCGAAAATTTTCTTCTACACCTTATATCTGGAGAACTACATACATTGTACCCAAAGCCAAACTATCAGTTAACTCAGTATAAAGTACTTATTCTGAAAAAAAAGAAAAAAGAAAAAAGAAAAAAAAACTTGAATTAGGGGTCGTTTAAAAATTTTATAGCACCTGATCCAAAAACCAATAATAGGCCAAGATCGCAATCTTTCGATGCATTCCTAAAATTATTGTTGCCAAAATTTATTATTATTTTTATTTTATTTGTTTCTTTACTTTTTTGGTTTTGTGAACACTGAAGATTTTAGGCAACATTTTACAATCTTGGTTGCGGTGTTTGTTTCTCTTTCTTTCAGGTTTTTTTTTTTTTTTTTTTTTTTTTTTTTTTTTTAAGGAGGCACGGTAACTTAGTGCAGAGCACTTATCTCTGGTGCGTAGAGTTTCTGGTTCGTTCCCCGACCAAGTAAGTTTGTGATGGACAACGTCGTGTCCGAGTTTTTTTTTTTGGGGGGGGTACTTCCGTAATTCTTTAATAATCATACACTTGCCATAATCATCGTCTCCCTTAGCCTAAAAGAACATAATCGTGGGACGTTAAACTGAAAGATTTCTTTTCATTTTCATTTAATTTTCGAATTTCCTTTCATACTCCAAAATAGTAGTAGTTTTCTCGTGGATGAAAATTAGATTTTTTTCCAAAAGGACTCGTAATGATTTGGCTTATTTTTCACAAATCAAGATTTTATTCTCTATAATACAGTATAAATCTTTTTTGTGTGTGCGGGGGACATGAATACAGAACGGGGTAATTGTTTTCTGGACGATTTTCTCCAAAACGGTTTATTCTTGTGAGTTTTTTAACGACAGTTTTTCTAAAATAAACAACAAGTACAACAATATGCGGTTAGTTATACTTTGTTCATATTTATAATTAAGTAAATATATGTCTAAGATTTCTACAATTGATATAAGCTATTTCTGATGAAAACACAAACGCTAACTTACTATTGGGAGTGAGTTTTCTTCCGACAAAGATTTCCGAAAGCGCTTATTATAATTTTTGTTCATATTTCATAAGTAAATATTTCCTTAATAACTACAAAACTAAGTGTAATAATTTGTGTTTGTTATTTTTTGTTTTGTGTGTGTGTGTTTGTGTATGTTATGTACCATTTAGGAAACTAAACAGTCATTTTTTTATTAATTAACAAAGTTGGTAAATTTTATGAGGTGGTATGGTAGTTCGCAAGCCACAAACTTGCAGTTGTACTTTTCAATAACCATAATTAAAATAAGTAATCAAAAGGACTAAGGTAATGCTCATTCCCCAAATTTTATTCTGATCTCTCTCTCTCTTTTTTTTTCTATTTTCACTTTTCAAACATGTTAGTATGTTTAAGCAAATCAAAAGAAGCATTACGGACTTTAAGTACTGAAAACTTTGACTATAATTTAGGAAGGGTTCCAAACAAGGCATCCCCTGTATTTCCCAGCAGTTATGCCCCTATTAGCTAGAGAATGAAAAATATAGAAAAAAAAAGATGCGGCAGTAAAACGAGCTTACTGCTTCTTAAATAGGTAGAATAAAGGAGAAGTAAGGTGGAATGCCTTTTTCCAGGGGGACCATTGCGTTGTCCATCCGGAATATTGATTATAAGAACTTCTGCTAAGTAATCCACCCTTATGGACTTTTACATTCAATTCCCTCAGCATTACATCAACTTTTGCAGATGTCTTCGCGCTGACTGTCAGCTGTTTTCCCACACTGCACCCCCTTCTTGAGTGAATTGCGCCCTTTCTATGTCTTCCTTGCTTCCAGGTATTGTCGGGTCTTACCGTTCCGCTTCCTCAAACCAGCATCTTCCTAGGGAGAAGGAAGGGCAGGTGCTGTTGGATAGCGTTCTTCCTGCCTTTCCCACGGAACTCCTGGCGGCGTGGGCAGTGCATTTCAGGGGGAAACCAACACCTCCTTGCCTGTGATTTGGTTCCCCTTTCGAAGCTCCTGGAGGAACAATACCTGGGGCTTGAAGTTTTCACGTTAAGATCAAGGGACGCTGCTTCGCATCGTGAGAGTTTTGGTTCCCTTGAGCGGCGTGGGATTAAACCCAGCCGTCAACACCACCGACGCCGCGTTAGCATCGCACAATTTCTTCGGATCTCCCTCTTCTCTTCCGCGTCCCTTTATGTCTCCACATACCTGATTTCAAATTGCGACATTCGGAAAGGCAAAGGAGAAGTGATGCGTTCTTACGTCCATTAGAGTTACATTTATGGAGTTGAATAGATTTTTTTTAAAACGGGCTGTCTTTCAATTGTTCGTAATTTATGCCCCCTCTCCTTCCCTAATTCTATATCATCAGCTGTTGCTTGTATATATCTGCTTAAGATAGGCTCTTACGTTGTCAATTGCTTCTAGAGAATTCACTTTTTTTTCCTGTTAAACTAAAAAATGCTGAGCTAACTTAATTGTTAAGTCCTATATACTTATTTGTAATTCTAGGTCAGGGAAGCCAAAAAGCTAACTTATGCGTAAGTTTTAAGTTTCGGCGAATATACTTTATTGTTTCTAAATTCTCCAGTGATATTTCTTGAATTTACTGACGCTTTTATGATGAAAGAATGACGTTTATTTTGTAGAAATTGAGAAAATTGTATTTCGTTTATCCTTTCTCGTTGGTTGCTGACTACAGTAGCCGAGTTGTCTATAATAATAATAATAACTTGTCTAGGATGTTTGACTGCAGCAGATCGCAAAGCACAATCCACAGTGAGTTCGACTCTCAGTGAGAAAAATCAACGTTTTTAAGCTTCTTGATCATCTACGCTCTGTCTCTGTCCACTCAATACGGATTTAAACCCAGAACAAGACAACACAAAAAATAAACCCGTATTATGTCTCTATCTTAATCTCTAATATGCATATAAAGCATGAACTGAATGACTTCGGTTAACGTGGAAAGCTGAAATTAAGCATGCTTACACCTTTAGGAGAGAAACGAAACAAAAATGTAAAAATATTTTATATTTGTACATTTTCAGGAAGTAAAAAGGGGAAATGAAAAAAAAAAATCTCCTTGTCTTCTTGAATGGACATTTAAAAAAAACACAACATAAAAACCCATGTTTTACATAATTAAAATTCAAGACTTGGGAGCAAAAAAACCCCGTCAATTCCTAAGAGTGAAAGTGTAGAGAAAATAGCTTCACAATGGTTTCTCCTCATCCGATTTTCTTCAAACTTGGCACATATATACTAGACCGAAAATAAATCGACACGTATTTTTCGATCCAGAATTTCGTTATCTTCGGCTGTTTTCCAAAAAGTGGTCCTGTTGTGGTCAAACGGTCAGCGATTTTTGGTTGTGTAAATTGAAACTTTTTCTCAGGAACACAATTTCTACAACATATCACGATATCAAGCAATTCCACCGAAATCCAATTTCCGTAAGGATTTATCATTTCGAAGGAAACATTGCCCTCTGCAACTGTTTTCTCGAAAGAAAGAATGAAAAAAAAGATTAAACATGTATTTCCCATTTTTAGACCATCTTTGCATCGGCAGAGTTTCATTTCTTTAATGTGGCCCTTTTAATCAAGGAGACCCTTTCCTGAAAAGCTCCCTTTGCCCCTTTAACATATCTCCCGAGAGAAACCAAAAAATACGTGTCGATTATTTTCGGTCTAGTATATGTGTGCCAAGTTTGAAGAGAATCGGATGAGAAGAAACCCTTGTGAAGCTATCTTTTTGCACTTTCACTTTTAGAACTTGGGTTTTTGCCCCAAAGTCTTCAATTGAAATAAAATTTTGAAATTCTGTCTGCTTGTAGGTTTTCGGTAGCATTGTCTAAGTAAATTACTTAAAATAATCATAAAAGAAGAATTTTAAGAATGATAAAAAAATACATCAAACGGTTGCGATCTTGGCCAAAATTTTAGGAATGATCCAAAAGAAATGGATCAAAAGATTGCGATCTTGGTCAATAATTATTGTTTGGATCAGAGGCCACAAAATTTTTGAACGGCCCCTAAATCGAGTTTTCGTATTTTCTACAGAGTAAGCACTTATACTGAGTTAAGTGATAGTTTGGGTTTGGCTACACTATATGTAGTTCTTCAGATATAACGCGTAAGGTCTGGCTACACTGTATAAAGTTCTCCAGATATAAGACGTACAAGAAAATTTTGGATTGAAATATATTGGATCTTTTGATCCAAAAAGAGTGAGGTATTAGAAAAACAGAAAAATCTCTACTATGTTATGTAAATGGGACACCTCTTTCACGCTATAATTATTAGACGCTTTCGGCCGAACTACAAGGGTGAAATTTGACATGTTTTAGCCTTCCGGTACTAATCTACAGGAAAATTACAAAAGTGTACATTTTTAGTTTCTATGGGGTCTAAGAGGCAAAAGAAAGAAATCTCCATGTTATGGCGTTATTTATCAATGAAATAGTTTAAAATAAAAAGTTTAGGTACTACAAGTTGGAATAAAAAATCAAAAAATTGGCGTGTTTGTAAGTTTCCGAAACTAACAAATAAGAAAATCCTCAAAAATAGACAGGTTCTACCTTAAGGGATTCTATGGTTCTTTTTTTTTAATTTTTAATTAGACCCCTTGTATTTTAAATGGGACTACTTTACCCCCCCCCCCAAAAAAAAAAGTTGTTAAGTATTTCCAGCAGCTGCAACATTTTGAAATTTTGTGAATTTTTAGAATTTGCAGTTTAACCAAAAGGAAAAGTTCGGAATGTTAGGTTTTAGTATATATAGGGAGTTAAGGGGTTTATATCACCTATCCTATCTATATCTATATCTATATCTATATCTATATCTATATCTATATCTATATCTATATCTATATCTATATCTATATGTATCTTGTTGACACGATAGTGTTCGTAATTTTGATCGTACGAAGATAATATATGGCATGTGCATTTGCTTGGTAAAGTATTTGGTTTCATTTGTTAGTCAGCTACATCTGCCATATTAAATCAAAACAATGGCAGTATAAAAATATAGATGTCCATAATTTCCTTAATATTTATACTCATAAGGATTTCTACAACTTTTGTTTGGATTATGTTTTTTTTCGATACTCCACCTTGTATCAAAATGGCTCCCGTTTTAAAATTTAGAAAAAAAATAACTTCCTTACACTTGATCGTAGAGAAAACAAATGAACAAGTGTTATTAAAAAAATAGAAATGGTAGCAAAAGAAATGCGCGAGTTCATAGGCTGAGCAAACGTCGCGGTGATGAGGCGAAGTCCTGAGTTAGTCTTCCTACCGAAACCTGAAGGGTTAGAAATCTACTCTTACTTCCGGGTTCGAAATTAATTGAGAAAATGTCGGCATATACAAACCAAATTTCTTCACGAGGTGTACACGTCCTTCTGATATTGTTCTTTTTTTTATGAAAGAGTCAAATGTAGGGCTATAAAATAATCATTTTCTGAAGTAAATAAACTCATAGAGCCTATTACTTGGAATTGTCATAAGCTTTGCATCCGTTGCTATATTTGATGTGACTTAAATGTTGAGCATTTTACTCATACTTTTCAGGAAAAAGAATATTATACTATCTTTCAGTACATTCATTTTTCCCATTATCTGGAATAATAGTATTAGATAGACTCTATAGTTTTTTTTTTTTTTTTTTTTGGTATACAATTTTGTAACTAATCAAGGATTGCTTTATCTAATTAAGGTAGCGTTAAGTAATACCTAAGTTTCATTGCTTACATTTAATGCCTTACAAATGTAAGTAAACTAGGTGTATAGTGAACGAAAGAAGTACTTTCCATTTGATGAAATAAGATTCGTAAATAACTTCAGAATAGTAGGACAATTTGAGAATAGTTTTCAGTAAATTAACCAGTTGAGCATACTCCAAGAGCATTGCCAGAACTATCTTTAAAATAATTAATGTTTTCTTATTAACTTCTACAAGCTTTATATTAATTGTTCTTTGTACTTTATTATTATACTCATAAAACAATTCTTCTAGTATATCTACCCATGTATAATTTCCTCGAGTACTAAATTTTTTTCTACATATTTTGTTTTTAAGAGTTTTGTTAAAACGTTCTATGATATGTTGATTTACGAAAACACATGTTCATAATGGAGAGCTCAAAATTGAAAAATTCGCAAAATATCATCTCCCTATGACTTACAGTTCCCAAGATATGGCTCTTTAAATCTCCCGAAATTCGATTTTTTTGGCCAATTTATGGGAAACAGTCGCCAGTTGGCCAGTAACCACCGCAAAATGTTAATCATCTTTTTAGGTATTGTTCAACACCGATATGATCTCTCTATGACTTATGGTTCCAGAGATAAGGATCCTTAAATCTCCCGAAATTGGAACTTTTTTTTTTGGCCAACACCTCGGAAACGGTAAGAGTGACGCGAACATTTCCATCACTTCTTTGAGATAGTTTTTGATGCTCTACCGAATATAGGGCTCAATTAAAAAAGAAATCGCAAATAGCAGACAGATGGACACACAGACATAGAGAAGTCAGTAACGAACTTTTTAAGTTTGTTGAAAAGAATGTAATCTTCTGTACCTTCCAGCTATACCACCGTTATTCCCAAACTAAATTTTACGAAACGGAAAGAACTTTTGTCTTTGACTGTACAAAGTTTTGTAATAATTTACAGATCAAAGTGAAAAGAAATTTCTAGTTTTACGCCCCATATATATGTTCTTTTTATTCAAGACGACAAGTGATTACTGAAGGGGAATGATCATTAAATAATTTATAGAATGAGAATGCGGGAGGAAACGGGAGAACCCAGTAAAAACCCACGAACACAATTCTGTTCACCACAATCTTACTTGATCGAACCCAGGACCTCTAGCACCAGAGGTGAACAATTTATCATTGAGTCATCAGTATGTAATCAGTGACAACAGTCCAGTTGATAGACGATATTTATCTTGTGGCAGAAGTGTTGACAAATTTTGATGTTGTCTTTATAGCAAAAAAGAAAAAAAGTTCTAGGACATTTTTAAGTATCCCTCTCCCAGAAGATTAGGCGGAATAGGAATAGGCCAAACAGGAATTTCTGTTTCGTCCACTTCTGCAATGAGATAAAAATATAAAAGCTATATAAACTGATATAAAATAACGGGTACTTCCGGTTGACATGGAAAATTAAAATTTAGTATGATTGCAGCCTTCCCGGATAAACTCACAGGAAAATTGTCAAAAGTGAATATTTCTAATTTTTAGAAATCTTAAAGGCTAATATGAAGAAGTTCCAAATGTTATTTACTTTTTTTTTAACCTATAATCTCATGTTTTAGGTACTTAAAATTGGAATGAAAACTATTGAAATTTGGTACGCTTGTATGGTTTCTATCGGATTATTAAAACAAATCACTACAACTTTAGAATGGCTTTATGGGGAACAGAAAAATCTTTCCGATGTTATTTATATGCTAAGGGACATCTTCTACACCTCAAAATGTTTAGGCACCTCCGGCAGGATTAGAATCATGAAATTTGGTATGATTTTAGCCTTCCGGGACTAACCCACAGGAAAATTGCCAAAAGTGAATATTTTTAGTTTTTAAGGGGTCTAAAGGGGATGAAGAAATTCCAGTGGTATTTAAATGTGCATTTTCTTGGGTGAGAGGCCGTAGGCTGAGTAAATGCGAGGGTCTGGGGGCAGAGTGCCCAGCTGGCCAAATTCAGAATAAAATAAGAGCAAATGCGCGAAATTGTCTCTTGATGCAAAGGGTGATACAGATGGTTTCAGATCAAGAGAACCCTGGTTCCAGGAATTCACAGATCACCCACATGGTTCTGACCCTTGTCAACTGGCCATAAATCTAAGAAAATAAGAGGCGAGAAACAGAAAAAGAGATTGCCAAATGTTCTCTTTTCTCAAGATTTCTTTCAGTCTTGATTCACTCTTTGTGTTAGTGTGTTCGGTTATAATTCGTTACAATGTCAATGTTTTTCCGACCTTGGTTAAACAATAACACTCGTAACGAGCAATATTTGGATGAAAATCCGGAGCCCGGGCCTTCTTCGCCAAGAACTCCGACGAAAGAAGATAATGTTGTAGTTGGGAGGGGAGCTAAGTTGCGTAAGCAAACAGTAATGTTAGTGAAAAATGTGAAGTTTTTTTTACGAAGTGTCATTGATAATGGTGGTGTCTTAACTTCCAAAAACTTAAATAAGTTATTAACGCAGGCGACTGGTGTTAGCATTAGTACTATAAAAAGAATTTGTGGGAAAATTGATGTGAAAAACTATTCGACACCAACGAAAAAGAAAGTTGTAAAACAAAAGCTTCAATTCGATAAAATTGACGATTTCACTCGTGATTTATTGCGACGCACAGTTTTTGAATTTTATAAGGAAGGCAAATCTCCCACAACGGAAGCGCTAATTGAAGCAATGAGACTTAAGACAGCTGACACCGAATACAAGTTTCCATACCAACGCACCACAGTTTATCGTCTGCTACGAAGTATGGGTTTTAAATATAAAACCTCGGTGAAAAAATGTATTCGTAGTGAATCACCACATGTAATTGCATGGCGATATAGATACCTGCATAGTATCAATAATCTTCGTGCTCAGGGTTATGCAGATGTGTACCTCGACGAAACGTGGTTTGATAGTAACTCCTGTCGGATGAAGAACTGGACAGACGATTCGGACAATTGTGCTGTAACGAGTCCTGGGAATAAAGGCGATAGAATTGTTATTCTACATTGCGGGGGGCGTTCAGGTTTTATTGACGATGCGCTTCTAATAACACACAAAACAATGGCTGATGCTCCAGCAGATTACCATGGTAGCATGAATGCAGTTATCTTTGAGAATTGGTTTGAGGAGAAACTATTGAAACGGCTTGAGACACCATCTGTAATTGTTATGGACAATGCCCCGTATCACAGTCGTGTTCTCAACCCAAAACCAACCTCTTCCTGGAAGAAAATTCAAATTCTTAACTATATGACCTTGCATAATATCCCCATTCCTAATCCTGTTCCTATAATTCCCGTTCTCCTTGAAGTTATAGAAGAGAACACTTCTGTTACCGACAGAAAAAAGAAATATGCAGTGGACGAATTAGCTGCAAAATATGGGCATATTGTGCTACGTTTACCACCTTACCATTGCGTCCTCAACCCCATCGAAATGGTGTGGTCAGAACTGAAGGGTAGGGTTTCGTCACGAAATTTAAGGAAACGACCAGTGGGGGAAGTAATAGAACTTCTTAAGGAGTCGTGCAATCATGTGACGCCCGAAAAGTGGACAAATTACATTAAACATGTAGAAAGCATTGAAGGAAGCTACGAAAACTTTCAATCTATTTTTGATGAAAGAACTGAAATCTGTGTACAAGTAACAGATTCTTCAGAAGATGAGAGTGATGATGATGATAGCTCATAAACAAGAAAGGTAAGAGTTTACTACATTTTGATCACACACATATTAATGTTGAAATAATAATAATAGTAGTAATAGTAAATAGTAGTAACGACAATAGTAGTAACAGTGAAATGGCTATTGCATACGGTTATCATATTCGTGGTTCTGATTTTGATTTCCAGGCACAATTTTCGTTATTCACTTCACATTTTGAGACAAGTGGAGTTTTTTTCTTTTTTTTCTTTTTTTTTTAATTAAAAGATAGTGAGCCTGGTCTAGAGATCCAGAAATAAAGGCGATGGAAGTCATCTACTGACATCACCCGCTAAAAGTTGGCTGGTTGGTTATACACATTCAGAGGTTGTATCTCCAGGGAGTTTGTAGTAACTTTCAACCACTAATACTAATAATAATAACAGTGGTATTCATCCTTCAAGTGCTTGGGTGCAATCATTCCCCAAATTTCCCGTTACAGCCAAAATAAGTAGTAAAGGATTCCCCACCCCCAGAAAAACGAAAAATAAGGATAACAGTACCCATACTAATTTACATCCCAAATAATAGGACATTATTTAACGTGGCAGCCAGTGCTAATTTCTATCTATACAAAATCAATCTAGGTTTTCTTATGCCTCCCTCCACAATTTTGCTCTTTCAATTAAAAGAGAATGCATTCTTGGATATGACAATTATTTTAAAATGCTAAGTTCTCCTTTATAGGTAACGTTCTTAAAGACATCATTAAGGTATAATTAAACCGACTGTGCTACTTTCTATGAAATATTTTGTCTTTCAAATAATAATAATAATAATAATAATAATAATAATAATAATAATAATAATAATAATAATAATAATAATAATAATAATGTTATGTTAAATCTATCACAAAAAGTAATAACATCATGTTTTTTTTCACTTGTTTTCCTTCCGTTTTTCTTTCTTGTTTCTTCTTCTACCTAATGACATCGGACATCTGGCAACAACGACCAACCATCGTCCTAACAAGGGGTGAGTTGCCCTTTTGGTAGTGGTGTGAGAGAAGGCTCACATGTTTTGGAATTTTCTATACATATGAAATGCGAATCCGTAGGCCGAGTAAACCGATGGTCTGGGGCGGAGCTCCCAGTAAAGAAAAAAAAAGTAATTTAATATATGTAATTGAAAGTAACTATGTTTGTGTCTTCATAACTCTTAAAACACCAGATCGATCTCGATCAAATTTTCAACATAGATGAAGTTCGGGCCTGGGATAGTTTTTACATTACATTTTGATGGTAGAACTTAGACGAGGGGGCGGGCATATATATAATATCAACATAAATGAGGTTCCAGCCTGGGTAGTTTTCATCATTTTACTTTGACGGTGCAACGTAGAGGAAGGAAAAGGGGGATATATATATATATATATATATATATATATATATATATATATATATATATATATATATATATATATATAAATTGAAAGTGAATATATTTGTGACTTAAACTACCTGACCGATCTCGATCAAATTTTCAAAATAGATTATATTCGGCATATATATATATATATATATATATATATATATATATATATATATATATATATATATATATATATATATATATCAAACTTAATAATTCTTGAAACATCCGACCGATTTCAATCAAATGTTCAACATAGATAAAGTTCACGCCTAGGATGACTATTATCATGTGAATTTGATGGTGCAACGTAGAGAAGGGAGAGATATGTAAAATAAAGTAAAATGAAAGTTACTATATTTGTTGCGGTGTCTTCCCGTTCTGCCTAATCTTTCAAGAATAGGAATTCTGTGAGGGAGGGAATTTTTCTTTAGTAATTCTAACAGATTTTGTAAGAAGAATAGCTATAACAGACAACATTTTAGAGTTTTGAAAGTTGACGAGAAAAATAATTATCCTTTTATTAGGCTGCGCCTATGGTTGTATTTCTTGAATTTAGTCCGTTTTTGTCACAATACTTGGGTTCTGTCCTCTTGGATTTTGTCCTGCATTCGTAATAATCTGTTTAACAAATTCGGTAAGAAGAATAACTATATCTTCAAGTTTCATCATAAATTTTAGATGTTATTCTACTTGTTCTTCTCGAAAAAATGACCAGAATAGAGTTCTGTTAGTAGCAGTGTTATTCACATCTATTTTAGTAAAGATAAATGCGATTTTTTTTAATAACTGCAGAGAAATGGAAAACTGATTGATTCAGTTGAATGAAAGCCGTTTGACATTGTAACTGAAACAAACATAAAATAAACTTACATCGGTCTAATATCAAGTAATTTCACAACAAAATTTTATTCAGTTTTCTAACAGTTCATCTCCAACATGCTAAGGCTAGCAGTACGTAAAAGGTGCCACAGTTCATATTCTCAAGACATGTTTGGTCATACATTAAACAACAATACAAGAGGGTGCATAAGACGCCCCTTCCTTTCGCCCCCCAAAAAAGAAAAAAATATTTTTCTTGTACATCACATCTCCTTTTTCGAATTGATTGACTCATTACAGGAAAGCTGTTTGGCATTACAACTGAAACAAAAAGTCGTTTCACAACAAAATTTTATTCGGGTTTCCAGTAATTTATCTCTAGCATGCTAGAGCTTGCTATACTTAAAAGGTACCGCATTAAAAAAAAAAAGTTTCGTTCAAATTCACTTGCAAAATGTGTCCACCTGACTAGTAAGTTTCTACACATGAGTAGTGAAATCAGCTTGAAGTCACTACTTCTAACAAAATTTTCAGTAAACTGAAATTGTTTGTACTGCTAACTTACATCACTCGACCAGTGGTATACCAGGCTACTACCTTCGAGAAACTGGATCCAGTTCACTCAGATCAACTATAGAACCAACCGATATATAATAAAAAGAACTTATCCTTACCTGTAAACTTTTGGAACTGCATCTACAGGTTCTCGGACACTTTAGATTTCATCCCACCTATTAAGCATCTTGCTTCAATTGTGTTTCTTTCTGTCTCACGGGAGTGAACTCCGTTCATTGATAAAGCATTGTCACTGAAAACAACAATTGTCGCTTTACAACATGTCTTTAACACGTCTATTAACCCGGTATAAGAACCCTTCGTACGTGAGCATTCCCCCCCTCCTATTTTGAACTAATTCATTTGAACTAAAAATTCACATCCATCTTTGCTAACATAGATGCGGATAACACTGCTAATAACATAACTGTATTCTAGTCATTTTTCCGAGAAGAACAAGTAGAATAACATCTAAAATTTATGAAGATACTTAAAGATATAGTTATTCTTCTTACCGAATTTGTTAAACAGATTATTGCGAATGAAGAGCAAAATCCAACAGGACAGAACCCAAGTATTCTGACAAAAACGGACTAAATTCAAGGAACAGAATCAGAGGTGCAGCCAGTGCCGGATTTAGGGGAGTGCAAAGGTGCACGTGCATCCGCCCTCCGTTGTAAATATACACTATCTAAAATGAGAAGCTAGGAGTGAAAATAACAACCCTTTCCGAAAATGTCTGTCATAATGTTTCCGTTTGGGGCTTAAAAGAAAGCAGAACTTTGCAAAAGCAATAACAGAAGCCAGGAGAGGAGAACATTTTTTTTCCTGCATAACATTTGCGACCATCTTTGAAATACTTTTCTCTGTTCTATGCATCAGTGTTGTCAGGGGGAAAGAATATTGTCACATGTCACTTTGAAGAGTTTCAGTGTGATTGGTTATTTTGTAGTTAACAGTGCACCCCCCCTCAGACAATCCTGGATCCGGCCCTGGGCGCACCCTAATAAAAGGATAATTATTTTTTTTCTTGTCAAATCTCATAGTTCTAAAATGTTACATGCAATTCTTCACTTTATTGAAATAACATTTTTTTTTAAATATTAAAAACCCAATAAAACATGTAAGACTGTTATAGTACACTTTGATCTTTGCTTTAAAAATCTTGAACAGTATTTCAGAATTAAATAAATATTTATACAACACGCAAAATGAAAGACAGCTATATGCTCCTTATTAGGATGAACATTTAAAAAGAATCAAATAACACCACATTTAATTTTTTGTAATTAAAATGAATGGTCTTGCAGTAAGTAATATGCTAAACGTATTTCAAATACAGAAATATCCAAAACTTTTCATATGGGTGTGTGTGAAATTAATTAAAGCCAATCTGAACTTTTATTATAACATGTTTACGTCTTATTGGGTTTTCAGTGTTTTTGAAAAGGAAAAAGTTATTTCAATAAATTGAAAAAAAATACAGATAACATTTTAGAATGTATGACAATTGAAGGGAAAAATAATCATATAGGGTGTGCTTGTGCACTGATGAATCCAATATATACGTCTATGATTCTATCCCTTTGATTTTGTCCGTCTAGTTAGAATTTTCTTTGGATATTGACACCTTGGATTTTGTCCTCGTCCTCGCTATTGTAACCAATATATACGTGAGTTCCGATGTTCATGCCAAGCATTTCGGTGTTGCCATTTCTCTAAACAAAAATCCTTCCCGCATAAAATACACTGTTTACAGGGATTAGGCAGAACGGGAATGAACATTTGTTACTTAATAACTCTTGAACGACCGGATCGATCTTGATCAAATTTTCAACATAGATGAGGTTCAAGGCTAGGATGTCTTTTCATCATTTCACTTTGTCGGCGCAACTTAGGGGAGGAAGAGGAGGAGATATATATAGCAATGATCGAGAATGGCCAGTGTTAGTGCAGAATGCACAGTTTTTGGGGTCACTGAGATGAACAGTTGGTGGGTCAATTTCTAGAGAAACTCTCTTTCCAAGCCAAAAATTAAAGCTTCACTCGCTTTGAGAGGTAAGAACAAAAAATTTTCATGACGATAGTTCTTCCAATAGTAACACATACACGTTGCCAGACAAGACATGACTTTTACATCTTTTCGAGAAGAAACATTCTTAACTCTTGACTTCTATGAGACCCTACCAAGTGCTTCGCTTAGTTTAAAATCTCAAATATCGTTACCCAGTAATATGAAAGTTTCTTATAACATTTCTCATGGGAAAGAGTTTCCAAATAATGATAAATTGAAATTTTCTTTGAAATAACTCTAGCAATTTTGTTCATATTACTTAAGTAGATATTTCTCCAATACGCTTGCAGTATAGCAATATTTGTTTCTCTCGAAACAAAAAAGAAAAAAAAAAGAAAAGAAAGAGAAACAATAAAGAAAGGAAGAAAATCCAGAAGGGGTAAATTTAGTGATGAAATAAATTCAGTTCAGGTTATTTTCTTTTTTAAAAAAATACTGTATTTTATTTATTCATATAATAATAATAATAATAATAATAATAATAATAATAATAATAATAATAATAATAATAATAATAATAATAATAATAATAATAATAATAACTTTAAAATAGAATTGATTGGTTGAACTGGAATTTAACATATTTTTAACACCAGGGTTATATGGTATATGAACCTACACAAAGGAGGACCCAAGGGGGGCTACGGGGCTATAGTCCCTCCTTGACGGTCAGGTATACACTGGATAAAATGGGCTTCATTCCTGCTTTACACTGGATAAAGCAGCAAACTATGGTTTAGCCCCTCCCTTGATCATATCCTGAATCCGCCACTGAACCTACAGTTGTAGTTTGTGGACAAAATGTTTTTCCCAGCAGAAGGGGGTTCCTTGGTGTTTCTTTATTCAAAATTCGTAGAGAAAAAACGTTTAAGTTATTTTTATTATAAAGACATTTCTAAAAGGTATGATGCTTCCTACATGAATTAGGGATGGTATCGGGAGGAGACGAGACTTCATGTAGTTTCAGTCTCGTCTCGATTGACAAATAGTGTTCTCGATCTAGATCTCGTCTCGAGTCGAAAATCGCCATTTCGGTCTCGATCTCATCCCGGTCTTGTCTCGATAATCTTGCAATGGTTATATAAAACTACAAATGTGTAAGTAATATCATTTGGTCTTTCTTTCTGCCTTCATTCTTGAGTGGGGAATCATTGTAGGCCGTGTAGCCATTTATAATTAAGTACGGGTATATCAAGCCTTGGATAAAATCTGAAGTGTGATTCAGATCCCACTTTAAGCAATAGATCTTGTTAAATATGGCCTCCGTACTTACTCACATACAATTAAACCCTAATCAATCAACTCCAGTACTCTAGTTTATTTTCTTCCTGTTCAATAAACTAGAGTACCCTTATTATCAGTGATGGAATCAGTGTTATTATCGGTACGGAATCAGTGTTATCAGTGATCAAATCATTGTTATTATCAGTGATGGTATCAGTGTTATTATCACTGGTGGAATCAGTGTTATTCTCAGTGATGGAATCAGTGTTATTATTAGTGGTGGAAATAGTGTTATTATCAATGATGGAATTAGCGTTATTACATCTTACATATCAGGTAGCGCACTGGGTCCGTAATTCACTACAAATATTTGGATATAATATCAAACTACAGTTCGCGTGGAGAAAAGAAAGAAAAATGTTTATAGCATTTTAATTGGTTAGTAAATGTCTTTTTACAAGTTGTATTTTTTTTCTTTTTTGTAAAGTACTGGTTGATACTTTCTTGATAGTTCTAACCAATTCTCTGGTTTAATTTGATTCTCTTTCTCTTTCATGGTTTTCTCTTTGTCTGTTCTGAAATTTTTACTTCTAGTCTCTTCCAATTTGAAGATTTACCCTCAGTTTCAAGAGGGTTAGTACCAGCTACGTACGCAGGGAAGATCTAGCTCCCCCCGGAATCCCAAATTTTCTGCAAATTTAATCTAATTTTAGGAATGATTTTACAAATTTTAATATAATTTATTCTGATGTTGAATTTGAACTATCCTGAAAACCTTTATCTCCCTCGAAATAAATTCCTGCGTACGTTCCTAGTTGGTACCAGTAGTTATATGGGCAGATGTAGTAAAAGAAAAAATTTTAAAAATATCTATCGCTGGATATTTCTTGAACTATGTGGTGAAAATGTTGTAAGAGGGGGTTGAAACCTGATGTTTATTTTACAAAATTAGGTATCGAAAAATACTGGCAATATTTTTGACTAATTAAAATAATTAACATATTGGATCTCAGCCCAAAATTATATGCTTTTCAAAACATTTTAGGTATATCACGTTTTCAGAGGTATCATTTGCTCTCACATTTTCCCTATGTGTATGCCTATGACTACGTCAATCCAATAACAATTGTTCGAGAATCGTACGTGTAGCTTAAGAATACAATAATTTTGGGTAAAAATAATTTCAGTATTTTTTTTAATATTCGAGACGAGATTGAAACTTTGGGAACTGGCCTTAATCTCGTCTCGATGTCGTCTCGACTAGTCGACGTGGATAATCATGGGACATTGAACTGAAAGAAATATCTTATTTCATTAAAAGTATTGCAGTGTATATGATACTAAACCAAACCACTTATCATAACGGCAAAATTTGTGGGCCTCAGCCGCTCCAAGCCATCTGTTAGCGATTGGTGGAACTACGTTTAGCTAGGGGTGGACGGTTCCTGGAAACGTAAACCGCGGTTTAGGTTTCTTACTTAAACCGGTTTGGAACGGTTAACCGAAACCGAACCGTTCCCAAACCGAACCGTTTCCAAACCGAACCGAACCGAACCGTTATCGAACCGAACCGTTCCCAAACCGAACCGTTTCCTATTATATAACTAATACATGTTCACCTCTACTTTTTCGTTGCAAGAATTAATAATATTAATTTAATAACAGCAAAAGTTGCCGAAGATATTTTATTTTACCCATTTTATACAAAAGCAACGTCTGGCCGGAGACAACGTATCAAAACAGGCAGTAGAAAAATCAGGTATGTGCACTGCTCTGTATTTGATTTCACCATACAGGTCGTAAACCATTGGCCACCCAGTCATTTCAGGATGAGTTTAATTTTCATTCTAAACGAAGCTTCCCCTGGAATAACATCCACCCTTCAAGTAATTGTCCCCCCTTCCAGGGTATCTATCCTAAATCTGCATATGTTGTAAAGCTGTCTTCCAACTGATATTAAGAGTTTTATTTCAATTTCCAAAGCATCAGTAAAAGTACCCACACAGTATAAACCCTCAAATGTTTCAGTAATATCGAAATAATTTTATATCTGATTAAAGTTATACCGAAAACATAACATTACACACTTATTGTAATCTCAGGTTGGACGGTTCCTAATAACGCAAACTGCATTTCCATCGATTTCGAATATTGAACTGAAACTGAAAAAAAAATAGTCCACAAACAGGGTCCAACAGTTCTTAAACCGAACCGAACCATTCTACAAACCGAACCGAATCGTTCCCAAACCGAACCGAACCGTTCCCAAACCAAACCAAAACGGTTTGGAGTCCAAACCGACTGATTCGGTTTAAGGTACAAACCGAACCGAAACCGGTTAACCGGTTTTTGGAACACCCCTACGTTTAGCCTAGCGACGAACGCGTGTTCACTCTATCGCTAACCGGCGTATCGGGAGCTTTCTAGACCTAGAGACCGTCACATCTTTTAGTCACGTGATTCCCCAGTTTGCCTCACGACGCTGGGTGGGCGCCGAAAATTGGGGAAGCACCAGGCGGGAATCGAACCCAGGACCACGAGGACATGAATAGAACGCTCTAACCATTAAACTGCTATATGATCCTGGATTTAATTAAGCTGGAGGCAACGATATTGTCTTGCAATCCACATCTTTCGCTGGCCAGGTACCGTGGTGAGGAAAAGTCTACACTGTATCGTTTGATCATGCATGATGGACTGTATATCCGTCAACTGCACCGGACTTAAGCTCCGGTTGTGGTTCGGATCGCAAGTTAATAGTAAAGTTCGTCCTTCATAACCTCGGAATTACACACACAAAATCAACTAATGGTTTAATTAAACAAAAATTTCACTGATTTTCAATCCTCATTGGCTATTAGGAAAATAAAATGAAATCTTTCAGTTTAACGTCCCACGATTATGCCCTTTGGCTAAGGGAGAAGATAATTAAGACAACTGAATGATGATGGAAGAATTGGTGGAATGAGAAAGTGGGAGGAAACGGGAGTACCCCGAGAAAATCCACGGGCACGATGTTGTCCACCACAAACTTACTTGGCCGGGGATAGAGCCACGAACCCCACGCTCCAGACGTAAGCGCTCTACCACTGCACCACCAGTCCCCTATATGGGTGATTAGAGTATTTACTGGCTAATATTCTATTATAAAATACTGGATATTGTTAGGGGTAGGGTAAGCGATAACCAATCACAATTCAATTGTAAAGTTAGTACGAGCTGTCTGTACCTTTTATTTAGTCCATTTCTCAGGAGGTGGGGAATAACCTGCTTTTCAAAATGTCAAACCATTGACGGTAGATCTAGAGCAAACAGGAAACAATCCATTCATGGGAACAACAGCAATGAACACAAGCTGCTGGCTGTCTCTTATGCACCCTTCTTGACACTCACATACATATATAGATGGGGGGTCCTCACCCTTTTGATAGGGATAAAACGTTCTGAACCTATTGTGCGAATCAATCTGCGGTGAATATCAAATAAGCCACTTGTTAATGAATACTTTCAACATATGACAAGAGGGCTTCTATGATGGTAATTCTAACGAAAACCTGTGCGTGTTAGCTTTTAACATATGTCTGTCTTAAGTATAACGTTTTATCCTAATTTAGGCGTTCTGTTATTTAAAATAACCCTTGCAAAGAGAAGTGCATATTAGAATGAAGATTTGAAGAGAGAGAGAGAGAGAGGAAAAAAGTGACTCCACCGCTTTATAGTAAATTTGTAATATTGTATTTATGTTGAATAATTCCTATTAAGAGACCTAATCACTGCGAAATTAAAATAGAGCTAATTTTGCAGTAATTATGTGATATCTTCAAATAGATAAAAGATAATCGATATGTGAAACAGGGGCGCCTTAGACAATATTATTTTACATGAAATAGCGTTATCACGACTCACTTATCTGCTTCCGATTTTCCAGCCATTTAGAATCGCGAAAACAAATGCCGATTTTCTAAATGACTGGAAATCGAAAGCAGATAAGTGAGTCGCGATAACGGTATCTGATGTAAAATAATATTGGCTAGGGCGATTTTGTTCCATGTTTCGATTATCTTTTATCTATTTGAACGTATTATACAACTACTGTAAAAATAGCGGTATTTTAATTTCGCCGTAATGGGGCCCCTTAGAATTTAGTATTAAATTTATCGCTTTGTATAATACTAGAAAAAGTGACCGTTCTTCTCACGGACGTTGCAATTAAAGCATAATTAATTTAAGTGACAAGTTGAAATACCAAATTTTATTTCAGTAAAGAATAAGAAATTGTGAGATATAGGCGTCTTAGTGAACAACGCTACCAATTTTTCTTCCCATCTAGGTTACATACTTAAATCATCGAAACACATGTTTACTTGTTTAACAGAGAAGTTTATATACTAAATTTCATATATCTAGATTTAATGGGGGGAAAGGGGCACGGTGACTCAGTGGTTAGAGCCCTTACCTCTGGGGCGTGGTGTCACTTCTTCGATCGCTAGCCAAGTAAGTTTGTGGTGAACAATATCGTGTCCGTGGGTTTCCTCGGCGTGCTCCCGTTTAGTCCCTCATTTTCATTCCACCAATTATTCCAGCATTCACTTGCTTTAATTATCGTCCCCTTTGGCCTAAAAGGGTTTAATCGTAGGACGTTAAACTGAAAAAAAATCATTTCATTTCATTTCTACAATTAATGGATTCCAAGATGTGGCCATCTTATTTTTAAGAATTTCAACCCCACTTTTCCCCTTTTTCGTAAAATTTCCGAAAATTCTCCCTTAGTAGTACTTCAAGACAGAAGTTTCATGTAGGCGGCACGCTGACTCAGTGGTAGAGCGCTTACTTCTCTTCATGGGGTCCCTTGTTCGATCTCCCGCCAAGTAGATTTGTGGTGGACAACATCATGTTCGTGGGTTTTCTCGGAATACTACCGTTTCCTCCCACTTTATAAGTGCATCAATTCTTCCGTAATCGTTCACTTGCCTTACTCATCATCTCCCTTAGCTAAAAGGGTATAAATGTGGGACGTTAAAATGAAAGATTTTATTTCATATCATTTACAAATCTCATGCACTCAATTATGAACTCAACTTCCTTAAGGGTCTTCACTACAGCGAAATTTAACTACCGCTAATTTTTAGAGTTTTTCTGTAATATCTTACAAACAAATAAAAAATATTCGAAAAACAGAAACGTAGTGAACTAGACAATTCGATTTTGCATGTGATACTTTTACCACAATTCACCTATCTGCTTTTGGTATGCCGCTATTTACGAAACCCGCAAAAATGCTAAATCTATCTACAGTTGCAAATCGAAAGCAGATAGGTGAGTTGTGATAACGGTATCGCATGCAAAATCGTATTGTCTAGTTCATTACGTTTCTGCTTTCCGAATAATTTTTATTAGTTTTGAAGATATTACAAAAAATCTCTAAAATTAGCGGTAGTTTAATTTCGCTGTAGTGAAGACCCTTAAGTGGTAATGCCGTAGATTAAGTTCAAACCAGTAGCATTGCTTTACAAGTACATCAAACAGTTACTTCAATCATTACGCTAATATCTGGTGCTAGTATCCATCTACAGGGACGTACGCAGGGGGTGCGTCCTGGGGATCCGGACCCCCCACCGAAATTTCGACTTTTGAGTAAGTTTAGCCTAATTTTAGGGGCTATTTAGGAATTTTAATATAAAATACCCTCATATTGAGTCTGGACCCCACCCCCCAAAATAAAAGCTTGCGTACTCTACTGTCCACCTGTATCCACTTAACTGCTAGTATATCTGAAAAAAAAATCAATGTAACTATTTGACGGATTGGAAGATCCAATTTATGCATTTTTAACTGCAAAATTGCCTTATAGTGCAATTTACGTCTGCATATATATATATATATATATATATATATACGATTCTACTAAGGAACTTAAATCAACGGAGTGCAATTTACGTGTACACTTGTATGTAAACTTAAGGGGAAAAATGTTTAAGCGTAATTTTGTTTAGATTCCAAATTCCGTATTCTAATTTCATCCTAATGTAGGTAAAATCAATTGACTTCTAAGTAACGATCGATTTTATATCCTTTCATATAAATCCTAATGTTTTATAATTTTCGATTACAATTTTATTGTAGTTTAAAGTCCAGCAATTCAGCATCGAGAGTTAGGCGAGCGGAGATAATGCTGTTAATGAAACGGTGGAATTAAGGAAGTGGAAGGAAACGAGAGAACACAGAGAGAACACACGAACACGGTGTTTGCTCACCACAAGGTTCACGGGGCGCTAATGGAATCGAACCAGTGACCCCACACACCAGAGATGTGAACACTCTATCAATGATTACATCCGATTACAATTTGATTCATGCGATGAGTAAAGTAAAGATTCTGTGATGCCCGATCTTCACAACTTGAAATTTTTACTCAAACTGCCAAGGATAAAACATTAACCGTCGAACTAGTTAACGGGGGCTACTTTGTACCCACTTCAGTATATATTTGTAATTACTCTTCTAACCGTTTCTTTAAAATTGTAAGAAAATATGTTATTGCTCAACATGTTTAGCTAAAGCGTACAACTTACGCCGGGTGCAAATTGAACGTATGTGTTTCTCATAAAATTTGTTATTTTAAGATGGCGGGCACAAAGTACCTCCCCGTTGGTAGAACATGTGACTGACATTTACTAGTCTCCCTTCTAGATGACAGTATATTAAATATTAGTATAAGACTTTGTCTGAATTTGGCGGTTAGTTTTATCTCATGTACTGTTCATTTTGAGAGTTTCACGTTAGTATATATCATAAATTTGCTAGTTTGAGTTCGTGGGCACAAGCTCCCCTCCCCTATTGGTAGGAGATGTGACTGACGTTTAGAATTGCCACTCCTAGATGGCAGCACAGTAAATAGCCGTTAGTCTCATTCTGTATACTGTTTATTTCAGTCCCTTTAGATTTTTGTCAGAGTTTCTAATTTGTTTATTTTTGCAAGATATATTTAATCTTAACCGTGGGCACAAAATCATCTGCCCGTTACAAAAAATACATAGGTAGTGCAAGGGTTAAGTTTATTGATCTCTATATGAACTTCTCTCAGGGAACGCAGAAAATTAACATTAAGAGGCCTCATCACTGCGAATTTAAATTACCGCTAATTTTACAGTAATTATGTGATATCTTCAAATAGATAAAAGATAATCGAAAAGTGGAACAAGACCTCCCTAGAGAATATTATTCTGCGTGAGATACCGTTATCATGACTCATTTATCTGCTTTCGATTTCCAGACATTTAGAAAATCGGCATTTACTTTCGCGTTTCTAAATAACTGCAAACGGAAAGCTACTAGGTGACTCGTGATAAAATACCTCATGCAAAATAACATCGTCTAGGGAGGTCTTGATCCACTTTTCGATTATCTTTTATCTATTTGAAGATATCACATAATTACTGTAAAATTAGCGGTATTTTAATTTCGCCGGGATGAAGACTCTTAAGGGCTTTGCCCTTTCTGAAGTTTGTCTGAAATCAACACTATCCTTCATACTGCCCAGATATCACAGGTTTTTTTTTTTTTTAATTTTGTAAACTTTCAACAATACGTTTTTTTTATTTCAAATTTTATTACTACACGTATGTAACCATTAGATTAAAGTAAGTTGATAACCAATTCTTCAACGAATTATGTATAATAAATCACACAGTCACCCCTCCTGCGTTCATAAAGTAGAATTTTCCTGCACATATTTGTACTGCATAATAATAATAATAAATCTGGATTAGTTTAGTACGATAGCATATTAACTGCTTAATTGTAGATCGTTATAAATTTCACTGTGTATTCTAACTATTAATTACCTATTAATGATAAGAGCTCATTAAAAGTCATTTAAAATTGCAAATCTGTCTCCCAAGAAGAACCACCAAAAGAAACGCAGAGCGTTTTTTCTACTTAAACACACACACACACACACACACGCATGAATATATATATATAGTCGTTTATTACACAACATTATCTGCCAAATATGCAGTTGAGTTGGTGGATCTTTGTGGTTTAACATACTGTCACGTTCTGGTGCTGGAAACAAAACAAAGTCGAATTCCGCGGAATGTGGTCCATCCAGTAGCCATAGAAGACAGCGCAAAGACGGCCTTCCCCCCACCTGTGGGTCCCTTAATGAATCATGACCCCAGCGCTTTGGCTTCTCAGCCAAGTTACATTTCCAGTTAGTGGGCAATTGTTTTGGCCGCTACAACCACAGACAATTTTATATCCTGAAAAATGTACGGAAAGACAGCGGTCATGGAAGCTTGCTTAGTTTCATGTCTCTCTTGAGTATTGTAATACAAAATGTTAAACATTTCAGTGTGTGCGTCATTCTAACAATTAAACAGTTGCGTTAATAGATGTCAGTGGCTTAGTGGTAGTGTTTACCTCTGGTGAGTAGGGTTCCCTGTCAAGTAAGTTCGTGGTGGACAACATGATGTGCGTCGGTTTTATCTGGGTACTCCAGTTTCCTCCCACATTCCCATTTTACCATTAATTCCATTAATCTTTCACTTACGTTAATTATCTGCCTCCAATAGCCTAAAGGAAATAATCGTGGGACATTAAACTGAAATATTTCATTTCATTTCATTTTTATTTTCTAGCCTGTATAACGAACTCTCAATAATTGCGTCTATATGCGATACATTTTGTGGTGATTGGTGGGAACTCTTAATTAAATAATGTTAAATTAATCAATTAGATCTATTAATTAAGCATGATTTTAACTTGTGGTGTACGGATGGAGAGAGAGAGAAAAGGCTCGGATGGAAGAAACAGTAATTACAGTTACGGTATTGGAGGAGCGCGCCCACTGCGAAATACACCGGATTCGAATTCCCTGCCAAAAAAAAAAAAAAAAAAATGAAATAAATAAAAAAATAAATAAAAAAAATTTCCTAACAACATATATGTGTATACTTTCTCAATAAAACTATAGCCTACTTGTTTGACAGAGAAACAATTGAAGAATCATGAAAATGTGATCTTACACTTCGTCTGTACTCTATCCTTTACAAAAGAACAATCTAGTGCTATCATTTTTTTTTTCTGGAAACATAGATTGAAGTATTTTACAATTACTTTTCGTCTTTTCGAGTGCAGAAATATATATATTCAATATTACTTAGGCGTAGTGGCTTGTAGAATTTGACCCCGCCCCAAAGCTTCGATCTCTCAGAACAAACATTTCTGAGTATGCACCTGTGGTATTGTCTTTCAAAAATTCGTGCGTTCGTTCCTGAAATACGCGTGCGTTCCTGAGTGCGTTCCTGATGTACGTTCCTGAAATAACGCTTACCATAGCATATTCCTCGACTTCGTACGTAAAGAGATTTTTCCAGGACTCTTTATGTAAGTCGAAATGGCCAGTTGGCCAGTGGCCACCAATTAAAATCAGTACCAAAATGTTTACCACACTCTTAGGTATTGATTAGGACCAATATCATTTCTCTATGACTTACCGTTCCGTGATATTGCCCAAAAATGGCCAATTTCTAGATGTTTAACGAGCCATAGCTCGAGAACCGTAAGTCACAAAGAGATGATATTGATATTGATGAACACCTAAGAGAATGGTGAACATTGTGGTATCAAATAGTAACCGATGGAAAGTGATTATCTGCCTACTGGCCCACTGGTCACAGATATTGGACAAAAATGTTCGAATTTCTAGATATTTAAGCAGCCATATCTCGAGAACTGTAAGTCATAGAGAGATGACATTTTGCGAATTTTTTGCGAAAAAGAGAAGATGCTGATAAAAAGTTTACATCTAGGAACAATCACAGTTATCCTTTCTGCTTCATCTCTCCATTCTTTTTAAGTTCGTTCTGGCAATGCTCTTCGAGCATTCTCAACTGGTTTAAATTGGGCTCTTTACTTCACACTAAACCATTTTTTCTTTTATTTTTCTTTTTCCTTTCTTTCTTTTTTCTTTTTTCTACTTACAACGTATCATCTCAAATCAGCAATATTTCGCTTGATTTGACACAATTTTACACTTTTCCCTATTCAGGGATAGATTTCTCATTTGCATGGATTTTATTTTCCTACATCTTTTAGACTACGTGGGTCGTTCAATATATAGTTAACTTTCCCTGAGCTGTAAAAATAAATAAATAAAAATTATACATTTGTAAACCATGCATATATATATATGTAGGTGGGTCCTTTCTCACATCTCCTCATTGTCTCTATTGAGATTCAGGGATTTGTCTCACCATTGCACCAATTTGTCTAAATCTTTTGAAAAAAAAAATCAGAGTTTTGGCTATTTAGCACTCTTCCCATTCCGCTTCACTTCATCACCAATTGACGGGAAACCAGGTCGCTTATGTCGAATCTGAACTCTTCTTCAGAGAAACGTAATTCCACATACGCGACCTGGTCTCTTCTTTTTGACAATAATGCCCACCTGCACTCAGGACGCAAACAAGACACAAAATTGAAGAATTAGGATGGAAACAGTTGCTCCACTCTCCATACAGTCTCAATTTAGCGCCGAATTAATTCCATCTTTTTCCTGTGTCAAAGTCTGCGTTGCAAGGTGAACGTTTCGAAACAGATGGAGCAGTGAAGCGGAATACGAGAACAGTGCTAAATAGCCCGAGCCCTGTTTTTTTTTTTGCAAGTGATTTGGACAAACTGGTGCAGCAGTGAGACAAATCACTGAATATCAATGGGGATTATGTGGGAAGGTAAGGAAGGTCAAACCTACACATGTATATATAGTTTATAAATGTATCTTAAGAAATAAATATTTTACAGCTTAGGGAAACATATATTGAACGACCCACGTATTATTTGATCCGTATTTTTCTATCATGGTCATCCTCTAGATATTTCCCTTCTACCGACCCTTCTATGGGTATTAGCTTGATCCTCCCAAGTCTTCATAATGTTTCTAATGAACAACCAATCCAACGTAATAAGCAATAATAATTTCTTGATTTTTTTTGGACAGTTTTCTAAAGAAAACAACTGAAAGTTTCAATAAGGGTAAAAGTGGCAGCACGATCCTGGGTGGCATAGCTGGTATTACCAAAGATCGAATGTGTCGTGGGTTACTTGGATCACGAATGTTGTTCGGGTCACTTGATTCTGAGCCTCACTTCCCAGACCTGGTCTTAAACGACAACTCGGAAGGACCTGGTGACCCGGAGATACCCATAGACCCTGACATATTTGGTGATCCAGACAGGTTCGGTGACTTGGGACGGACCTCATGGCCCCAGAAGAATCCGGAATACCAACCACATCTACAACAATATTACAGAGAATTATAGTGGCTTAATGACATATTCTAATCTAGCTCCAATAATGACGTGTTTAATTTTTGATATGAGTTTCTTAATCAAAATATCATGCCATGACTATTTCAAAAGTAATTCCAAGTTTATACAAGTTCCCGTACAGAAAAATAAAGCAGAGATTGTAAACACAGTCTATACAAAACTATTTAACAAAAACACTATTTGGGTTCAGTGGTAGCTCTTATACCTACATGACAATTTTTGCTTTACTGGACAGACAAGGGCACTATACATCTCAGGAGTTCAACCGAAACCATCTGACTGAGATCAAGTGTGGTATAATGGTAGACTTGATTTGCAATTAACATACAAACGAAGTTTAATAAATTTTGCAGAAATGGGTATAATATGTTTTATTAGTTGCAATATGGTGATAAAATTTTAGGGGAACAAACTTTGGTCTTTTGACTTCAAATTGATAATAATGGTTGTTTCCTATTGTTCACAGGTAAATCTCAATGGACACTAGAGTAGACATCAGGACCCGACAATGGTCGGTAATGGAATTCCTGTTTAAAACCTGTGGTGAATTATAAATATACCACATTGACTTGATCCTTAGTCTTCCGTTGCAAGCGCTACTATCGACTGAAGGTATTCCACTCGCTTTCCCTCGCTTAGCAACAGCTGAACCCTTATTGGCTCAACGCGTGGGTGTATGAGGGTGTGAACTTTAGTTCGCATTTTTGCCACGGCTCAAGACATTTTGGCAGCACAATAGTCACTTCAATCCATAGGAAGTTGCTTTTGGTTTATGGGGATCACATATTGGGCCTTACCGCAACGTTGGATGAAGCGGTTTTAAAAACCTAGACTTTCCAGATCAGATCATAAAATTACTTTATATCTTTATTGGGATCAGTGCGGTGTGATTTTCTTAGACTTTTTGGAACATAGCGTCACAATTACAAAAAGTGTTATTATTTGTCAGTGGATAAGGTAGGACGTGCTTTCCAGACTAAGAGATCGGAGTTGGAAGGTAGAGCCATCAAACTCCATCGTGACAATGCCAAGACCCACATAGCCAGGATGACACAGCAGAAAAAAATGAAAATATGATAGGAGGTTGTTCCTCAGCCTCCCTATAGCCCAGATTTGGCTCCTACTGATTTCTTCCTGTTCAGTCGTCTGTAGGCATAACTGGGGAAAACGTTCGATAGTGGCAGGGCCCTCACTTCTTGTGTAAAACAATGGTGTAAAAGTCAACCACCTGAATTTGACCAAAGTGCATTCAAGGCATGAAAAGAAAGTTCGATGAAATGCGTCACACCAGATAGAGACTACATTGAGTGACATGATCTTCTAGCCAGAGGATCAACATATGCTCATCTAAAATTTCATCATCATATTGAAACTATTAACAATATTGTAACCATAAGTGCAAAACATATTGAACGCTCCCTGTAAGTGTATAAAATATTGTATTGTGCAGGGTTTTAGTTCCAGAGTTACGGACTATCAAATATTGAGTAATATTAAAAAAAATAAAAAGTCATACACCAAACTAATCCGATCAAGATTAAACTTATCTTTGTGGTACACCTTGTCCTAGTATATAAGTGTGTCAAAAACTTTGTTGTGTAGGCTTTTGGTTCTCGAGTTATGGGCCGTCAAATTTTGGGTTACATTTTCGAAAGAAAGAAGAAAACTAACTTATTTTTACCTGAATTAAACTTGTCATGGTAGAAGTTATTGACCTGCCATACAAGCATGTGAAGAATGTGCTGGATTTTGGTTTCTAAATTATACATAAACCTAATTCAACACAATGGACATAATGAAACGTAACAAGTACTGAAATGAAATGAAAGTTTTGAGTTTTACGTCCCAAGATTATGCCGGTTAGGGTAAAGGAGACGGTGATGATGAGAGATGAGTGAAACGGTGGAATGAAGAAAGTGGGAGGAAACGGGAGAACGTCGAGCAAACCCACGCACGCGGTGTTTGTCCACCACAAAGTTCACTTGGCGGAGCAGGGTTTGAACACCTTGACCCCATGTACCAGAGGTGAACGCTCTATCACTGAGCCAACGCGGCTCCCTATAACATGTACTGTTTAAAAGAAATTTCAAGGTAAGTTTGGTACATAAAAAAATAATATTACATGCCGTTTAAATAGCAAGTCTTGGGCAGAAAAAATAAATGAGGAAAGATTATTTTACAACAATGTGCATTTCACTTGATTGTCATTCTCACTTGTTTATACTCTGATATAACTTGTAGTTAACTTTCAGTGCAATGCTTTGATACATATAGATGCCCACAAGAGAAAAAATAAAATTATGAATTTAATAAGAATTGGATGACAGAGACACAGGAGGTAATCGGTTTTGTTAGAAATATATTAGCAGTTTTAAAAGGGCTATAGACGCATACATTTGCATGACCAACATACATGGAAGATTTGTTTCATCATGCATGTTGGAAGAAATTTTTGCCCATACACTTACCAATTTCCTACCCAACTTACTAGAAAAATGAATCGGAGGAATGAGTCACGTGATTTCTTCCGCTGTAATGATTGGTGGACCTAAACATAAAACAACCAACTTGCATGAACGAGCACATACACGATTAACATGCATTAAAAACGGCAAAACCATCATGCATGTTTACAGAAAATTTTGAAGACTTTCAATATGCATCAACGAGGACATATACGATCAACTTGACTGTGGTTTTATCATTTTTCATGCATGTTGGGAGGTTTCTTCATGCAGGTGTCTGCGTGTATGGGACCCTTTATAAGTCTTCGTCTATCGTCTCCAAGTCATGGGTCTATCACTGTCTTACCACGTCATCACATCAAATTGGAAAAATGAAATTAAATATTTAAGTTTTACGTCCTACCGTTATGCCCGTTAGGCTAAAGGAGACGGTGATGATGAGTGATGAATGAAATGGTGGAATGAAGAAAGTGGGAGGAAACGGGAGAACCCCGAGAAAACCCACTCACACGGTGTTTGTCCACCACAAAGTCCACTTGGCGGGGGCTGGGATCTAACCCAGGACCCAAAGCACCAGAGGTGAACGCTCTACCACTGAGCCGCCGTGGCCCCTGGGTCTGTTTGAATCACCGGGTCATGGATCCGTTCCGTCTCTGGGTAAAACACAGAGCAAATATTCAAACCTTCCGGATAAGAACCCCTCAGGAAGGATTTGTACCTTCTTGTAGTCTTTGGAGTTTACCAGCACACCAATGTCGGAACCAGCACGTTTGAGACGAATTTACTTCTCCCAGGGCATAAATAGTCCATCCAACCCCATTGGGTACCACACCCCACGCCCGACCACAACCTGGCAGAATCCACTCAGGAAGCTTCCTGAAGCAAGCTTTACCTACCTCACATTACCGGCTTTACCTACCTTCCATTACGGCAAAGGTATCACGCAGATTTACAAACCTAATTTGCTTCCAATTCTCTCATTTGGAGTGGGACGAACCTCTCTTCTCTCGGTAGGAAACATCAAATCTGGAACTGCTTAACTACAAACGACCCACACAACTACAGTTAGCAAATTATATATATATATATATATATATATATATATCAAGAAGTTATTGGCCGTATTGAACTAATCGAATACGTGAATTAATTTCCTCTGGAGCATAAAACTTCCTAGAAAAGTAACCTCATGAAGATACTTGAATAAGAAAATATGTTGTAAATTATTTCCTTGGTAAAAGAAGCTGTCAGCTCTCTCGTTGCTCAAGATGTTGTTAGTCACTATCAATCGATGAGTACACGAGGAATTTATGTATGCTTGTAGCTCGTCAGTTCAAACAGATTAAAGATAACACGGGAATTTAAAGGTAATTCATATTGTTATTCAGAGCATACATAAAATCCGTATGGAAGGTATGTTCGAGACTGATAAAAAGAATGTGTGTGTGTTTTTTTTAATACAGCATTCATCAGTGATTTAGTACTCTTACCAGTAGTTCTAAAAGAGGGCGCTTTTACAACGCACCTTGAACTTTTTTGGGGGGAGGGCGGGGAGCAATCAAGAGTTTAAATCTCGTCTTGTAGCTTTTAATAATCTTTTAAGACAATGTATAAAATATTTATTGTGGAGCAATTAGCCATCAATGTAATGTTTAAAGAGAACACCCACATACTACAGGTATGTTTAGTTAGCAGAAAGTTTTTGAACCTACTAGACCCTATAATTAGCCAATATATACTGTAAAGGTACTTTCGTCTCACAGTTCTCACTATTGTTTGGTTAAGAAAAACTGGAGTCTGAAAATTGGACAGAACATCTAGTACGTTGAAGCGTTGTTGTCAAAGGCTTTACAACAACAAATATAGCAGGTCTGGCGAAAAACCCATCCCACACTGAGAAAAAAAAAAACATTATCCGGGCAGCGGTATATTGTACAAACATACGGGATCCTTATGTTTACTACAGAAATCAGTTACGGAGCATACGTTATCCATATGCTAGATAAGCTTCGCCCATTTTCCCACTTAGATGTTACGCCGTTATCCTGGTCATGCTGTTAAAGGATTTCTGACAACTAATAGTCTTCCGTATATTACATAGTAATTATACGTATGTTACATCAGCTATACGTTACGTACGACTATCTGTATGTGAGATCCTGACCGCCTGTATACAGTTCTTTCGCTCGTATGGTAAATACGTTTATTCGGAACACTTATACGGAAAATGGATATAGAATATACTTTGTTTCAGTTATAAGTTTGCTGTGCGTTAAGTCCAAAAATTAGAAAATTTACACATGTAATCTACGCTTTTACGTACGCTACACATTTTTTTTTCTCAGTGTATAATCGTAATCATATAACAAATCTTTTGTAACTTATGACATCTAAATCATCTAAATAAGGAAAAAATGCTGATAATGTTTCACACAAGATTCTACAAACAACTACTGGCAACAGCGCAGTCAGTGACTTGGTTACCTAGAAACATCGTAAAAGGGTACTGAAGTTAATGGCGCACAACCCTCTTCGTTTCGTTTACAGCACGCTCAACAAGACGCCAGATTTCCTTAACCGCATATTAGGTTAATCTTGTTTTCGCAAAATTGAATATTCTGACTTCCTTCAAAAGCAGTTAATATTACATAGTCGGGCTTATAATATTGTAATGTTAGTACATAGGGGCTGTAAACGATAACTCTTGATTTGATTTTGATTTAATTTTATGTTTACTGTCCCATTCAGTAGCGAGGGGAGGCTTTATGAGACGTTGATCTACAACTTTACGTGGGGTCCGAACCACGACCTCCCACCGGGAATCGAACTTGGGTCTCCAACCGTAAAGGCGTGTACGCTAACCTCTCAACTTGTGTTTGAAAGAAGAACATTAAATGAAATGAAATAGTTAAGTTTTACGTCCCACGGTTATGCCGGCTAGGATAAAAGAGACGGTGATGATGAAAAAAGAATGAAATTGTGGGATGAAGACAGTGGGAGGAAACGGGAGAACCTCGAGAAAACCCACGCACACGGTGTTTTTCCACCACAAAGCTCACTTGCTGCGAGCTAGGATAGAGCCGCGGACCCCATACACCAGAGGTGAACGCTCTACCACGGAGCTACAGCCTTCCATTTCGGAGGAAAACCGGAGCATTTGGAGTCTTCTGAACAATTGTTGGGGCAGCGGTGAGAAAGGATTTAAATCCGAGACGTTTCCGGCTAAACCGGGACGTCTTGAATCCCGGTGTCATATATTAATCGATCTATGACATCGGCCTGAACGAAATAAGATGCTTGTGGACAGGGGCATACCCACGGGGTGGTAAGTCGTGTCCACAGATCCCCAAACTTCTTCACTCTACAGACAATTCTACACTTTCTTACGAAAAGTAGCAGAATAAATATTGATGTAAACTCATGTCCAAAATGATTGTCGCATATCTATAACTGTCTTATTCTAAGAATATAATTTGATAATGATTTTGCAGGGTACTTTTAATACTGACACTATGTGTATAATCGGGAAATGTATATTTGTGGTAAATGTCATAGGAAGAGAATTATAAATACGAAAGTTAGAATGAATAAAACAAAATGTTGCTAATTGGACAAGAAAGTTTTATTTTAGTTTTATTGTTCTTATTTACTGCTATTTTGACATGAAATTTGAGACATACATATCTTTGCCGATTATGCACATACTAACATTATAAGAAACACTGGGTGGGAGACCCAGGTTCGATTCCCGCCTGGAGCTCATGTGGTTCGGATTCCACGTCTCATATAGCCTCGCTGCTGAACGGGACGTTATACTCAAAATCAACTCAATAAGAAATATTGGGCGAATTCGTTATCAAATTATATTCCTACAACAACACATTTATAGACATGCGACAATAATTTTGGACATGGGTGTACCTTGAAGATTTAATCTTATACTACATATTCACTCTTTCCTTATAAAAGCAACTTTATTTTTTTATTTTTTTTTCTGAGAATATAGTGGCAGGATTTTACAATTACTTATCATTTTATCGGGTGTGGAATAACACTAGTTCATTACTACATAGTAACAAGAAGTTATAGACTCCCCGACGCAAATTTCTGGGTGCGTGCCTGCTCGTGCCTAAATTCCTATCCATAATTTTCGAGAAAAAGTAAAAGAACCTTTTTTATGGTGCTAGAGGTATCTTTGTCATTCGTTGTCAATAATAATAATAATAATAATAATAATAATAATAATAATAATAATAATAATAATAATAATAATAATAATAATAATAATAATAATAATAATAACTGAAAGACTTAAAGCTGCTGGGACAGATTGTTTATTGACTGCACTAACAAGGACCACAGGAGATAATTGACAAAATTGTTGACACTGAGAAACTATACGAAATGGATAATCAACAAATATTGGACTAACAAAGAAGCTGGTGAAGTGCTATATATGGAGTATTGGACTGTATGGATCAGAGATTTGGACATTTACGTGAGTTAGAGAAGAAATATTTAGAGGACTTTGAACTGTGGCGTTGGAGGAAAATAGAGAAGATAAAATGGACAGAGAGAGTAACAAACAAAAAAGTTTTAAAAAGAGGTAGGAGAGAAGAGGGTTCTTTTAGGAAGGCCAATTGGATTGGACACATCTTGCGAAGAAATTGTCTTCTTCATACCACAATAGAAGCGAAGATGGAAGGGAAACGAAGAATAGGAAGAACACAACTGATCGATTATTTTTTTAAAAAAATAGAAGAAAATATTGACAGTTAAAAGAGGACGATGGAGATCGAGAAACGTGGAAGAAAAAATTTCCAGGTTGAAATCTATAAATTGAAGAAAAAAACTCAATACTCTCAGAACCCTCCAAGAATCAAAATACTTAATAATAACAATAATCTGTAAAAGTATACTGTTAACTGTCAGATTGTATAATTGTGGATTGTTTCTCCTAACGGTGAAAATCATACTACTTGTAAATTTAGCAAAAGAAAATGGACCCACAATTTGCCTAGAAGCTTATAACCTTCGTATTTCTACCGTGATTCACTATTCATACTTCGTTTCCACTGCTTCTGAATACGAATACTAAATACAGAAAATAATTAATTTTAACGGATACCTTTGCGTTCCTTGAATACAGAAGACAATAGAATACAACCGAACTTACACAATAGGACATGAACATTTTTATGGTTCAATTAAGAAAATGCTATTTGCTTTGTTAATGAACCTGAAGCTAGATTATAAAGAAAATGCAAGAAGCCGGTATGGTTGACTAAATTACCGTAACCACATACAAAGTTCAACTTTTGTTTTGGAAATTCGTGCCTTGTGGGAGGAGTCAGATAATGTTCATAAGTTCAACACAAATTTAAGGATCAGAATAGAACAATTTGTTAAGACCATGTGATATGATTCACGATTGTGTTTACACAGAAGTAAGTATAACATGCGAATGCGGAAGATCATAAAGGTCTGTATAAGACAATAACCAGATGACAAATAATTTATTTATTATAATTAAAAGAACAGTTTTTTTTCGTCGAAAAAAAAAATTGTACGTAGATTTAAAGGAATTTTTAAACAATTTTAAACGGACAACAAGAAACCTTAATTTAACTTCCTCAATACGAAGAAGAAGCGTAACTTCACTCCAGCTTGGAATTTTCAAATTTTCAGACTGTACTAACAAAGTATAGGGAGTCTTGTAGAATGTCCATATCAATCTGTCTGTTAAACGTTTCACAACCAAAAACTATATAGCAAACATTTTTTTTTAAATTTCGATACAGTGACTAAGATTACCGTGTGACAGACATTTTGAAAAAGGTTCCAGAAAAGAAAAGATTTCACAAGAAGATTTGCATTACTCGAGAAACTTGTTAATTGCATAGCGAGAAAATATAATTTATATGGACTAAACTTTAGATTACACACTTACACACACACAAACACACACACACACACACACACACACACACACACACATCTATATATATACACAACTAAACTTTTGGATTTCACAATAAGATTATATTACTCTTCAAATCTCTAAACAACATAGCGAGAAAAATATGCTTATGCAACTAAACTTCTGGATTTGACGATAGGGTTATATTACTCAAGATTTTATTATTCTTAAAAATCTCTCAATACCATAGCGAGAAAAAATATATTTATACAACGAAACATTTAGATTTAACCATAAGATTATTTTACTTCAGATTTTATTATTCTTCAAATCTTTAAATAGCATAACTGCAAGAAAATTATTTTTATACAACTAAACTTGTAAATTAGAAGGTAAGATTATAGTATTCAAAGTTGTATTATTCTTCAAATTTTCTAAATAGCATAGAGAGAAAAGTATATTTAATACAACTGAACTTGTAAATTTCACAATATGATTATAATATTCTACAAATCTCTCACTAGCTTAGTGAGAAAATATATTTTATGCAACTAAACTTTTAGATTTCATAATAAAGATTATATTATTCACATTGTTGATTACTGTTTCCGTTATGTTTTATTTACAAATGTGCACGTTTGGGACAGTTTTCTTTTAGATTTCATTTTGAACTCAGCAATTCATTTCAGCAAAGGTGTGGACGAATAGTTCATAGACTGCACTCTCAGTAAAGAGATCCGTGGAGGGTCCTTAATTTTCACGAACGGTACAATATTCCACATGAAATATTTTACTAGTTTTTCTCCGTAAGTTTCATATTACATTAACCTACAAAATGCATATTTCCTCTTACTAAAATATTTTTTCATAATTCCTATCCTTTCTTTTATTTCCCGCTCACGTTTCAAATCTTTGTTAATAATAACTTTCTTCTCCCTAAAGGCTTCTTTCTCCATTTCTATCTTTATTTTATATCCTGTTCACATTTCAAATCTTTACTAATAATCATGTTCTTCTTCCTAAGGGCTTCTTTTTCCATTCCTACCTTTATTTTATTTCCTGTTCACATTTCATATTTTCACTAATAATGATTTTCTTCTTCCTAATGGCTTCTTTCTCCATTCCTACCTTTATTTTATTTCCTGTTCATATTTCAGATCTTCATTAACAGTCATTTTCTTCTTCATAAGGCTTCTTTCGCCATTCCTACCTTTATTTTATTTCCTGTTCACATTTTAGATCTTCACTAAATAATTTTCTTCTTCGTAAAGGCTTCTTTCTCCATTCCTACCTTTATTTTATTTCCTGTTCACATTTTAGATCTTCACTAAATAATTTTCTTCTTCGTAAAGGCTTCTTTCTCCATTCCTACCTTTATTTTATTTCCTGTTCACATTCCAGATCTTCCCTAACAGTCATTTTCTTCTTCCTAAAGGGCGGGAGCCAATGTGGTTCGGATTCCACGTTAATCAGTAGATCCACGTCTCATATAGCATCGTTGTTGAACGGGACGTAAAACTCAAAATCAACTCAACTCTTCTTCCTAAAGGCTTCTTTCTCCATTATTACCTTTATTTTGTTTCCTGTTTACATTTCAGCATCAATAATGATGATACCTAAAATGAGTCCTTGTATTTTTTCTCTTTCATTTTCCACATTCCATGCAGTTTCTTTAGTTGCCACCACCCTTGCTTCCGTCTTTTGAAATTTTTATTTTCATCTTACCCTCTTCATAACTTTTCCCTACATCTCCACAACTATTCTTTACTCTCCTACATCTTTTATTATTTGGTTCGTATATTCTAATTGCGGCATTTTCCTGACATTTTTCCTTTTGTCATTTACTCCATAATTAATACTGTAATTTCTAAATATCTCATAATGTACCTCATGATCCTAATCCTATCTCTTCTTCCCAAAATATTTTTCAATAAACTTATCATTTCTTCTATCAATTCTTGGTGCGTAGGGTCCGTGGTTCTATCTCCGGCCAAGTAAGTTTGTGGGGGACAACATCGTGTACATGTACTTCTGATTCCATCCACATTCTCATTCCACCAATCATTTCATCATCATTTAGATGTCCTAACAATTCGTCTCCCTTAGCAAAGGAAGGCATAATAGTGGGACTTTAAATTGAAAGATTTCACTTCATTTCATTTTCTTGTAACAATATGTCAGTTTCTTTAATATAATCATATGCGCAATCAATGGCACGTACGTAATTTCATTAAGAAGAGAATTTAAACAACAGTAATACATTTATTGATAACTAGAACAATATATTTGGTCTAGGAATTAATTCGTGCGGTTGGTACGCACACATTGAAGCTGTAGTACAAACACAAAATACATAAATACCTTAAGAAAAATATTGTCCATCGCTAGCCACCACTTTCGCCCATCTGTCAGGCAATGTACGGATTCCGTGGCGAAAGAAGTCCTCATCCTTGGAAGCGATCCAGTCAGAGACCCATGTTTCGATATCTTCGGAAGAAGTAAACCGCTGTCCAATCAAATCGTTGTTCATGCAATCGAACAACTAGTAGTCCGAAGGAGCAACGTCTGGTGAATACGGCGGGTGGGGTAAAACTTCCCATCCGACATTTTCTAAATAGGTTTTGACCGGTTTTGCGACATGTGGGCGAGCGTTATCATGTTGAACAATAAGTTTATCATGTCTGTTCTTCCATTCTGGTCGTGTTCTGGCCAGAGCTTGCTTCAAACGCATTAATTGTCGTCGATAACGTTCTCCATTCATAGTTTCACCCGGTTGCAGCAGCTCATAGTACACCACACCTTTCATATCCCACCATATGCACAGCATAACCTTTGCACAGTGAATATCTCGTTTTGGTTGTGATGGACCTGATTCACTTGGTTTCACCCAGGCCTTTTTTCGTTTAGGGTTCTCGTAATGGATCCACTTCTCATCACCCGTAATAATTCGATGCAGAAACCCCTTTCTGCTCTGGCGTTGAAGCAGCAATTCGCAAATGGTTTTTCGTCTTTCAACGTCTCTGTCTTTCAATTCATGTGGAACCCAATGTGATATCTTTTGAATCATTCCCATGGCTTTCAAGCGTTTGGAGACTGTTGTTTGATCAACGCCTAATGCTGCTGCAAGTTGTTCCTGCGTTTGACACGAATCCTGCTCGAGCAATGCTGTCAATTCTTCGTCTTGAAATTTTTTTGGCTGTCCAGCTCGCTCTTGGTCTGCCAAGCCGAAATCACCACTTCTAAAGCTTGCAAACCACTTCTGACACGTTTGCTCAGCTAGAGCATGGTCACCATACACTTCCACCAAAATACGATGACTTTCAGTCGCACTTTTCTGCATGTTAAAGTAATGCAGCAGGACACCCCGCAAAAACATTTTATCAGGCACAAATTGCGCCATGTTCACTTAACTACAAACTGGTGTTGTTGACGCTTTAATCCACTGCCCTATACTACGAACGATACGCGATGACAGGGGTTTGCAACACATGTGTGGATACACGGAACTGTGGGACGCTCCGTTCGTTGCGCCATCTCTTGTCCACCCGCACGAATTAATTCCTAGACCAAATATATTTATCATCTTCTCAATCAGGATAAAACTTTCTTAGCTAGCACGCGCGCGACTTTTCTATCCGTATATTAATATGATATACAGAGTTTGTCCAGGAAGTAGTAGGACTGATTTTTTTCTTCGCCAAACGTGATGAAGGAGGGGGATGCTACTGCGCTGGTTGGGTGGTGGTGGGTATTAGCTACCAGCGCATTAGTCGTCAGTTGCCTCCAAACCTTCACAGAGTGTAGATCGAGCTTAAAGTGAACCCCTTTCATGTTGCCTTTCATCTCCATAATGAATCGTTTGTTAGAGTAGCGTTACGCGGTGAAGTTTTGCGTTAAACCGGGTAAAACCGTGAGTGAGACCCATGACATGAACAAGACTGCTTATGAGAGTGATCCCAAAAAAAGCCGGCGTGAGAAAATCGAAAATGAAATTGATGTTGATAATCTTTTTTGACTGCAAAGGAATGGTTCACAGAGAGTTTTGTACAAATGATCAGACTGTGAATGTTGGCTTTTACGTGAAAGTACTTGAAAGACTCAGAAATTGAGTCACATGTGCTCGTCCAGCAATCGCTGAATCAAGGAAGCTTCATCACGACAATGGGCCGAGACACGTCGCTTTTCCTGTCATGGACTTCCTGACGAAACATGCCATCGCATAGCTTATTCAGCCACCCTACAGGCCAGATGTCCCTCCTACAGACTTCTTTCTCGTACCCCGACTGAAAAGGTCATAAAAGCACAGCACCACGCTCTGGTCCAGGCCTTCAAGAAGCTGTAACGAGGGAATTGAAGAGCATTACAGTTTCTGCGTTCCAAGGAATTGGCAGAGTCATTAGAAATGCTGTGTTGATGCAGAAGGGGTATATTTTGAAAAATATTAAGTTGATGTGTCAATATTGTGAATAACTTCTTTTTTTTTAATATTCAGTGCTACTACTTTCCGGACGAACCGTGTATGTTTAATCTTTCCATAATATTTAATGGGAAAGAAGCGTTAAAACATAGTAGGAACCAACTTTGGGTACGCCACTGACATAATAGAATGTATTCTAAAACTTAGTCATAGTAACCACATCAGTACATAGAAGTAATTTGATATCTACTCGAACTTAAAGTAAAAAAAAAAAAAAACATTTAGGGTACTGAAAGACCCCGAAGTGCAAGTTAGGATGTAGAAGTAAAACATGAAATGAAACATTTCAGTTTAAAGTCCCAAGACTGTACCTTAAGACTAAGGGAGACGGATGAGTAAGACGAGTGAATGATGATGCAACAATTGTTTGAATGAGAGTGTGAGAGGAAACGGGAGCACCCCGAGAAAATTTACGGACACGATGTTGTCCACCACAAACTTACTTAGCCGGCGATCGAACCTAGAACCTCATGCACCAGAGGTGAGTACTCTACCACTGAGCCATCCTGTCTCTCCAAGATTGAGAAGCAAATATTCTTCTGATGGTTGTCGTGGCTTGGCAAATAGTTGCCATGTACTGGCCCTCCCATTGTACCCTCAGTTAATCAAATAAATAAATAAATAAATATAAACACTAATGTATGTACCATATTATACTTTTCCTGTTGAATCCATCACAGATAGATATGCTGGGTAGTTTCAGAGATAGGCTTTGTTAAATATGTGGAGAAATTAACTTCGGAAAGAACAACTCCTGAATTGTTATAGAAAGAAACACGTCTTTCTGTCTGCAATTTTGTTTGTGGTATCATACATGGTAGTGGCATACACATAGAATTTCAGCTTCTGTGTGTGTTCTTAAAAACGGATGAAAAAATTGCGCATCGGGAAACTAAAGGTAATCAAAAAGTGTGTTGCCTTCTTTTAAAAGCTTTAATGGAGCCTTCTTTGCTATTGGCGCTCTGTTCTCAAAGGAATTTCTGTCTCTTCACCCGCAACTTGTTACGTCCTACCCTACAATTTGCAACACTGTTAGTTGCAGGGAAACCCTCGCATATCTAATCTTTTTAGTGCTAAGGATAAAGTGGGCGTGACCGCAGGCTAAAAACGAGAAAAAAATCTGAAGATAACAGATGGAGCTACCTGCGGTCACGCAACTCTTTTGGAACAGCTTCTTGCATTCCCCACCCCCGCCGTTGGCTCCTGAAAAGACCCGAGTGCCTTTGGATACTGCGAGCAAAGCATCTTCTCAACCTATCATCAACAGAAGAAACATTTTCATGCTTAAAACAAACCTTTGTCTATCTGACGATGATCGAATACACTTTAATTAACTAATAATGCGTGATTTATTTACGTGTTTACGTTGTTCATTTGCTTGCAACATTTCTGCAACGTGATTGCTTTTAATGTCACAAGATGTAAGAAGGCAACATATACGTAGGTGAAACTTCATGGCTTCTACAGCCTACATAAAGCTTTACACCGGTATGATGTTTTGTTGGATTATGTGTGGTCAGCATAAACGTTCCCATCACCGTTATTTATGATTTTCTGGTTCGGAATTTCTGTTCTCAGGACAGCACACTTTCGACTGATTTGATGCAATTTTCCATTCTTTCCTATCCTGAGCCAGACTTTCTATTTTTGCATACCTTTTCTTCCCTATCTTGAGACAGACTTTTCATTTCCAAATATACTTCTTCCATATCCAGAGCCGGACTTTCCATTTCCACATACTTTTTCTCACCTATCTTGAACCAGACTTTCCATTTTCACGTACCTTTTTTTCCCTATCCTGAGTCAGACTTTCCATTTCCAAGTACCTTTTCTTCTCTAACCTGCGCCAGTCCTTCCATTTCAATGTATCTTTTCTTCCCTATCTTGATCTATAGTTCCCAATTTCACGTACCTTTTCTTCTCTAACCTGCGCCAGTCCTTCCATTTCAATGTATCTTTTCTTCCCTATCTTGATCTATAGTTCCCAATTTCATGTACCTTTTCTTCCCTGTCCTGAGCCAGTTTCCATTTTCACGTACGTTTTCTTCTCTATCTTGAGAAATACTTTCCATTTCCACATACCTTTTCTTTCCTATCTTGAACCAAAGTTTTCATTTCCAAGTATCATTTTTTCCAATCTTCACGTCATTGTTAATAACCATACTATACGGCATAAGTCATTTCTTATGAAAAATCCACAAGGGATAGTTCATTTTGGGGGGTGAGTTTTCTTAGGACAAAATTTCCCCAAAACGCCTTATTATTTTGTTCCTATTTCAGATGAAAATTTCCATGAATAACACAGCACATCGTGATCGATTCGAGTGCATTGAGACTCTTCCAATAAATGACGAGTGTAGCTTAGAAACAACAAAGAGTAGACAGACAATTGAGCTAAAACTTAGTGCACAAATGGATACCAAGAAGTGCCAGATATGAAAGGATGCTACTCAATCCTTAGGGAGTGGTTAATAAATCGTACAAAAATATGACATACATATGTGGCATCACGTATTTGTGTGACATATTAAAATGTTTCCTCCTTTTTTACTGAGTTTAACAATATATAGGTTAGGAACGTTCACGCCTATATTGAAGTGGGTAAGGGAGAAAACATACATTTAAAGAAAAAATAATGATTGATATCTATATCAATAGAGAGTGTAATTAGTCTTATTAACTGAGAAGTGTGAATGTGGAGAGTAGAAGTGATCGGATATATGATAATCAGTATTATCTTAATTAATAATTTCTTTTATTTGTACCTTCACCATTTATTGGGGGCTGTCTGCCTAGTAAATATATACCGGTCCCTCCATTAACTAGAACGTGGAGCGAAGATGGTAAAACCTTTCTCTCGAACACAAATACCAATCATTGTTCGTTACGGTATGACTATTCACTCATCTCGGAAGGTAAGATGTTGCCGAAAGTTGATAATGATCTCGGAGACAAACACTGGTGGTTTCAGGATTCGTAAACAAGGAATACAATACGAAAAACAGTGTCCTCTCATATTTATTTACAGAATAAAAATCGAATTTTCAATTTCACACCGTTTTCCATATATTACAATGCGTTTACCAAATGACGTGACTAATATACATTATATTGCAAGAGTAAAGAAAATGCAAAAGCATACTAATTTTTGCGTAAATGTGTATCTTATTTTTCTTCACATTGACTTTCAATTTAAAAAATTCCCCGCTTTTCTGTTGATACGTTGATAAGTTTGTGTAATACAATTTGCCCCGCGGTGCCTCTTCTAGCAGATAATGTAATAAACAATTGTTTTCATAATAATAAAAATAATATTTTATTTAATAATAAATGAAATGCAAACAACAGAAACATACTACGTTCTGTTTCTATTTCGCCCCGGGGTGCATGAAACAACTGGAGATAGGGTCGTACCATCGTAACTCTCCTGTAGTCGCTAGTGGTGACAAAGTGTCTCTTGGAATATCATATGTGGCTTTGTCTCGAATTTGAAGGCTTAAAGACATTATTTTAAAGAAGGACCTCATTCAGACACTCAAAAGTGTTTAGACGTCGAGACAGGCTCTACGACATATTCATAAATACTTTTGGGTGACTTGAGCGGTTCCGGATTCAGACTTGAGGTATCAGAAGATGAATATTCTGATTTCAAGCATAAAAGCAGGACAAACATTGCACCGGTTTCACTTCAACAGACAGTAGTGCTGTCGAAATCGGTTTTTGAAAAAAACGAAAACCGGTTTTGAAAAAAAGTGAAATTTTATAAAACCGAAATGTCGGTTTTCAAAACCGCTTTTGTGGTTTTGGTTTTGAAAACCGCTCTTGCGGTTTCGGTTATGAAAACCGCTTTTGCGGTTTCGGTTATTAAAACCGGTTTAATCAAAAATCGATAACCGCAAATGTCACAAAAATTCGACAGCACTAGTTTATAGCCACCCGTGACAAAAGAACGAATACAATAAGCTGTACTGTTTCAAGACAAAATCAAGATCATTATACAAGGGAAAACACTGTGAATGATTTTCCGCGATATCCTGAGGAATTGTTGTCGAAAGAGGATAGGACAACGTATGCCTGTGTTTAAGCTAATTTTCGATAACCATAACGAACATTCGAAAAATTACAATCCTGACCGTGCTGGTTTTGTTATGTTCTGTAAAATAATATATCAAAAAGTGACTGTTTACAAAAATGCGGTCATGTCCGAAGATATGCATGAACTTAGTGCTTTGTTAGCTTATAAAATAATATTTGTAAACAATCCCAGTATCTGATTTTAAGGGATTGATTTATTTTGAATAACGTTATTTTTATCACACAGATGCTCTTCAATGCAAATTAACTTTTCAAATAACTTCTTGAAAATCTATTATATAAAAGAGAACGCACAAATCCTTTGTTAGCTCATCACGCTAATACGGCTGAACCAATTTCTTTCATTTTTGGGGGGTTATTAGGATTTGGACCCTAGATGGTTTTTATCATATCACTTTAATTTTTAATTACCAGTGTCTTGAGATAATTGACCATTCAAGTGTCCATAACGTACAAATCCTTTGTTAGTTCATCATAGGTATAAAAATAAACGTATTTATATGCAACCCGCATGACCGTGTCACTCGGCGGGTTAACATAAATGACAGGCGCTATAATGTTAACATTTACTGCAATTTGAAAGCGAAAAAGTAAAAATTATCTAAGTAACAAAGTTTATTGCGTTCCGGGGTGACCGCAGCGAAGCGGGGTGAACGCTGCTAGTCTATAATATGCATAATAAATTGTGATTTCCTAGCCTAATTCCTCCCAGTTTTTCCCTGTTTTTTTTCTCTCGAGTTCTTGTCACAATTCCCTTTCACTAAACTTACAAACTGTGGAATTAACAAGCGCGTTATAAGCCTACTAGCGAGGAAATGTATCATGAAAAGGCAGTCGAATTTCAGTCGACGGAACATGTTCCGGTCACATGCTTCTCGAACCTAGTTTAATTTAAGAAATTAGAACGAGAAAATTTAGTGCAGTGGTAGAGATTCATATATTACGGAATATTTTAGTTGTCTTAAACTATTCTTTACTGTTTTTTTTTTCATAACAAAAATATTATATAACAAAGTAAAAATAAATGCATAATGATAAACCGTATCAGACTCGTTCGGGTTCCGGATGTCCAAAGTCCTACATGTGTATTTCCTATCGAAAAAAAAACTAACTAAAATCTAATAAGCATATTTATCTAACTTCGTGATTAATATGGAAATTTTTAGCTACATCGTTAGCACCCGACCTCATTCAACTGTTGATTCAGATTATCTTTTCTTCCTTCCTCATTTTTATATACTACAGTTTACGATATTTATTCTGGAAACTTAGGGACCAGCGCCGTGCTAGACTAGCGATGTTGCCGGATTGTCACATATTTAAGTTTTACGTCTCATAGTTAGGCCTGCTAGTCTAAAGTAGACGGTGACTATGATAAATGAAGAAAATGGTGGAATGAAGAAAGTAGAAGGAAAGGAGAGAACATAAAAAAACTCACATGGTGTTTGTCCACCACAAAGATCACTTGGCGTGAGCTGGGATCCAACCAAGGACCCCATGCACCAGAACTAAACATTCTACCACTGAGCCACCGCAGCCCCGATGCTAAAGATAAATTGCTTAAGGTGATTTTGATTTGATTTTGAGTTAGCGTCCCTTTCAACAATAAAGCTATATGAGACATGAACCTATAGCTTATCATGGGATCCGAACGATATGAGCTCCAGTCGGGAGTCGAACCTGGGTCTCCCACAATAAAGATGAGTGGAATAACCACTTACCCAAGAGAAAATCACTTAAGATGAAGATATAATTAACTAAAACCTGTACTTTAAATATTTAAGTACATTCTAAACTTGTGCAGACGATCTAAATATTCTGTAGTACAAAATATTTCGTCATTTATTATCTTATAAATTGCGAAGAATCAATATTGAATGAAATGATTTGTTTTTTTTTTTTTTTTCAGTTTAACGTCCCTTCGATTATGTCCCTTAGGCTAAGGGAGACGGATGATTAAGGCAAGTGAATATGATGGAGGAATTTGTTGAATGATAACGTGACAAGAAACGAGTGTATCCTGAGAAAACTCCGCACCGGCATTTCACCATCGATGACTAAGATTATCTCTGCAATGTTGCAGCGTGTATTCAGATGCAGCACCTAGAGATGACAACTCTGCTTGGATATGGAGGGCGGTCATTTCAAACTGCTGAGATTTCGTTAACTCAGAGTGTTTGTTTGATAGTATAAACACTTTATTTGAATTTAAGTGGTTCTTGCAGAAATACTTAAAGAGTTTTCGGGCAGCCTGTATATAACACGCTAGAATATAGAAATTACTATGCTTAAATGAAAACTGATAGTCACAACAAACATTGAATACACTAAAAACACGGGCAGCACAATGGTGCGACCTGGCGGTCAAAGTCAACAAACACGTTGTTTAAGATGAGCGTCTGTTTTCAGCTCTGAGACCAGGGTGGAATCAACACTTTCTGGTATTCTCGGCTATACTTCTAGAAATGCCATACTTCTCCCTCCCAAAAATGCAGTTCTTATGTTGTTAATTACACTTACAAAATTGACGTTGTTAGTGGATCCAAGTATTCAGTCGCGGCTGAAAATCTGATTGAGTGCACGTTTATGCGATAGTATCAGTGGAAAAAGGAAAAGCATATCTACAAGGTATGATCGAAAAGTACGGTGAATGTAGTTGCACAGTGGTATTTGTAAATGTTGTATCCATTTCAACTAGTAACTACGTTAGCCTAAACCTTTGGTACAGTCAGTGTCGAGTTTGAAAGAGTTGTGACGTGTTAGTTATCTTCCAGAGGCAGAAGGGTGAGGACGTGTTAAGATTGTCTGTTGCACGCCAACATTAAGTCTTGTTCTAAGCTGCAGAAAATGTGACAAAAAAGCTTATGAAATGTCAAAATCACTGTATGGCGATGAAGCGATGACATTGAAGACTGTTTACAAGTGGTATAAACGACTCAAAAGTGACAAGGAGTCGGTTGAAAGCGAGGAACGATCGAGACGTCCTTCGACTTCGACTTTTAAATGGGCAAATGACTTCATTCTTCACCATGAAAACGCTCCGTGATACAAATTGCTTTTGATCCGTGAGTGTTTGACCGAAAAAAAAAATTCCTGTCCGTCCACATTCTTTGTGTTCTCCGGATATAGCACTATGAAACTCCTGCCTTTTCTCAAAACTTAAAAAAAGAAAGTGTTTAAAGGAAAACGTTTCGACACCATTCCTGACATTCGGAGATCCACGACAGAATAGCTGAACGTTCTTTCAAAAGAAACATTTGATAAATGCTTCCAGTCATGGATTTAACGCTGGGATAAGTGTACTGCTAGCCAAGAACAGTACTTTGAAGGAGATTAAATCAAATTTCATGTAAGCTTATCTCTTTGTTTCTAATAAAAATATTTGCCGTATTTTTTGATCACACCTCGTATAATGTTAAAGCCGAGAGAGAGGGAGCTATAGTGTCACTAATCCAGCCCTGGTTGAGACTACATGAGACACACACCTACAGTTAAAGCTGGAATCCGGGAGTTCAAACTTGAAGGCACTCCCTGCCGGACAGGAACCCAGGACACCGTGGGCCAAAGGCGCCCGCGCTAGCCACTAGACTTTCGAGAAGGGTTGATTGTATACTATTATGTCACCAAGTGAAAAATAATTTATTCGTGTTGGATATGAAATTCTCGCCTCCATGATTGGCTTTGCAATTTATTTCCACCCCTCTGCAAATCGATGGGATGGCCATGTTCAAATTTGTTACTAATAATAGCCACCACCTTAAAATACATAAAACTTGCGTTATTAAAAGTGGACTGTTAATGGAAATACACCCAAAGGAAAGCCATCTATAAATTTAGCAAGATTCCACTTCTTTTGTTCAAAGCTGATAGCAATATTATTAAAAAAAAAAATGTTGTTAATGAAAAGGTCGTGAAGGTTTATCAATGCGATTCCTCGGTAAATACATCTCCAAGGATGACGATTGTCGTCTCAGGTCAAGGAGATTGGGTGGAGCCAGCTACAGGGCAGAAGAGTTCTGCTGAAGATTGCAGACACCTCGCCCTGAACTGTTTCCCAGCCAACGCAAATAATGTCTAGTCAGGAGGCATATCACTATGCATCGAGTTGCTAATAATAATGATACAGACTGTAACAAGAATAGTTCCCATCCACGTTGTTGTAAACACCCTTCAAAGCATGAGCTATCGTTGTTGTTCAGCATGCGGAATCTAGAATCAAGTTCAGAAGATTTTAAGATTAGTATTACCTGAAAATTCACTTTTGGTAGGCATGGATTTTAGTAGTGCTTCAGAGGCTTTAATCCGGGGCCCATATTCGGACATGTCCTCCATTAATAATACGAAATGACTTTTAGAAAATTGATAACATGGCTAATATTTCTTCTTACGTTACTGGCATGAGAAAGAAAAGACACACACACATAAAGCACTTGCAAAGAGCTTATTTTACAAGTGGTATGTGCCTCAGTGTTAAGAGAATGTGGGTCATTGTTAGCAATGCTGTGTCATTCTTAAGAGCACTGGGTCTCTGTTGGGAGAATGTGCGTAACTTCTAGGAACGTTGTGTGTGTGAAATTTTGGTACAAACTTCGTAAAACATTTATAAAGACATTTTTTGTTGCTTTTCAATTCATTCAGGATCTAATCGACTAGGAAAAGCACACATGAGTAGGTCAAATATCAAGGTGATGTTGGTTGTGTTTTTTTGATTGGAAAGGCATTACCCATGATGAATTTGTATCACGTGGTCAGGTGGTAAACAAAGAGTTGTACAAGAACATTTTAGCGCGGATGAGGGATGTTGTGCACAGAAGGAGGTCCGCATTGTGGGAAAACCAGACTTGGTTGATACACCGTGCCAATGCCTCTATTTACGCCTCGTTCCTCATCCTCAGTTATCTAGCAAAACAGCACTCCCATTGTACTCCATTCATCATATTATTGGGACCTAGCCCCAGTAGACTTTTACCTGTTTTCCAAACTTAAAATCACTTTGAAATAATGTCGTTTCGAAACCATGGAGGAATTTCAGGTACTACGAAAAGAGACCTGCGAAACATTCCGGTAGAAATGGAAGAAATGTTGGAAACAGTTTGCTGCCAGTAAAGGGGACTACTTTGAAGCAGAAAGTACTTAAAATGTTGTGAAATGAATAATACAGATTTTATAGCGAAAGTTCAATAATTATTTATTTATTTGGAACACGCCTTGTAGGTGATTATTCTGGGAGGGAATGTATCTGTCACGGACATTACTAGATACGGACGCGGACATTTTTCCCCCCAAACGTTCTAAATAAACCTCTTCATAACGGACAAGAATTATTCTCAGCCCCCACGCATAATAATAATAATAATAATAATAATAATAATAATAATAATAATAATAATAATAATAATAATAATAATAATAATAATAATAATAATAATTTTCTGCTATCTGAAAACCAATCTTCAATTGGTCCCTTCAAACTGATCCAGTAATTACAAGTCAATCAGAAATTTGTGTCCGCAGAATACGACAGGCAGCTAATGCAGATTATTTCCCAAGAAATGTATAAACTGTAATGAATGGTTTGTTCTGTCTACATTTTCAATATTTAATAACAATGTTACATTTTGTTACCGGGTTACTTTTTACTTTAAATACAGTCAGTAACCGAATTAAGGACTCTTGTTGAGGTGTGACTTATACTTGAAATGAAATGAAATGAAATCTTTAAGTTTTACGTCCCACGGTTATGCCGGTTAGGCTAAAGGAGACGGTGATGATGAGAGATGAGTGAAATGGTGGAATGAAGAAAGTGGAAGGAAACGGGAGAACCCCGAGAAAACCCATGAGCGCGGTGTTTGTTCACCACAAAGTTCACTTGGCGGGGGCTGGGATCGAACCCGGGACCCCAAGCACAAGAGGTGAACGCTCTACCACTGACTTATACTTGAGAAATAAATAATCACACAAGGAATATGTTTTGCAGTAACAGCCATATAAACACTCCCTCTGGTTACCAGTTTATTTCGGGGAGCACGGCGGATTAGAGGGCCCTCCCTGCTGGTCTAGTGGCTAGCACGTGCGCCTTTGGTGTACGGGATCACGGGTTCGATTTCCGGTGAGTGTGCCTTAGGAATTTTAACTGTCCTCGATGTTTCTGTGTTCGTGTCCCTGTCGTTCTAGGTTAATAGAAAAACGAGTTAAGCGAATAAAACAAGTAAAAACATAGTAATAAGTAGTTAAATAAGTTAATGAGGTACGTTCGGTGGATCAGTTAACTTTAAAAAAGCGGTAGAGCACTTACCTCTGGTGCCCGGTGTCCCTGGTTCGATCCCCGACCAAGAAAGTTTGTGGTGAACAGTTTCGTGTCCATGGGTTTTGTCGGGGTACTCCCGTTTCCTCCCACTTTCTCATTTAACTAATTCTTCCATTAACACTCACTTGCTTTAATCATTGCCTCCTTTAGCCTAAAGGGCACAATCGTCAGACGTTAAACTTAAAAAAAAAAAACATTTTGTACATATCTTTCTTTAGAAGGGGAAATTTCCCTTCATTCTGTCAGTAATTGGAGCACTGACTACAGTATTTCGATATTAGAATTTATCACTAATACAAGGGTGTCCCATAAAGAACACAACTTTTGAAATGCCCGCTAATTCTGTTCTAGTAAGTTGGCAGCACTGAGCGTTAGACGATTCTCATCTGTGTTTGCGAACAGTCTCTGCGCAACATTCACCACATTTAAAATTAGTTTTCACTACTACAACACGCCGTTCTGTCGTCGAGTGCTTCATTCCTACCCGTATAGGAAATAGATGACGATTATGCGCTATTTTGCGCTCCGCGATTACTGATCACAGAGAAAAGATGAAAATCATTTAGCGTTCAGTGCTGCCAACCTACTAGAACAGAAATGGCGGGCATTTCAAGTTGCGTTTTTTATTGGATACTCTTTATTTTCTGTAGTATAATGCATACAATTGCATCAGCTGTAAGTATTCCAAATTTGTGTAAACTTTCTGTAACGAACAGCTCTCAATTACGGATAAATAATCCTGTACCATATGTGTCCGTTATTCAGAGGTTTTCATTATATATGACTCGTTTTTGGACTATTTGTTTTTCGTTAAATTCTAATAATACTACAGAGTTTAGTTGATTCTCATGTCCCTTTATTTATTTATTTATTTATTTATTTATTTATTTGTACAGCTACATTGAAATATCTTGCAGTATTTACTTCCTCTTCAGAAGCCGTACCTGTAATATTTCTAGAATTATACAAGTTTCAGTGTACGAAAAGAAAATTTGAAAATAGTCATAACTCGAGAACAGAATGTCCGGTAAAAGTCAAGTAAAAAGCAGCGTTCATTATTTTGAGTCACAGATTTCATTAATGCACAATTGCATGTGGTACAGAAGTAGTGCAAGGGCAGTCCCCGAAGAAATTACATAATTCCTTGTGAAATACCATAATACGTGGGTCGTTAAATAAATAAGATTTTCTAAGCTGTAAAATATTTATTGTTCAAGATAAATTTGTAAATTACACACACATATATGTAGGTAGGTCTTTCCTCACCTCTCCACATAATCCCCATTGAGATTCAGTGATTTGTCTCACCGTTGCATCAATTTGTCCAAACTCTTTGAAAAAAAAAATCAGGGCTCTGGCTTAACCTTACATGTATATATAGTTTATAAATGTATCTTAAGAAATAAATATTTTACAGCTTAGGGAAACATATATTGAACGACCCACATATTTACCAAAAGTAAAGGCAAAACGTAACTGGCGTCACGAAACATGACAGGTCGTATGAAGACCAGGTGCTGGAGAGAAATAAGTCTCTACACTTACAAGATTTCACATATGCACTAGGCGATACAGTCAATACTATCTTCGTGGCACACTTGTTTCCGTTTTTTTTTTTTTTTTTTTTTTTACAGAGCCAGGCCAAAACTAGGGATGGCCACATTTTCCGGAAAAACGGAAAACGGAAAATATTTTTTTCCGGAAACCGGAAAATTGAAAACGGAAAATTTTCCGGAAAATCGGAAACGGAAAATTTTCCGGAAAAACGGAAAACGGAAAATGTGATTTCCGGAAACCGGAAAACTCTTTTTCCGGAAATGGCCATCCCTAGCCAAAACCTTGATTAGTATTGGCAACAAGACGCGAGGAACACTTTTAAATTCGGAAGAGGCCAACACTCGTTTATAAAAGTTTCAGATCTCAAACACTGTCTTAGTGTTTACATGATTCATAGCATAAAGAACTATAAATTGATAGAGGGATTGTACGAACATAATGAAGGACATTTATCAGCATTTAAAGATAGAAAAGTCTTTGCACAATTTGCTCAAATTATAAACTGGTTTATATGTTGTTATACCACACGCTTCCGGGATCTCTTGTGATGCGAAAAGATTATCGTAACTTCAAGATGAAACCAGTTGAGAATGCTCCAAGAGCATTGCCAGAACGAACTTAAAAAGAATGGAGATATAGAGCGGGAAAGATAACTGTCATTGTTCCTAGATGTGAAAGTAAATCTTTTTATCCGCACCTTCTTCTCTTTCTCTCAAAAATTAACAAAATATCATCTCTCTAGGACTCCTAGTTCTCGAGATATGGCTGCTTAAATATCTAGAAATTCGAACTTTTTGGCCAATATCTGGGGAACGGTGGGCAGTTGTCCAGTAGCTAATTAATCAGTGGCCACCGGTTATTATTTGGTACCAAAATATTTACGATCCTCTTAGGTATTGATCAACATCAATATCATCTCTCTACAACTTATGGTTCCCCAGCTATGGCTCGTTAGATATCTAGAAATTGCCATTTTTTGGCCAATATCACGGGAACGGTAAGTCATAGAGAAATGATATTAGTGTTAGTCAATACCCAAAAGTATGGTAACCATTTTGGTACTGATAATAATTGGTAACCACTGGCCAACTGACCATTGGCCAAACCAGTGGTCAGTTGGACAGTGGTCACCTGTTACTATTTGGCACCAAAATATTTACCATCCCTTTAGATAATGATCAACATCAATATGATCTCTCTATGACTTACGGTTCCCGAGATATGGCTCCTTAAATTTCTGTAAGTCGGCCACTTTTTGGCCAATATCTCGGGAACGGTAAGAGTGACGCGAAAAATTTAAGAACTTTCCCTTATAGTTTTTGATGCTCTATCGAATGCAGGGTTCAAAATTGAGGAAATCGCAAATAACAGACAGACAGATAGACAGAGAGACACACAGACATTGAGAATTCAGTAACAAAATTTTTAAGCTCGTTGATTAAGGGACAATATAAGATCATAACTATTGTACATAAATTTACGAAACGAAGTAAGACGAGAAAACCATATTTATTGTCTCGTCTCGTCTCGTAAATTACGCAACGTTTAAGAGCTATAATTTTTTTTTTTCAAGAAACTACGCATAATTTACAATCAAACATATCGCCTTTATTCAACTCGACATGACATCGATAATATCATTGTAAAACAAACACAAAATAGCCCAAGACTATCGTAAGTTTGGGCTATATTTCGTTAACCCTACGTATACCAAGGTGGGTTAAAAATTGTCCACACGTTTATTATTATAAAAAGTTTTATGGATGTTTCTCAGCTATAACTCAGGTTTTGTGTCAAAAATATGAGGAAGATTCAGAAACTAAGTTTAGAAGGAGGATAATTCTGGAGTTTCGTCTGTTATAGAGGAATGAGAAGTGTGCGGTAATTTTAATACATGGAGTTGGCAACTGTGTAGAGTTTCAATTACTTCCGAAGAGAAGGAAGGAAAATACCTTGAACCTGAACCTGAACCTGAACCTGAACCCGTCACCTACGGCGCTACTTGCCGGTAAACACAAATAGCGTCTCGTTTGGAAAATTGGTCTTGGGAAGAAGTCCGCTCATTTATTTGATTTCTGTGGACGAAACTCGTAATCGCGGCTGAAATTCACTGGCAGCTAGTAGAGGTTTAAGAAGAGACTGTAATGTCTCGTCAGCATGTTGTAGAATGGTGTCGAAAGTTTGCGGCTATTTCTGAAAGCGTTACCGACGAGGAGCGCAGTTTCGCTGGGACATCATTGACCACCCTCCCTACAGCCCGAACCTCCCTCCAAACGACTTTCGTCTGTTCCCGCACTTGAAGATGCACCTTGGAGGTCGTAGCTTTGCTTCAGACGAGGAGATGAAACACTTCGTGGCAATAAGGCTAAACATGCAAGAACAGGATTTTTACTAGGAAGGAATCTTCGAACTCATCCCACGATGCGACAACTGCGTTAACTGATATGGAGACTATGTCGAAAAATAACCTAATGTATGTACTATCTGTTGGCTGTATTAGTCGTATGAAATACTATATACACGTTTCATTGCAGACTTTGTAACCTTACTTTCAGATCAGCCCTCGAAATATACATTTTATTTTCTGGTGAGGTGATTTGAAGTTTAACGTCCCTTTTTTTTAGCAGCGAGGCTATATGAGACGGAACCTACTGATTAACGTGGAATCCGAATCACGTGAGTTTCGGCTGGGAATCGAATCCGGGTCCCCCACGCTAAAGGCGCGTACGCTAACCGCTTAGCCACGAAGGAACTGAAATTTTATTTTCTGTCATTCTACACTTTTAATTTCTAGAAAATAACTTTTTTTTTTTAAAGTTTTCATGATGAATATAAAGTACCCTCCCTTGGTGTATAATGTTACCATAATGTGTATGAGGTTATTTCCAATAAAAAATTGAAGATTCTGACATTAGGCGTCGTTACAGGTACAGCTGACCAAAGCGTCATGTACCTAAATGGAAAAGACCTGGTAGTTTCAGAGTGATGATAATAAAGCTCGAAATCCCAGATACACCAAGGTATTACACTTAACACCACTCACCAAGGGAGCGTTAAAAAAATGTCCGGCACATAAACCATCATTTTATGTCCCAGGAAATGTAATATTCTTTATGTTGTGTCTTCAATTGTCTTAGTTTATAGTTAGTACAAAATAGACAAAAATATTTCATAATGATTTATGTGCTAGACAATTTTTAACCCTCCATTCTTATGCGGTATTACGCGTAACCGCGTAACTCCTTGGTGTACCTAGGGTTATAAATATTGTGTACCATAATGTCTCTAGTGTCACAATGTAAAGCGTCAGTTTCATCTTAAGCGCTGTGAATATCGTTTAAAAATCAATTTTTAGGTTTATAAAATGCTTTTCTTTTGTCGAAAATTACGGATGAAGTTTTAAACCCATTCATTTAATTTCGCTCAGTTGAATAAAGTCCTCCGATTGATATCATTTTTAAAGATATTGTAGAATTTAAAATTACAATTTCAGCATTTCAAATACGACTCCAGCCTACTGGTATATTTAAATTAGTTTAAAATGCGTTTTAATTCTCTTTTCACGTCCACGTTTGCCCTTTTTGTGCTGGACGGAGTAGCTGTGTTGTCATCGTAAGATGCTACTTGTGTTTTTTGTCGGTTCATTAGAAGAGTTCTAGAGACCTGTGAATTTGACTGATCTTTTATTTACACAAACAACTGCTGGAGAAACGTTTCTCTCGTATCTTCTCATTTTGTTTTTTTCAAATTGCTCACCCGACAGCCAACGCTACGCGGTTCACAGAAGCCACTGTGTATGAGCTTTTCTGCCGGGAGGGATTGTCGCCTCGGGGAGCAAGGTACCTAGAAACCGGTTGCACCGGGCCGAAGGTTGCTCTGAGGAGAGAAAGTTTTGCCAGTAGTAGTAGGAGTGCACGGTAGCAATTATAATATTTTATATGTGAGGCCACTGGTCTCCGCCAGTCTGGCTTGCTGGCCCAAGGGTACAAAAGAAAATAAAAGAACACTTTTTAAAGATGTGTGCGGAGCAAAAACGTTGTTATAGAGCTGTTGTGGATGTGGAGGTATGTTTATGTATGAACCAATGGACCCAACACTTCTCCATTTTGATAACAACCACGAAGTCTCTCCAATCTGAACGACAAAAAGAGAAACGAGCGCTTTCTCGCTTATTAGCAGCTTATGAGAATAATGCAGAACACATAAATTATACGCATAAGTTCCAAGAGCACTGAGTTACAACCATTTCATTAAAATTGCAAAGTTCTGCTCTGCCTACACAATTCACCCACAAGCAATAACTATTTTACGAGCGTAACAAAGCAAAGATACCGGAGTTGATCATCACTACATTCAAGTATTCGAAAAAAAAATAATCCATTGCTACTTGAATTTCTAAATCAAAGCAAAGATTTCGTAAGTAATTGAGTTACTATATCTTCATTTCTTTTTTGTTCTAGAATAGAATGTTTTAATGTTATTTTAAAGTTCTTTTGCCTAATTCTCGTTTTCCTTAAGCCAATTATTTCATACGTTATGACAGATAAAAGGATAAGATTTGTGTCCGGCAGAATGAGGATCTTGTATGCTTAACACTCGTTACCCTAGAATGATGGATAATTAAAAATGGCGGAGATAAAACTGGAAGGAAATTACAAAATCAAATTACCATGTATGTGAAGAATTGATAAATCTATTATTTTTATTTATTTATTTATTTATTTTAGAATTTCAACCTTTATGACCTATTTTATTTAATGAAACCTACTGTTATTTTCCACAATGATCCTCTGTAATTACTAGCAAAATTAACAGCACAAAATGCTGTTTGAAAATTGTGAACTCTGTTATATCTACGTATAGAGAAACACAGCTCTTTACCGATTAGCTGACAAATCAATTAAAATTTGATTTGATTTGATTTTGAATTTAGCGTCCCTTTCAGTAGCGAGGCTATAGGAGACGTGGACCTACAGCTTAACGTGGGATTCGAAGCACACGAGCTCCAGCCGGGAAACGAACCCAAGTCTCCTACGTCAAAGGCATGTACGCAATCCGCTTAGCCACGAAGGAGCTTGCGCTCGAGCCATGTGAACTTTGTGGTGGACAAACAACGTGTGCGTGGGGTTTCTCGGGGTTCTCCCGTTTCCTCCCACTTTCTTCATTCCACTATTTATTTCTCATCATCATCGTCTCCTTTAACCTAGCCGGCATAAGCGTGGGACGTAACACTTAAAGATTTCATTTTATTTCATTTTTTCAAGTTGACACCCCGTGTCACTCGTAAAACACGACGTAGGATTCGACAACATAGAGGAGGACTTTTTCTCTTCTTTTGATGTCACGAATCACCTCCCGAAGTTTGTGCACAACTTTCATGTTCACCCTGTATATATTTTAAAACATTAGTAAAATGTGTATCCATAATAGCTTATTTCTTTTATTTTTTCATTTGTCAGCCAATTTTTCTTCTTTTTATTCAGCAACTGATTTCAATCGAGCCACTGTTTGTTAGACGAATGTATACACGTCACACATTTGGCATGCATACATTATATAGTCTTACACTTGAAAGTATTTTCACTCTAAACTGACAAGGAGGCATAGTAGCTCAGTGGTAGAGCGCTTATTTCTGGGGTAAGTGGTCATAAGTTTGTGGTGGACAACATCGTGTCCATGAGTTTTCCGTTCCATGTTACTTTCTCATTCCACTAATTGTTCCATTATTATTCACTTGTCTTAATCATCGCCTCCCTTACTCTAAAATGCATAACCGTGGGACGTTAAACTGGAATTTTCATTTTAATTTCATTTACTAAACTGGCAAGAAAATAAACGATTGTTTTGTTTCCTCGTAGAGACATTCTTCATGGCGGATTACATAAAGTTTACTGAAGCAAAGCATGGCGTGTGCCATACGTGGGATTTACACGATAAAACGGTACGGCGGTCGTGACACGGCGAAGATAAAACGGAACCAATTAAACGACAAATACCGGTTAATGGTGACAAAGCATTAAGACAATATATAAGTGAAAACTCTTTCACGCAGAGCTCTTAAGAAGAGGCCCCATCACGGCGAAATTAAAATACCGCTAATTTTACAGTAATTATGCTATATTTTCAAATATATAAAGAGGATAATCGAAATGTGGAACAAGATCGCCCTAGACAAGATTATTTTCATGATATATCGTTATCACGACTCACTTATCTGCATTCGATTTCCAGCCATTTAGAAAATCGGCATTTATTTTCGCGTTTCTAAATGGATGCAAACGGAAAGCTACTAGGTGACTCGTGATAACGGTACCTCATGCAAAAATAATATTGTCTAGGGAGCTCTTGTTACACAATTCGACGATCTTTTATCTGTTTTATCAACGCGGTACACTGTAAATACTCAGCACTAGTAGGGAAGTTATCTACCCAAGAGGCACTTTCTTATATTTTGCTTTACAGAAGTGAGTAAATTTGTGCAACACTAAAGAAAAAAATACGTTTCTGGTAGCTTGATATTTCAGATTCACATTGCAAAAATTACGAACTGATTACGAACTGGAAAATACATCTGAACAATTTTTGCCCGGGGAGGGCATTTTGCTTCTTTGGTAAATAATCTATATCTACTGCAAAGTACGAACCAAGAGACAGTAGTTATTGTACATAGGGATATTGTTTGTTTTCAACACTAATTTATTTATTACAAAACAAACGATAAAATTAATATATAGGAATCTTAATCTGTTTCGTCTTTCTCATTTGGATTGGAACAGGCGCGCACCTTTCTTTTTACGCAGCAGTTGAAGCTTTGGGGAGCTAGGTCTAATACTACAAGCCACTATGACTATCTAATATTGAACGGGTATTATTCTGCACCTGAAAAAAAGGATAAGTAATTGAGAGGGTTAGCGCAACAGTAGTCTAACCCACGTTTTTAAAAATGAAGAAAAATCAAGTTAAACTTAAACACATGTGGCTTTTTGTACAATATAACAAAAGCAAGCACAAGTGGTTGAATGTGTCATCAGGGCCGGCGCTAGCAGTTTTGCCGCCCTGGGCAGTACTTTCAAATGCCGCCCCTTTAATCCGCAAACCTTATTTTGACAGAAGACGTTCAAGTGTTATGAAAAAGTATGATGCCCCATTTAAAAACATGTATGAAATGGAAAAGTAAAGAAAAAATTGAACTACCTCTCTCGAATGCTTACGTAATATTTAAACGACTCCATACATGGAACAATATTCAATATGCTCGCTTTCGCTGTATGTCTGTGACATACAGCAGTGCATACAGAAAATAATTTTTAAAAAAATGTGCTTTTGTCACGACTAAGAATGTTAATTTTTAAGCTTATTTTATATCAAAAGGTATTTCCAATAGATTATGGAGCATGATGATAATATAGTGAATAAGATATTGAGGCAAAACTAAGTGATTAGCCTAAGCCTTATAATGTACTAAAACAAGATATACGTAAATTTATCATACCTTAATTAAAAAAAAAAAACTTTTCTTGCTTTGATATGAGCAGATTCCTTTATCACATTCGCGTAGTGCAATGTTTCAGTTAATTCGTTTTCTATTGATATTATCACTAGACCACTCAGGAGTGTTTCAGACATGGAAGAACGTAGATAGTATTTAATAAGCTAAAGTTTCGAAAAATGTCTTTCCCCACTTGCCATTGTTACCGGCAAGATTAACAAAATCCTAAATGCAACATTGATATTGGGAGTAAAGTCATGTTCCTTAATTAATTTTAAAATCTCTTTTGGTGAGATTTTACGCTTAATTATAGCGGAAAACACTTTCAGTTTGTCTTCCAAATCACCTGGGTTAATATCTTTCGATTCTTTGTGTGTTAAAATGCTAGCAAGTTTAGTACACTTTTCATACAAATGTTCAGGTGGTATCTTAAAGATTACTTATCGTAAAGAAAATCGAAATACTCGCTGTGATGTTAAAGTTGCTCAAACCTTTCTCCTAAAGCTAACACAATCACGTCTAGAACTTCGTATTAAAAAAATCGATCTTGTATCTTGTTTGTGGATTTTCAATAGCTTCATTCTCTGCCTCGTATTGAACCTGTCTCTTGTTCTTGCGACTTCCAGCTTGCACTGTGTTACCTATCCGTGGATCATCCATATCTAATGCTGATGCCAACTCCATCGCATCAACTAAGTAAAATTGAAACTTTGCATCATTTCTGCTCCTCTCAAAGTACTCAGATATATTTTCAAGAAACCCGACTGCATCCAACACATGAGAATCAATGGTTTGGAGACTTTTGCTTACTATACTATGTTTATGTGGAGTAAAAAGTGATACCAGATAACGAATGAGCAAAGGAAAGGAAAGTTCCGCAGCTGGTTTGCTATACACACAGCATAGTGGGTAACCATTCTATCTGTTCCATTGTCGTTACTTATTTGAAGTAAGGCATCATAAACTTCCCCTATTTCATATCTAAGTGGTCAGAGCATCAATTCGGCTCTTCCACCTTGTGGTGCTTAATGGTTTTAAAGTGAGACTGCTGACATGTTCCTTTAGTGTGGTCCAACAATGAACTGACGCAGAAAAAGTCATAAACTTTTTTAACTATGTTTAAAAAATGAAACGGCGCACTGAAAAGCTAAGACTGCATCGTTAACGACAATGTTTAGTGAATGACTACTTCAAGGAACATAAAAGGTTCGGGAATTTATTTCTAAAATTCTATTCTGAATCCCTGAATGTTTGCCTTTCATATTGAAACCGTTGTCATATCCTTGGCCTCTCATGTCTTCGATTGGAATGTTTATTTCCTATATCTGTTCAATTATTACTTCTGTCAGTTCTAGACCGGTGTTGTCTGTTCCCGATACGAAACCAAGAAAGTGTTCGCAAATTTTTACAAGGCATTCTCCATTACTGTATGTAATTTGTACAAAACGAACGATTATTGTCATTTGCTCTGTACAGGCCCGTATCTAGGGGGATCAAGGGGGCGGGTCCCCTAAATTTTTGGCTGTCCCCCTAAAAGTTTTACAGTAGGCTTGCAAAAGAACTATAATATGATGAACTATCATATGGTTGGATCGGACCCCCCTAACTTCAGCCGGCCCCCCTACATTTTTGGGTTGGCTACGGGCCTGGCTCTGTACCAGAAATATCTGGCGTACAGTCTAATATTATACTATAATATTTTGCATCTCTCAATAAAGACAGTATTTTCCTTCTTATTTGTTTACTAAGAATTTGAATAATTTTATTTTGGACATCTTTTCCTAAGTAATGGTGGTATTTATTTTGTCCTCCCATGGTTCTTTTAATGTATTTGACCATGACGCTGTCTAACTTTGCAAAGAGTTCTACCAGTTTCAGAAAATTACCATTATTATTTGTGTAAAGTTTGATCTGATGTTCCGCGTAACGGTAGACATTGTTCGACTAAAGGCTGTATTATTACAACTAGTCGTTCTATTGCGTTTTTCTAATGCTGTGCTTCGGCATTTAACGTAAATGTCTCTAGCAGGCCGGTAGCCAGCCTAAAAATGTAAGGGGGGCCGGTAGAAGTTAGGGGGACCGACCCAACCACATTATAGTTCATCACCATATTATAGTTCCTTTGCAAGCGTACCGTGAAAATTTAGAGGGGGTCCGGCCCTCCGTGAATACGGGCCTGGTCTCTAGGTGCTGTAGGCTAGAATGGCCTTTCTCAAGTGGCAGTTTACCTTTTGCATACTTGGAATGGAGTGTTTGAACATTGCTGAATAGGAATAATATATCTTGATAATCTTATCCACCCTAGTTGAAAATCTTATCTACGCTACTGCCAGGGAAATATTGAACGAGATACTTGTGGCTAGTAGTTTGATAATAATTGAAAATGAAGGGGAATGCTCTGAAGTTCCTGAGTGAGCATTTTCCTGAAAGTGAGTGAAGTAAGTTCAGTTACGTTTTCAGGTGAACACAATTTTATTTTTCCATGTGGGCCTATTCCGAAGCATTATAGTTTAATAGTATTCTTTTCTTTTTCAAATTTTTCCGCCCATTAGACTTGCCGCCCTGGGCGGTGGCACGGCTCGACCCCCCTCGCGCCGGCCCTGTGTGTCATACATTGTAAATACATATATTGTACAAAAAAAAAAAAAAAAAAAAAAAACATGTGTTTAAGTTTCACTTGATTTTTCTCCATTTTTAAAAATGTGGGTTAGACTTCTGTTGCGCTAACCCCCTCAATTGTAAAATACGTCCACCTATATATATATATATATATATATATATATATATAAAGTGACAGAACGTGACTGATTTTATAAGAGGAAGAATACAGATGAAAAGATAAAATCTTTGAGTTTAACGTCCCATGTTGATGCCCATTAGACTAAGGGAGACGATGATTAAGGCAACTGAATGATAATGGAACTAAGCAGGAAATTCATAAGATTGCTTAACATAATTTAAATGCGTCTATATTAATTAATATAACTATAATTATATTTTAGTTTCTTTTGTAACCATAACTCCGTTCTATCGCGGTGCTAGCTTGAAAGTGTTTGGATGAGTGGTGCACATATATTGGTTGCCACAAAATTTTTCTATTCTAATACAAGAAATTAATACAAGTGCTCAATGATCTTAACTGTAAACTAGTAAATATAAAATAGTTTTTATTTTTAAGCATAATGTAGTAAAATATTCGAAAATTTAAAATTTTTCCAAACTTTCCATTTTTTTCAAGCTCGTGAAGAACTGTAAAAAAAAAAACTGCTTTTACCCGAAATTTCCGTTTCTTTTCTCCAGTCCTTCACAACACTAGACCGGACCCTCCAAAACTTCTTAACTCGACTAATATTCGTAGATTTTAATAACAGAGCCATACTTGTTTAACAGAGAAATGATTGATGTAACCTAAAGATTTGATTTTACTCCTCATCTGTACTCTTTCTTTTCTTATATTTAATAAAAGTAATCTATTTCTATCAGATATTATAAGAATATAGCTTACAATAATTAACAATTATTTACTGTCTTTTCGGGTGCAGAGCTCCTTCGTGGCTAAACGGTTAGCATACGCTACCTTCGGCGTGGGAGACCCGGGTTCGATTCCCGACGGGAGCTCACTGGATTCACATTCCACATTAATCAGTAGATCGCATCTCATATAGTCTCGCTGCTGAAAGGGACGTTAAACTCAAAATTAACTCAACTCTTTTCGGGTGTAGAATAGCACAGGCTTAATTCTACATAGATGCGTTCGACCCCTAGAAAAAAACTTTGGATCTCTCCCACTAATATAATTGTGGGTGTGCTTTGTATTCCACATAGCACAGACGTCCCTAGGACGTCCCATTTTGACCCCAACTATCCCATATAGTTCCCTTGATTATCGGGACAATGAGTAGACATCCCATGGACATCCTAAAGGATTTCCAATTAGGATGTCAGCGGGAGGTCCCGGATGGGACAGATCAAAGAGAAATTCCACGCCGGACATACCTAGGACCGCATATTTCCACGATTTACCAATGGACATCCCTTTCAGGTTCCGTTGAATATCCCGTTTTCCGGGATATTGGCGGACACCTGGATATCCCGTGGAGGTCCTATGGATGTCCCGGGAGCAAATTCGGATGATCTCAGGATGTCCCGTTGTCCATTGTGGATCAGTCTCGGACGTCCCGTTGACGTTTGTGTGGTATGTGGGGTGGGTGCCATGTGTTCTTCTACATCCTATCTCTGGGATGACCAATTAGATAAGAAATTTGATTGAGATCTTTTAAATTGATGTTTTTTTTTCTGAAGTATAAAATGTTATCATGTGGAATCAGAGTACTGCCACTCTAGATCTAGGGAACAATTAAGAACATCATAGGCACAAATGAAGGGTGAACTTTAAATACAACTTCAGCCATCAACATAAGGTGCACTGAATATGAATTTGTTATGTATCTACTTTCACATATACCCATAAATTGAATTGTAAACGTCATCGAAAATTTGCTAATACAAGCAATCAAATTTTTGACACATTCTTGCCAACGCTTGTGCCCAAGGCACAGCGGTTTCGTTGACCAAATAAAGAACGCAGAACATGAAGTGTGTTGTGGAACGAACAATTACCATATAGACATAATATTATGCAAAGACAATTTATATAACAAGCAGTAGAAAACCATTTCTTAAATCATCCTTTCGCTGGGGATAGCTGACATCTCAAAGAAAACAAGCCGTCACAGATTATTAGCTTTCGATGAACAAATGTCATCTACACAAAATAATGTGTTACATAAACCTGAAACCCGATCGCTGGCCTTGCTCAATCTGTGTCCATTCTGTCACGATTTTTCCTACGTCGCACAAGAATAAATTCCAAGTGAAGAAACGGGCGAGATCCGGGGAGTGAGGGGGAAAGAGTGGGGGAAAGAACACAAACGAAGAGGTGGGGGAATCAAAAAACGAGAAGTGAAGGTTGTAGGAACCAGTTTCTTCTCGTTGGCAGATCCTATCAACATATTGCTGCTGCCCACCCTTCGACGCAGTGGGAGCTCTCTGGCAGCTTCCTGGTGCATGCATTAAACAACCACCCTTCTCTAGTTTCACTTTTAATCTATTGCTTATCAATTCTTGGCAGCTATTCTTTCTTTTTTTTTTCTATTATTCTATTTACCTTTACATAATTTTGACCCCTTGCCTTTTGCTAAATTTTTCTAATTTAACCTTGATGTATAGAAGGCATAATGTTTTACCGCAGCGTTTCTCAAACTTCTTTTCAAACGGGCACAGCTTTTATCAATATTTTCCATTGTACGAGCCGTGCATTTAGTATACTTAAAACGTTAGCTGCAAAGGGTGAATTTTGTTGTTCACCGGTAGAGAGCCAAACGTACGTACTTACATTATTTTTGTTTTGTTCATATTTTTTAATATAAAGTTAATGCTGAAACATAATCTAAGGCGATGTATTAAATCTGCGCGCATGAAAGTTGGGAAGGCGATCGGACCTACTCGTGTATTTCTTGTTTATGGGCAAGGGAATAAATTACAGTTCAACTGGCAACTCTGTTTGATAGGCATTTGTTCATTATTATAGGAAGAAGCTAGCTTTGTGTGAGAAGTGCAGGTGAGTTCCTGTTGCTTTTAGTTCTAATAAGTAGTTTCTTTATGCAATGAAAAACGAAGAAATATGTACAGAACTTGATCTCATTTGCAATAACTAGGGTCCGGAAGTTGAAGGAAAATCCTCTTTTTTACGAGTGACCGAAGACGAGACTTAAAATAATATTCATTTTGGGTCATTGTAGGCCAAAAAATGGTGGATTTTATTTGTCTTTTTCTTTTTTCGGTGTTTTTTTTTTTTTTTGTTTATTGCTTTTTTAAAGCCTTTCAAGGGGGGTAAGGGTGGGGGAAATTTTCTTATTTGAGATTGTACTTCAGTTTGTGGAAAAGAACAGACCGCTAACCTACCAGAAGCTTGTATTTCTTGAGCAATACATTCATTAAATATATAATTCTAATTAAATTTGGTCTAATTTTCACGTCCTTATTTCCAGTTTTAGGTTCTTTTTAAAGATAATTTTAGGTCTTTTTATATATCCTTTTTAGGCAATTTTTTAGGTCTTCAATTTCCGAGCCAATTTCCGAGTAATAACAGTATAGTGATTTAGATCTTCCTGAAAATTTAGCAAATTGATGGGGAATTCACAATACTGAGATCTTGTCAAAATAAATTAGAGTAAGACATTCAAAAAGCAACACGTAGGTCCGATCGGTCCTACAGAAACAGCAAATATTTGTTAATTGATATTCAGCGCCTCTAGCGGCGTTAATAAGCAACATCTAACAACAAAACATACAGCATAACTATCTTCTATATTGTGTGTGATAGAAACACGACAGTTAATTAACACTAGAGACTGCACTTTAAAATACAAGTACTCTAACGACAACTCGACGAATTAGAAATTGTGGGTCCGATCGGACCTACAAGGACATTTTCTTAGAGTTCCACTGGGACCAATCGGACCGACGTGGCAGCTAACGTGTTAAATCCGACTTAACGTACTCACTGAGAAAAAGAATACATTTATCGCAAAGATTGTCAACGTGTAAGAGTTTCGTCAATTATCCTCTTGGCTTCATCAGACACTATCTTTGCATCACAAAACGCAAACACACATCAAACTATAGTATCTGATGAACTCAGGTGGATAGTTGGCGAAACTGTTAGACCCTATACAATAATAATTTTTACAATAAACTTATCGTTTTTCGTAGCGAGTAATTTAAATTGGATTTAAGACTTTTATCAAGTCAGAATATCGTACGAACCAACCTACTCTTGGGCCCTTCCAAAGACTTGATATCTATCTATATTAGGGATGGCCAAAATAATCCGGATTCCGGAAATTTTGTTTTCCGGAATCGGAAAATTTACTTTCCGGAATTCGGAAAAATCCCGGATTTCGGAAAATTCCGGAATTGGAAAAAACCGGAATTCAGAAAAATTCCGGAATTCAGAAAAAATCCGGAATTCAGAAAAATCCGGAATTCGGAAAAAATCAGGATTTCGGAAAAAATCCGGAATTCAGAAAAATTCCGACATTCGGAAAAATCCGGAATTTTTCCGATTTTACTTTCCGGATTCCGGAAAGTAAAAATTCCGGAACTGGCCATCCCTAATCTATATGTATAAAAAATAAAAGTGACTGTGTTTATGACAATAATTTTTGAACTACCCGATCAATCTTGATCAAATTTTCAATATAAGTGAGGCTTGAGCCTGGGACGGGTTTTATCATTCCACTTTGACAGTGCAACTTAGGGGAGGGAGAGGGACGGATATATAAATAAATGATCGAAAATGACCGAGATTAGTGTCGAATCCATAGTTTTCGGGGTCGCTGAGATGAACAGTGGCACTTTCAACGTCGTTTAAATCCAAATTCAGCTCTGGGGAGTGCGGTGGCTCAGTGGTAGAGCGTTCACTTCCAGTGCTTGGACTCCCTGGTTCGATCCCAGCTCGCGCCATGTGGACTTTGTGGTGGACAAATAACGTCCTCGTGGGTTTCTTGGTGTTCTCCTGTTTCCTCCCACTTTCTTCATTCCACTCATCTCTCATTATCACCGTCTCCTTTAGCCTAACCGGCATAACCGTGGGATGTAAAACTTAAAGATTTCATTTCATTTTTTTTCCCAAATTCAGCCCACAATAGTAATATTTAATTTTAAGACAAAAAATATCATCTATCAGAGAGTGCTTCAGTAATAGTAGTATGTGATTAATTATCGGTACTTATTACTATTTTTTTCTTACTTTAACCCAGTAAAGCGGGTAATTGACGTTAGTATATATACATATACATATATATATATATATATATATATATATATATATATATATATATATATATATATCTATATATATTTAATGTTCTGAGTAGGCTATACACCATTATATCAACGTAATTTAAATTAGTAGGACTATTAAATAAAATTCCCTTAATTTGATAGTATTAATAGAACATAATCCTCATTATTTATTTTTATAATAATTAAAATTTTTCAAGAATATTTCATAAATGTTTATGTAAGCTATTAGAACTTGAATACTCTTTACCTTATGAAACTCTATAATGCGGGATATACAATTCATTCGAATTTTAATTTTTCCTCTCTTTTTTTCATAATGTAATTCAATCTAAGACAACCACAATGGCAGACCTGGATGATTATGTTCGGGTGAAAATAACAAATGAATTGACATTTGCGGGAGCACGTGTAACGCTGTTACCGCTTCGAGGATACTGCTGTGGCATGTGGACCTCTAACATAATTAATCTCTAATAAAAAAATGAAACATTTAACTTTTTGTTTATTTGTTTACGTTCATATATAGGCTATATTCATAAACGATTGCTAAGTACTAGAGCACTCTGCTCTACTGAAAGGGGTCTCTGATTCAATCTTTAGACTATGTGATTTTGTGATGGACTACATTGCGTCTGCAGAGTTCTCCTGTTTCCTCTCTGACTATGATTACACCAATTATGCTGTAATAATTCACTATCATTAATACCCTGTGTCCTTTATTTTACAGGTCATAATCATGAGACGTTCCCTTCCCGTGGAAAATCTCGCCCGAATTGCTAGCCGTATTTTTTATATGTATTTCTCACGTACAAAAAAAAAAAAAAAAAAACGCACACAACAAATATATATTATATACTTCAATTACCGGCTTCTATAGGTTAAAATAAGAAAAAATAGCAACATGTTCCATTACTCAGTCAATTTTTAGTATTACTGAACCGAAAGAAACAAAGAAAAAGAAATATCAGAAAATAATAAATAATCTTTACAAATAAAAATTAAATATCACTATTGTGGGCTGAACTTGGATTTAAATGGCATCAGAAGTGTCACTGTTCATCTCACCGACTCCGAAAACTATGGATTCGACCCTAATATCTGTCATGTTCAATCATTTTTATGTATCTCTCCCTCTCCCAAGTTGTAGGGTTGAATTTGGATTTGTCGCTGACAGGAACGGTGACATTTCCGATGCATTTTAAATCCAAATTCAGCCCTCATTGGTACTTTTAAGGAGGATGTTGACATATAAAAGTAATTGAAAATGGCCGATATCAGTGTCGAATTCATAGTTTTTGGGGTCCCTAGGTTGTTTGGCGATAATTTTGGTGCCCTGTATGTCCAAAATGAAACGTATTCTCCCCGTGCGAAGAACGGACATTCTTCTAGTATTTGTATAAATGAAAGATTTCAGAATACAAGATTTAGAGACAGAAAGAACAAAATTTCTAGTGTTACTGTAAGGAGTTCTTATGGAAATAAAATCATAATCAATAATAATAATAATAATAATAATAATAATAATAATAATAATAATAATAATAATAATAATAATAATAATAATAATAATAATAATAATAATAATACACCTTCTAAACGTAAATTGTTGATAATGCTATGGTGGCCTCAAGAGCTCATTTAATACGCCGAATTTTTAAAATCTAAAAATCCTGAACAGAGTAACTATCATACTAGAGTAGGCATTAAAAACCTGGAAGATAGGCAAGCAAATAGGCACTTAAAATTTAAAAAAATAGACAGTAAAATGTGCACTATGTAACTCGAAACACAGAAGATAAATAGTCAATAAATTTTTAAAAAATAAATTCAAGTCATAGATTATTTTCAAAGAATAGAAACATTCTTTTACTGAATATATAAAATCTATGCTTGACCTGTATTTCATGTATATTTGGTAAAAACCTTCTCTACAGCACTTTATCACTGCACATAACAGTCCAAATTTTACACAATTTATTAATACACACACCACTCCAAAGTTTTACAGCACTTTATCAGTACACAAAGCAGTCCAAAGTTTTACAACATTTTATCACTACAAACAGCACTTATATTTGTTGAAAGAGGAAGAATCTTTCTTGAAATACTATATTGTATATATTTCCCCAAATAAAGTCTTATTTTGAAGAAAATGCAAAGAATAGGCAACATTAGGCATTAAAGCAATTAAGGGGGTAAATAGGTAAAATAAAATTGGCCTAAATTGAAACTATAATCCTCCATATAAACTTTAAATCGTTATTTTTGATCACATCTTTGAAATTAAAGAATAGGCATTTTGTCTAACATCCGGTCTCTAATCATGACATTTCAACACAGGCATAGTAATTGTGAAGATAACGTTCATGAAGTATCATGAACTCTGCTGCTCTACTTTAAACATTGATCCTAGTTATTGGAATACATTTTAAACACAAAATCTTTCAAAATACGTAAAAATACAATTTAAGTACAATCCGTTTTATTGTTTCAGCTTGAGCCAACCATTAATCTTAGAGCGAAAGAAAAATAATTCAGAGTTCTGTTTTGGTTATATAATCCACTTACCTGTGTTTCTTGCGGGATAACGGGGACGCGGCAGTAGTACTAAACGGCACAAGTCCTAAACGGAACAAGTCCTAAACGGCACAAGTCCTAAACGGGACAAGTCCTAAACGGCACAAGACCTAAACGGGACAAGTCCTAAACGGCACAAGTCCTAAACGGCACAAGTCCTAAACGGCACAAGACCTAAAAATCATTTCGCGGCACAAGTCCTAAACGGCACTAGTCCTAAATGGCACAAGATCTAAAATTTAGGTCCAGTGGCTATATTTTTAGGACTTATGCTGTTTAGAACTTATGAATGTTACCCGGGATATCTGGGTTTGTTTCACGGCGAGAATGCATGTTGTTTTAAGTTTTACGTTATGCTGTTCGCTCATGTGTTATAAAGTATCACTACTGGGAAATCTTTCAGTTTAACGTCCCACGATTATACCAGTTAGGCTAAGGGAGACGATGTTTAAGGCAAGTGAATGATAATGGAAGAATTGGTGAAATGATAATGTGCGAGAAAACAGGAATACCCCGAGAGAACCCACGGACACGGTGTTGCCCACCACAAACTTACTTGGTCGTGGATCGAAACAGAGACCCCAACCACGAGAGGTAAGCGCTCTATCACTGATAGAGATGCGCACGAGACAAGATTTATGGCTGTCTCGTCTCGAAAATGTGCTGTAAAATGTATATTTCGACTCGGAAAATGTATATTTCTCTATTGGAAGAGCCGTGTCTCTACTCGAATTTTGAGCTCCTCCGTGGCTAAGCGGTTAGCGTACGCGCCTTTGGCGTGGGAGACCCGGGTTCGATTCCCGGCGGGAGCTCATGTGGTTCGGATTCCACGTTAATCAGTAGGTCCACGTCTCATATAGCCTCGCTGCTGAAAGGGACGCTAAACTAAAATCAACTCAACTCAACTCGACTCGAATTTTGTCAGGAAAATCCTGTCTCGACTCGTCTCGTGTGCATCCCTAATCACTGAGCCATTGTGCCCCCGGTATCACTGCTGAGCAGAGGTGGCGTGGGTCAATGAAAACTCGACCCACGATAGAGAATACCCACAACACACCGTGACCCATTCTGACCCAACACCAACCATGACCCACTCTGGATCCATAACGACCCACCAAATCCCATCGTCATCAACTCTGACTTATGATCCACGCCCTCCTCTCCACTGACTAAAGAGTTTATACTTGTAATAAAACAAAGTTGTAAAATTATCACTAATCGAAGTTTGAACGTCTACGGTTAATCGCTCAAACCCCGCTCTGTTACAATAATGGTGGATCTAACCTTTAGGATATACAATGGTAAAGTGTTTGTCATGGGACATATTACGATGAATTTCAATTTATCACATATAATTATTTGCTTATTGAACTACGGCTACTTTTAGTGGAAAATAGAATGATATTTGTAACTCCCAAATCAAGGTAAAACAGGCCAACGTAGAAAAAAAATGTAAAAGTCGAAAGCCAAATAGTAAGTCTTATTGCTATTATTACAATGACAAATTTCAATATCCAAAGGTGTCTGAAGTTCTTTTTTCACTTAGATATGCTTATCTCAGGTAAGTAACTATGAAAAAGGAAGAAAAATGAAGGCCTTGAAAGTAAATCGTAGACAAATTCACCAGTGTTCAGAAGATGCTGTCTACAGTGCACTGAGCAGAGTGGGTCGATGGGTCATAGTAGGTCGGTGGGTCAGAGTGGGTCACGACCTAATAACTCACAACCCACTCACAAATCTTGACCCACGACCCACTGTCCCACACCATATCTGGTGCTGAGGAGCCAAGCTAAATATCAATTTAAGGAAATATAATCTGTTACGTTTTTTCATGGAAAAAATAAGTTTATAGTTCGTGGATTGAAGGTGGTGTAAACTTTTTCTCTCTTTTATCCTATCATCGAAGGATGAGCGTTTGTTGAAAACGTGACGTCATTGTGTTCATAGTAAACAATAATCAGTCATTATTATTTTTCCTGTAAGGCTTCGCAAACCTGTCCATTAAGTAGAAATACCACTTCCTAACTTTTGAATTAACCGAATAAAAGAAGACAAATGCTGAAATCAGGAGAGGTACTTTTAAACTCCTATATATATATATATATATTGGACATAAAGGGCACCAATCTACTTAGAAACCCTCAAAACTATGAATTCTACACTAATATCGGTCATTTTCAATTATTTTTATATGTCATCATCCTCCCGTAGGAGTACTATAATGGGAGCTGGATTTGAATTTAAACGGCATCGGAAATGTCACTGTTCGTGTCAGTGACCCAAAAAACTGTGGATTCTACACTATTACCGGTTATTTTTGATCATTTTTAAATATCTCTTCACTCCTCTTCCCCTGCGTTGTACCGTAAAAATGAAACGATATAAACCATCTCAGACCCGAACCTCATCTATGTTTAAAATTTGATCGAGATTGCTTGGAGGGTTCAAGAATTATTGTCAGAAACATAGTGACTTATATATATATATTCTGCTCAACAATGTAAAGTTTTATGTACAAGATGGGTAATTTATTCACTAATGAAAGTTTCTGGTAGAATTCATAATTAGCAGAGCGAAGCGGAACAATCTTGTTTTTATATATATATAAAGAAACTTTGGAAACAGCTCAGTCTGTGAGTAACGCTAGTATGCAAACTACAAAACATTTAAGAGTTGCGGATTATATAATCATTAGGCGAAAATATTTATAGATTCTCAATCCCTATAAAACGAAAGACGCCTCGTTCTGTCAGCCACAATAATTCCTAATAGTTCATAATCAGGATAGGAGTTGCCGCTAGCTTTGCTGCCTCCTGTCTCGCGCCAAATGTTGTCGCTCTAGCTGAGCTGAAGGCTTGAGGGGAAGAGAATAAGTATATATAATCTTTGACGTGACAACATATGAACAGCTCTTGTTGAGTGACATGTAATCAGTACTTTGTTTCCTATCTGCGTTACTTTTTTTTTTCTAGAAAACACTTTGTTAGTTTTTACTTCAAGCAGCTAACCAACTGCTTTAAGATAAATATCGAAAAAGCTATATAACATCGTCAATCAAACTCAAAGTGTTCGCCCTGAAAGCCCACACTGGAGGTTAATTTACTTGAGTTCTGAACGTTCCTTTTAACGACAAATAATTCATGGTGTAGTTTTGTGAAGTTCCACATTATTTCTTAAGTACTGAAATTTCTTTTCCTTTCTTTCTTTTTTTCTTTTGAAAAGTAAAGAAAGAAAATAATTCTTTCACTTTCCTTTACACGGATACGTGAGAATCTATTTATTACAAATCGTTAGGTTTCTAATTAATAATTTATGCCTTGATTAATTCGGACTATCACTACCTGATTGCCAAATGGAGAATGAGACCATAATGTTGAATGGATATACAAAACATTTGTTGAACTTGGAAGTTCATATGAATGTAGAACAGATCTAGCGATACGATTTCGAGATTATTATTATTATTATTATTATTATTATTATTATTATTATTATTATTATTATTATTATTATTATTCCACTAAAATTTATCATTCTCCCTCCAAATTTATAATCTTCTCCTGAAATGTACCACACTGAGAAAAAAATTGTAGGTGGCGTACTTAAAAAGATAGGTTACATGCGTAATTCCTGTAGTTTTTGGACTTAACGTACAGCAGACATATAACTGAAAACGCATGTTTCATAATACTTTCTGTATAAGTGTTCCATCTATACGTACTTTCCGTATGAAAAATGTAGGTGGTCAGGATCTCACATACAAATGGACGTATAGATGGAACATAACATATAGATGACGAATTTAACATAAGTATATGCATGTGATATACGGGAAACTGTTAGATGTCAGACATCCTGCAACAGCATGATGTAACATCTAAGGGCAGTGCCTATGTAACATACGGATAACGTATGCTCCGTACTGATTTCTATATTAAGCAAGAGGGTACCGTATATTTGTACAATATACCGCTGTCCGGAGAACGGATTTTTCTCTGTGCAGGTTATCGTAAAATAAGTATCGCTGTTCAGAGAACTCTGGAGACATAACCACTTGACAGAATACAACCAAACTTGGTAAGGGTGCATTTGGGAACATGATACGATACTAGTGATGGTAAATTATAAGAAAGGCTGTAATTACCACTTCTGTGGATCTCGTGGCATTGATTACCAATGCTATTAATACCCCGTGGACAGTGGCGGATTTAGGACTTTTGAGCTGAAGCGTCCCTTTAAAATTCTTGGATATCTTACAAAAACGAAGTTAAATGTTAGTATTTCCTGTGCTCATAAAATTGAAGCTCTCTCCAAGATTCCAGGGAAAGATTAGTGTCAAATCTCGCCTTCCGAGGTTATTGTGTTTCTGTTCAGTGTTAAGTACGGGAGTATGCTATGGAAGACGAATGATAGTATTGATATTCAATGAAAGAAAGGCCATAATTATGCTCCCAGTGTGACGTCTGGCATTGATTTGTACTCCTATTAATAACCCCGTGGTGTAATGATGTGTTATGGGCGATGATGATGATGATGTGGGGTTTTGCCCATAGGCAGGCCCTTTGCAAGGAAAACGCGTGGTGAATAGTATCGTATGAGATGATGATGACGTTCTAAGAACGGAACCTAGAGGTTAACATGGGATCCGACTCACGTGTCTTCAACGGAAATCGAACCCGGGACCCCTTGAGCACAAAGCAAAGAGTGTGGGAAGAAAAAAAAATAAGCAAACATCGGATCACCATCAATTCACATCAGGCACATAGTGGCACTCAAATCCGTATCACTGAAACACATGCAGGCGTGAGTAAGAACGTGGAGAGATAATTACAGTCTTTCTTATCATTTACCATTACTAGTGTCGTTTTTCTTCCACGCTGCACTTACATGGCGCTGTACAGCGCCACAATTACATCTGGTGGTGAAAATTGGAACTAGTTTTGTTTTCTACACCAATCTCTTCTGCATGTTCTCAAATATGCTCCTACCAAGTTTGGTTGCACTCTGTCGAGTGGTTACGTCTCTAGAGTGTTTTGAACAGCGATACTTATTTTATGATAACCTGGTACTATTCTTTCCACCAAATTTGACATTCTCTCCCAAAATATACTATTCTTCTCCCAAAATTTATTATTATCTTCCCCTAAAAATTATCATTTTCCCTCCAAATTTATCATATTCTCCCCCTGAATGTATTATTCTTCCCCAACATTTTCCATTCTGCCCCAAAATTTACCACTCTCCCCCAAAATATACCTTATCCTCCCAAAAGTTAATACTAGCTTCCCTAAAATTTGTCATTGTTTCTCTAAACTTATTTTCTTCCCCAAAATTTGCCATTCTCTCACCAAAAATATACCATTTTCCTCCCAAAATTTACCATTATCTTTCGCTAAAATTTATCATTCTCCTTTCAAATTTATCGTTTTCTCCCCATGAATGTACTATTTTTTCCCTAAAATTTTCCATTCTCCCCCAAAATTTACCATCCTGTTCCCCAAAATATCATATTCTTCTCAACAAATTTATCTTTCTTCTCCAAAATTTACTATTATCTTTCCAAAAATATACCATTCTTCTCCCCAAGTTTACCATTTTCCCACAAAACTTACTATTCGCTTCCCAAAATATACAATTCCGCTCCCCAAATTTACCATTCACTCCCAAATATACTATTCTTCCTCCAAAATTTACCATTCTCATTCCCAAATACACAATTCTCATCCCAAAGTTTACTATTGTCTTCCGCTAAAATTTATCACTCTCTCCAAATTTATAATTTTCTCGCATCAAATGTACTCTTCTTCCTCCCAAATTTTCCATTCACCCGCAAAATGTATCATTCTCTCCCCCAAAATATAGGCCACCATTTTCCTTCTCAAATTTAACATTATTCTCCCAAATTTACCATTCTCCCACAAAATTTACTATTCTTTTTCCCACAAAATACCATTATCCTCCCAAATTTACCATTCTCCTACAAAATTTAGTATTCTCTTCCCAAAATATATAATTTTCCTCCCCAAATTTGTCATTCTCCCTCGGAATTTACTATTCTCTCTTCAAAATATACCATTCTCCTCCCCAAATTTATCATTCTCCAACACAGGGTTTACTCTTCTCTTCCCAAATATAGCATTCTCCTTCCCTAATTTGCCATTCTCCCCCAAATGAACTATTCTTCCTCCAAAATTTACCATTCTACCCCAAAATATACAATTCCTCGCCCAAAGTTTACTATTGTTTTACCCTGAAATTTATCATTATCTCCCCATATTTATAATCTTCTCGCATCAAATGTACTCTTCTTCCTCCAAAATTTTCCATTCTCTCCCCAAATTTACCATTCTCTCCCCCAATATATATATAATTCTCCTCCCTCTAAATGTATTATCTTCTCCCACAAATGTAGTATTTTTTCCCAAAATTTGCCATTCTCTCCCCTAAAATATACAATTATGCTCCCAAAATTTACTTTTATTTTCCCTTAAAATTTATCATTCTCCCTCCAAATTTTTCATCTTCCCCAAATGTACTATTCTTCCCCCAAAATTTGTAATTTTCCCAAAAAATTCAATATTCTCTCCCTCATATTACACCATTCTCCTTCCAAAATTTAATATTATCCTTCCCTAAACTTTACCATTCTTTTTCCTTAATTTACCATTCCTCCCCAAATGTACTATTCTTTCTCAAAATATAACGTTCTCCTTCCTAAATTTATTTTTATCCCACAAAAGTTTACTTCATGATGAGACACTTCACACGTTCTAAAACTTGTTAAAGACCCGTTAAAGGACTTTGCCTGGGAAATATTTGCTCACCCACTGTATTCACCAGACCTTGGCCCCTCAGATTACTACAAGTACCGCCCGATGGCTCAAGTACTTTCTAAACATCACTTCATAACGTACAAATAATTGGGAAAGTGGATCTCAAAATGGTTTGCCTCCAAGGACTTAAAGTTCCATTGGGACGGTATCCACAACATACCTGAAAGATGGAAGGAATGTGTAGCTAGTGATGGTCATTACTTTGAATCAAGTACATGTGTTGTTTCTGCTAATATTATGGTGGTTTCTTTTCTTACAAAATCCGCATTATTAACCGGTACACTTACTAAAAGTGAGACTTCCATAGCAGGTGCACATTGGATTGCAACACTGGCCATGAAGTTGCATATTAAATACACATGAGAACATTAGCATGAAAAGAGATTAGCTGACTTCCTAATTACAGTACATTGCATTAACTTTACTAAAGCAAGTTCATAGTATATTAGCGAACGGTCTCGATTGAAAAGAGTAATTAAGCAATACTTATGTTCATTATTTCGAAGTATAAACAAAACAAAAAAAAAAAAAGTTTGATCATTCAAGCGATATCTTAATCATATGTTTTTTTTTTTAAATCTAAACTTTTATTTTGTTTTTAAATCTTCTCCTGCCTTCGTAAATATCATTTGCATAACCAGTCTGTTCATTATTAATGGAGTAGCCAAAGACACAGAGAAGCATTCGGAGTACCATTGAAAAAGTGAACGTTCACTCCTGGTTATGTAAAATGAGTGGGCGGTTCAAGAAATTTCTGATAGGGCAAGAACGAAAAGCCATGTCACGTGGGCCGTAGACGAATTCCTTCTTCATCCAGAGATCTCCGACATCTTGAGAAAACTTATTTTAAAGATAGACAGCGTGATAACAAACTACTTAGATGGATGAGATAAATCCACAGAGACTAAAGGGAGGAAGCAACGAAAAAGAACATTTTTTTTAATAATTCCTATTTATCTTTAACTAGTATTAGACACTCTAGTGATCTCACATTTTTTAAATGTATTAATACACGAACTTAAGATATTTGATATGTGATGACTGAAATCTTGTGCACAACCTTCAGAGCAGGATGCGGCCAGTGGCGTAGCAAAAGGGGTATTCTCCCAAAAATTCATTAACAACTAAAGTTCAAAATGATTTAGTTTAAGGAATTCGAGCAAACAAGATTTTTTATTTAAAACAAAACAATGGATCAAAGGACTGCAATCTTGACCAAGAATTTTAGGAATGATAAAAAAAATGCATCAAAAAATTCCGATCTTGGCCAATAATTAGTTCCTGGATCAGGGGCCAAAAATTTTTTTGAACAGACCCTAAATCGAGATTCCGTATTTTCTACGGAATAACCATATCATACTGAGTTAAGTGATAGTTTGGGTATGGCTACACTATATATAGTTCTCGATATATATAAGGCATACAAGAAAATGTTTGATTGAATGAAATATATTGGATATTTTTGTTCTGAAATATATTGGATCTTTTCTTAAAAAAAGAAAAAAAAAGAAAAAGAAAAAAAGAAAAAAGAAAAAAGTTTAGTGTGGTGGTCCGTAGTTTGTATTTTCTCATTAATTTTGCAATATATATTTATATGAATGTTATTGCAGTTTATTCAAGCCTACTTGACTTACAATCGGAAAAAATTTAATTCAATGTATTTAGCTTGAATTTGGATGGTTTTGTAGTCCAGCTCTTGAGAAGGCGCGATATTATGGTGGGAAACGACCCATACCGTGTAAGTGGATCTTATATGATAATGTGTACGCCTTACAACTGTACCGCATTGAAGCCTTGGTCATGGATCCTAAACTGATAATTGATCGTGTATAAACCTACTTAGAGGACATTACGGAAGTTAGAGAAGAAAAATTTAGAGAAATTCAAAATGTGGTGTTGCAAGAAGATGGAGAAGATAAAATGGACAGGAAGAATAACAAACGAAGACGTTTTAAAACGAATAGGAGAGAAGGGGACACTTCTAGCCAACATCCTTCGTAAAAAGACCAATTGGATTGAACACGTCTTGCGAAGAAATTGTCTTCTTCACACCACCAGAGAAGGAAAGATGGAAGGGAAGCGAGGAGTAGGGAGAAGAAGAACACTACTGATCGATGAATTGAAAATTAGAAGAAAATATTGGGAGTTGAAAGAGGAAGCTGAAAATCGAAAAACATGAAAGAAACCCTTCCAGGCCCAAACTGAAAATTAAGAAAAAAACTCATTAGTCCCAGGACCTGTCAATAGGCATTATACTTTATAATAATAATAATAATAATAATAATAATAATAATAATAATAATAATAATAATAATAATAATAATAATAATAATAATAATAATAATAATAACCTAGTTATTGCATATATAAGCAAAACTTAAAAACTAAAAAAATGAAACTGCGTAAAAGATACTCTTAGTATTGTGGTGGAAATTATTTTTGAAACTATGCAAAAATGATGAAAAACGACTGGAAGCTTTTGAAATGTGGGCGTGGAGAAGAATGGAGAGAATTAGCTGAGTCAAGCGGGATACGAATGAGAGAATGTTAGAAATCTCGGGGGAGAAAAGAACAATTTTATAAATTTTTAAGAAGAGGAAGAGAAACTGATTGGGACATTGGCTAAGAAGGAACTGTAACATGAGGGACGTGTTAGAGAGTCTGGAGGCAAGAAAGAGAGGGAGGGAGCGAAGAAGATTGCAATTAATGGACGATATCAAAGCAGAAAAATCGTACGTGAAGACCAAGAGGTTAGCGGAAGACCGTGCAAGCATGGAAGTTTCTCAGTTGCAGCAAGTGACCTGCCAGTAATGGCAGAATACCTATGATGATGATGAATTGTTGTAAACCAAACAAACTTATTGTAAGGTAAAGGTTGGCAATATCATGATATAGACGGGCCTCGAAAAATCCTGGCTATGGTGACTTGAAATACAAGCCTGGAGGCTAACTTATTTAAGGTCAAAATGTGTAGAGCTAACGACACAATATTAACAGACGAAAATCATATTCACGAAGAAATTAAATGTCGACTAAAATCAGGGAATTCGTGTTGCTATTCGGTTCAAAATCTCTTGTTGTCGCGAATTCTGTCGAGAAATTTGAAGCTTAAAATATACAAAACGATAATCATCTCTGTTGTTCTGTATGGTTGCGAAACATGGTCGCTTACTCTGAGGGAAAAACATAGACTGAAAGTATTTGAGAACAAGATCCTGAGACGAATATTCGGACCCAAGAGGAACGGGAATGGGGAATGGCGGAAACTTCATAACGAGGAACTACATAATTTATACGGCTTACCCAACATTGTTAGGGTCGTCAAGTCTAGGAGGCTTAGGTGGGCGGGTCATGTAGCTAGAACGGAAGAAAGTAGAAACGCTTTCAAAGTCTTGATTGGAAGACCAATCGGAAAACGACCATTAGGAAGACCTAGGCGCAGATGGGAGGACAATATTAAGATGGATCTCGCAGAGATAGGAACACAAAGTAGAAACTGGATCCAATTGGCTAAGGATAGAAGTCAGTGGAGAGCTTTTGTGAACGCGGCATTAAACCTCCGGGCTCCATAGGCCATAGAGTTAGTTATTGTGCTGCCAAAATGTCTTGAGCCGTGGCAAAAATGTGAACTAAAGCTCACGCGTTGAGCCAATAAGGGTTCATCAGTTGCTAAGCGAGAGAGTCTTAGCGAAAGAGAGTGGAATTCTTTCAGCCGATAGCAGCGCCTGAAACGGAAGACTAGGTGTCAAGTCAAGAGCTATTTATCAAATTGAATTTGTATAATTATGGTGCCCGGTTTTCAATACTGGAGCGTAGGTTAGAAGAAAATTGCCGGTGCACTAGATATACATGTAGATAACACCACGATGTGTTATGTTAGCGGCTACCACTACACAACCACACGTAGGATGGAAGGTTTAGACGTTTCAACGTGTACACATACCTTCTAAGCAACAAGAAACATGCAAATTTTCTGACTCTCTATCGTGTCAACTGCTAATGTGATACATCACTGTGCAGGCCCACACTCAGAAATTTTTGCTGGGTAGGGTCCAAGATGGGGGGGGGGGGCATGTCTAATACTTCAAGCCACTACGTCTATATAGTATTGAACGGGTATTGTTCTGCACCCGAGAATACGATAAGTAATTGTAAGTACAGATGAATTGTAAGATTAAGTTTTCAGGCTTCATCAAACCCTGTTAAACAATTCTAGGGTTATTGAGAAAACGTAAAAGGTGTGTTGAGATAAGAGGTTTTGAGGGCGTCTGGACCCGGTAAAACCCTCCAGTGGGTACGAATTATAATTGTGTAATCTATATCGCAAAATTCCCAACATTTACCCTATTTATTATCACTATATCAGAAACTGGAGCCAGTTGACTAAGAACATAAGTCAATGGAGGTATTTTGTGAACGCGGCATTGAACCTGCGGATTCCATAGGCCATAGAGTTAATTGTTATCACTATATCTGCGGATTTATTATTTGTATATATATATATATATATATCTACAGGACTCTACTTTCTTGATTTGGACTATTTTAGAATACCCACCATCAGGGCCGGATTACGTGCACCGGAGCACGTGACCCCCCCCCCTTCGTTCTGAATATAGGCCTACACTATCTAAAATGAGAAACTGGCAGTGGAAATAGCAATACTTTCCTAAAATTTCATGTCATTTTTCAGTTTCGGGCTTAAAAGAAAGCGGTTTTGCTAAACGCAATAGTCTAAGTCAGTTCCTCATACACATCACAGATGCCTAAAGGCATTTAAAAAAATTAATTTGATTCAAATGTACTGATAGTTATTGGGGCAGCCCCCCACAGAAAATCCTGGATCCGGTCCTGCCCACCATACGACTGTTTTAATTCAAATATTGTCCCTGGCCGCGGTGTCTCAGCGGTATAGCGATCACCTCTGCTACACGGGGTCCTTGGTTCGATCCCAGCTATCGCTAAGTTAACTTTAGTGGGCAAAAGTTGTGTGTGTGGGTTTTCCCGTTTCTTCCCATCTTATTGATCCCACCATTTCATTCATTTCTCATCACCGCCTACTTTAGCCTAGTCGGCATAACCGTGGGATGTAAAACTAAAATGTTTCATTTTGTTTTCAAATATTGTTTCTCTCTGGAAGACACAAGAGATTTTTTTGTTCTTTATATTTACCTTAAGTAAGCTTTAAAAAAAAGTCACATCTTGAAATGTATTTAAATATTATTGGTACGAGTTCCCTGTGATATTATCTGATTCTCATCTCAGATCAGCATCTTAAGAAGCGAACAAATCTTTGAATCTTCATACTACCACGCAAATCAAGAACATATAAAAATGTAAATACAATTGTTGTAATACGGTCAATGATCCTGACGTACATCTTCTTCATAAAAAGAAAGTGCTCTTGTAAAATCATTAACTTCTCTACACTTAAAAAGCAAATAAAAAGTTCGTAACGTTAGCCTTGAGCTATTTCACTGGACGCCACGCTGAAGGGAAGTGTGAGGTAATTCGCTATTCAGCTGTTGACATGTCCGTGTTACTTTGACCTGGGGTGCAGTGGTTGACGAGTTGCACCGCTAGGTGGAAGCTCGTTCTAGCATTTCCCCCTGTCTCTGCCAGTCCTCTAGGAATAACATCGTAAATTCAACAGGTTCTTTGAACCTTCTCCAGGGGGCAGGACAGGGCAATTTAGTCCGTGGGGTTTTCCTATCTACTATCGTTTCTAAAAAAGAAAAAACTTCATCAATACCTCTTACTAATCGCAAAGAGAAAAATATACATTTTACATATGTGTGTATTTATGATAAAGAATTGGTGTACAATTACTTTCGGAATGTCCGTAGATAGTTATGTTTTCAGAAGGTACACTCCTGTCCAAAATTATTGTCGTATGTCTATAAATATGTTGTTGTAGGAATATAATTTGATAACTAACTCGCCCGGTATTTCCTATAATGTAGTATGTGTATAATGGGCCAAGACATGTATGTGGCAAATTTCATGTCAAAAGAGCAGTATATAAGAACAATAAAATGAAAATAAAACTTTATTGTCCATTTAGCAACATTTTGTTTTACTCATTCTAATTTTCGTATTTATAATTATTTTCCTATGAAATTTACCACAAATATACATTTCCCGATTATACACATAGTATCAGTATTAAAAGCAACCTGCAAAATCACTATCAAATTATAATCTTACAAGAAGATAGTTATAGATATGCGACAATCATTTTGGACATGATTGTACAATTATAAAACGGAAATTAAATCTTTGTTTTACAATCCATTTTTACGCCTTATAGGCTAGGGCAAAAATGAAATGAAATCTTCCAAATTAACGTCCCACGTTACGCCCGTTGAGCTAGGGGAGAAGGATGATTAATACAAGTGAATTATGGTGGACGAATTGGTGGAATGAGAATGTGGAAGGAAACAGGAGTACCCTGGATACGATGTTGTTCACCAAAAACGTACTTGGCCGGGAATTGAACCAGGGACCGCACCCACCAGAGGTAAGCGCTCTACGACTGAGTCACTGTCCCCCAATCTTTGAAATGGTTAATCAAAAATCCAATTTAAGAGGCCCTATCACTACGAAATTAAAATACCGCTAATTTTACAGTAATTGTGTGATATCTTCCAATAGATTAAATATAATCGAAAAGTGGAACAAGACCTCCCTAGGCAATTTATGTCACGTGAGATACTGTTATCACGACTCACTTATCTGCTTTCGATTTCCAACCATTTAGAAAATCGGCATTTGTTTTCGCGTTTCTAAATAACTACAAACGGAAAGCTACTAGATGACTCGTGATAACGGTAACTCATGCAAAATAACATTGTCTAGAGAGGTCTTGTTCCACTTTCCAATTATCTGTTATATATTTGAAGACATCATGTAATTACTGTAAAATTAGCGGTATTTTAATTTCGCAAGGTTTGTGGTGGACAACATCGCATCCGTGGGTTTTCACGGGGTATTTCCGTTTGCTTCCACATTCTCATTCCACTAATTCTTCCATCATCATTCACCTGGCGTAATCATTGTTTCTCTTAGCCTAAAAGACATCATCTGGGCCGTTAAATATTTCAATTAATATTTACTGTGTGCGTGAGTTCTCTTAGGAAACTCCCGTTTCCCCTCATTTTCTTCATTCCATCATTTCATTCATTTCTTATCATCACCGTCTCCTTTAGTCCAGCTGACATAACTGTGGGACGTAAAACTCCATGATTTCATTTCATTTTTTTTTAATTAATGTTTCTACGTTTGATTTTCTGTCCTGGAATCATAATCAATTGAAGTTACAATTGAAGGCTAAATCTTGGAGCTGAATTTTGAGATGAAGTCTTTGGTTTCGAGAGAATGGAAAGAAAGAAAAAAAAGAAAGAAATGAAGCGGAAAAACGAAAAGAAATAACAAAGAACTCGCGCAACAAGTTGGCTTTTTACTTGTTACGTCAATGACCTTGACGAGTACGCCCTCGCTCTGCACGTTCATAGCGAAATACCGACGTCACACATGTTGAGTAGCAAAAAAACTTACAAACGTCAATGATGAGCGACGCACGTTGCAGTGGTCTTATGACATTAAGAATTCAAAAACTATTTTTTTTTCACTCGTGACAAATGTCATAAAGATAATCAGATTCAACTGATTAAAGACGAACTTAAATTCTCTCTCTCTCTCTCTCTCCTCTCTAAAAAAACTAGTGACTGCGTCATGAAAACACCCCCTGGAAAAAAATACTCACAAGAGCTGATTTGTTTCTCTTAAGAATCTTCATCCCGGCGAAATTAAAATACCGGTAATTTTACAGTAATTATGTAATATCTTCAAATAGACAAAAGATAATCGAAATGTGGAACAAGAGCGCCCTAGACAATATTATATTACAGGAGAAACCGTTATCACGACTCACTTATATGCTTTTGATTTCGAGCCATTTTGATAATCGGCATTATTTTCGCGTTTCTAAACAGCTGAAAACGGAAAGCCGCTAGGTGACTTGTGATAACGGTACCTCACACAAAATAATATTGTCTAGGGCGCTCTTGTTTCATATTTCAATTATCTTTTATCTATTTGAAGATACCACATAATTACTGTAAAATTAGCGGTATTTTAATTTCGCCGGGATGAAGACTCTTAATACAATATTAAGATTTGGTATTATAGGGGATCTTTTTGATTTTTATTTTTAAATCGCGTTGGGTTGACAGTGGGGGCTCGAGCTTTTGTTTTGTGTCTTGTATATCACCGAGAATAAGAAGGACTGGCCCTACTACCAGTGACGTAACTAAGGGGAGCAAATGGGGCTTCTACCCCGAGCGCCGGATTGGGGGCACCAAACTGAGTAAATATTTATTTTCACTTTAAGGAAAGGAAAGTCATTTTGACAAACTAAAGATCATAAAAATTTTCCTCATAAACTTAACAAGACAAAAACGACTCACCAACCTTAGGATCGTGAGCAGAGAGCACAAGTTAGCTTCAAAACTATCTTTTGAGAATAACGTAAAAACATATGCAGCCAAAAGAGCCCGCAAAGTTAAATTTTAGTTCCAGCTTTTTGTGTTTTCATTTAACTTATCTTCATTTAAGAGATTTGTACAATGTTCGAGTATAATACTCAAGATAACAGCTTGACTGTTTGTCATAATTAAATATTCTATTCTAAAGCAACAGACAGTTGATTCATTCTACGCATATGCACATCCCGATATAATTCCAAAAACATTGGGATTTGCAATTATTATGATAAGACTATAATAATATGTCATGCATGCTACTCTCAGATTATTTAGGAATCAAATACTAATTAGTTTGGCCTTTTATTTTCTACTAAAAATTAAATTATGTATTGCAGTTTTCAAATCAAGCTTTACCACTTGAAGAAAAAATGGAATAGGAGAATTACTTTGGGATGCCAATTTCAGGTGTAGTTGGGGAGCGTTTTGGTTTGGTTGGTCAGGGGGGACGCTAAGGCGAGATCTTGCGCCGGGCGACAACTGGCCTAGTTGCATCGGTGTGCCTACTATTAATGTGAGCTGCCATTCACGACAGGGGGTTGTACAGACACCAGTCAAAATCAACCAACACACTATAGATAAGCTACACTTAATCTTCATGACTTTGAGGACTTATTGTACGTTTTGCATGACCCCTAAACCCCTAGAGGGCAAGAAAGTATTTTCATGCCTATGGTATATTTATTTTTCACTATACAAATTATTACCGTCTCAAGTTAATTCCTTATAGAGAATGTCAAAATCAAATTCATCAATAGCAAAAGAGAGAGAAAAAAATGTTACAAGATAATTGCATTACATAACATTGATATACTTGAATTTTTCACAGTGAAGTAAAATAAAATTTAGTTAACGTTATGGGCCTCAATTATACGAATCCCCAAGAGTTCGGCGACCATAGTTTGAAAATTGCTGGCATAGGGTTTTCACCACATTACCTCGCCTTAAACAGAGGTGGATTGCAATATGACGTCACTAGCCCCATCTTACAGCAAGTTTTGCCTAAAAGATAAGAAATTCCTCGTCTAGAAAACGAGACTCAATTCGAAATGAGCAAGGGCATTTTTAAATTCGAGATCATCTTTAACGCTTTGTCTATTCTGTTACTCTCCAAACTACGCCTCGGGCGCCAACACCGGCTTGCGAGCACCGCCTTTAGGCCTATACTTCGATTACCAAGGACAATTGACGTTTCGCGTAATTCCGCCGCTGCTTACAAAATGGTGCTGATGCTACAGCATGTCAGTATCATGAACTAACTAGGTTTTGACCCTTGAGAATTAGTGAAAAAGTCAGTGTGGCCTTTAGGTTAAAAAATTTGGAGACCTGTGGTCCTTTTTTTTTTCTTTTTTCATTTTCTGTTCCTTACAAGAAACATCACTTTCTATTGCGTTATGTGTACGAATGATAACTTCTCGCTTTCATACTACAGGGTGGCCCAAAAGTAGGCATACAAAACTGTACTGATCAGCTTATTGCATAATATGTTTTTACTTGTATCTTAAACTCGGAAGAGCCGAAGTAAATAAACCCACAAACTAGAATATTAATACTTGATCAATGCAGGGGTGTATACCTACTTTTGGGCCACCCTATATATATATATTCATATACACGATTTGTGGATCACTTGTTTCGCTAGTTGTAATCTTCATCAACAGGGTACAGTCAAATTGAATACTCCAGAAGCTTTACTTAATTTCGTGGAAGTTCATTTTATTTGTGGTTTCTTGGTGTGTAGGAAGATATTTCAACGAAACTGCTAGTAATTATTCCTTCTGACAAATATTACTAATTATAATTAACCAGATTACTGGCAATTTTGCTCACTAGGAATAGATGATTAGCTACTTTAGGCCATGTTGCTTGTAAATATAAATCCTGTAATTTGTATCCAAACATCCTGAACCATGAAGATATGTTTCAACTATAAGAACAAAGCAAAATATTCTAATAGGAATTCCTCAGTACTTGCCAATTAAAGGTTATTCAAGTGCTAGGTAATGAATAATTATCCATATTTGAATTTACTCTTACTAACAAGTGTGAAGCTATACAAAGATTACTTCTAAAAGTCATTTATGCTAATTCGTAATATTTCGCAGTCAAGCTAATAGTTGTCGCTCGCTACGTTAACTTCTATCTGACAACAAGAGATGTCGCTAGCGTGCAGGCAATTTGCAGGCAAGTTGAATGCTTGGGAGAATTTTTATTATAAAAGCAAGTAGCCTCGGTATTTGAGTTATGTTAATTCATAATGGTTCATAGTCAGGCTAATAGTTGTCGCTCGTTATGTTGACTTCTACCTGACATCAAGAGATGTCGCTAGCGTTCAGGTAACTCGAAGGCTTAGGATAATCGTTATTATAAAAGCAAGTTTCCTCACCTTTTGAGTTATGCTAATTCGGAATAGTTCAAAGTCAGGCTAATAGTTGTCAAGATTTATATAAATACTTGAATTGACAAATCACACAAAATACTCAAAAATAAACATGTAAAGACCTATGGCGACATAGGATAGTAATTCATATGATATAAAACTTCTATCATACTGACAATTGGATAATTTATGCATACATAACCCTCTCCCATGGAAAACCCTTCATTACTAATACACTTTAATAATTTCATTTTTAATTTCAGATTCTCTTTTTTAATGCCAAATACTAAAAGTTTTTTTTTAATAGTTACAATATTCTTATATATCGTCAGTCTAATGCCAAAACCGCGAATGTGGAAATTTTGTTATTTTTACCTAAGTGCAGTTTCATGTTATTTGGGGTACATCGATTCCAATATCAAAGTTCCATTTGTGAAATATGAATATATTAGAAGTTATCGTAAATTCCTAAAACAAGTACTTAAGTCTATATACTGATTTTTCAGAGTAAGTTGAATATTAAAATGCTTATAACTCAAAATCAAATTTAGCACATTCGCGGTTTTGGCATTGGATCGACGATATTGGAGTATCAATCAAGGTGTACTACATGAAATAAGCAGGTAATTTCTAAGATTTTGAAATGCAATAAATAAATCAGATCAATTTTACCATGAATTATATCATTAGATCTCGTAAAAGGATAGTAAATTAAATTTCAAAAGAGTAGCATATTATTACTGTTACGTGGGACACGGTGGCTTAGTGGTAGAGATCTTACCTGTGGTGCGTGGGATCTCTGGTTCGATCACCAGCCATGCACAAGTTTGTGGAGGACAACATCATGTTTCGCACATCCTCATTCCAACGATCCTTCCCTTATGATCCATTTGTCTTACTCATTCATCTTCTTTAGTTTAAAAAGCATAATCATGGACGTTAAACTGAAAGATTTTATTTTTTTCAATTTTATCGAATACTACGCATGATAATTTACCCACCACTCATTTTGTTCAATACGAGGTTATATCGATTGTTATTATTGATCTTTGGATTATAATGAAACAATCAATAAATAAAGTTTAAGAGTTAATCTTACTTCTTGGGCTATTTCTCATTACCCATAATATCTATTGTCATCTTCTTGGTGTCATAATGAAAACTTGATAACCTCAATGACTTCAGTTATCAGTTATGAGTTTCATTTTAATAAGTGACGTGGTTATCAGTTATTAGATCCATTTTAACACGTAGCGTAGTTATCAGTTATTAGTTTCAGGTGGTATGTTTGTCAGTTATCAGTTTCATTTTAATAGTTGGCAAAGTCATCAGTTACCAGTTTCGTTTTAATAGATAGGGTGGATATAAATTATCAGTTTAATTTTAATAGGTGGCGTAGTTATTAGTTATCAGTTTTCAGTTTCACTTTAATAGTTGGCGTTCTTATCAGTTATCAGTTTTATTTTAATACGCGTCGTCAGTATGAGTTTCATTTTAATAGGTGGTGTGGTTAGCAGTTATCTGTTTCATTTTAACAGGTGGCACGATTATCCGTTATCAGTTATTAGTATCATTATAATCTGTGGCGTGGCTATCAGTTATCACTTTCATTTTAATAAGTGGCGTGTTTATCAGTTATCACTTTCATTTTAATAGGTGGAATAGTTATCAGTTTTGTTTGATAAATGACATGGTTATCAGTTATCATATTCATTTTAATACGTGACGTGGTTATCAGTTATTAGTTTCATGTTGTGTGGTTGTCAGTTATCAGTTATCGGTTTCATTTTAATAGTTGGCGTGGTTATTAGTTATCGGCTTTCAATTCCATTTTAATAGGTGGCGTTGTTATCAGTTATCAGTTTCATTTTAATAGGCGCCGTCGTTATGAGTTTCATTTTAATAGGTGGCATGATTATCAGTTATCAGTTTCATTTTAATATCTGGCATGACTATCAGTTATCAGTTTAATTTTAATAAGTACGTGGTTTTCAGTTATCAGTTTCATTTTAATAGGTGGCGTAGTTATCAGTTTCATTTAAATAAGTGGCGTGGTTATAAGTTTCATTTTAATGAATGGCATGGTTATCGGTTATCAGATTCATTTTAATACGTGACGTGGCTGTCAGTTATTATATCAATTTCAGGTGGTGTGGTTGTCAGTTATCAGTTATCAGTTTAATTTCAATAGGTGGCGGGTTATAGGTGCGTGATTATCATATCTCACAATTTTTAGTATTAAAAAATTCCTCTGAAATGCGCATGATGATTTACATTCGTTCATATTTATTTATCTCATCACAAACATTTTTTTCTTTCGTTCATTGCTAGTAATAATAATGTAAGATTTACTTAGTATCAAATATCAAAGTAAAACACAATTTTTAAATCAATAAGTAATCACCAACAAAAGTGATTACTTTTACTTTCTTCATCCATATGGAAGAGAACACAGGTTTAGGTCTGTGTTCGTGTCCCGATAGGTCAGTTCTTCGCAAAAATGAAATTTCATCCCATCTCTTGTTGATGAGTGCACAGAGGAAGTTTGTGATAGCTAAAACAAAAGCCTGTCAACTTCTTTTTCGTCAAGAATAACAATCCGGGTCTGGGAGATTGACCCCTGGGAGAAGGAGCGGATGTTGTTGAAGATGCAGACAGCTACAAGATATCGCCTCTAGCAAGTCGATAGGACCAATAACGTATGCCCGCGAAGAAGAACACATTCCCACGGTCAATGCCGTGCGGCTCATGAAACCCGTTATGTCATCAAACCACTTTTTGAGATTTAAAAACAGCAAAAACGTCAGGAGAAATTTTGCTAAGAATTGTGTCATTTCTCTAGTTATGATTAACACCAGGACAGGAAAAAGATCGTCCACACCCACTAACAACATACCCACACACAATAACACCAAGAGTAAGACAGAATGATACACTCGGAACATGTAGAGATGTTTCCATTAACGCTGTAACCGGTTTACACTGTCATTACCAAGACAAAGTGTATACATTGGTATGGTAATCATCTATTTTCGCAAATAAAATAAAAGTCTGCTTATTTTACGGCTTTTTTCATTTTTGTTGACTTCCTGTATACTGCACGTTTCACTGAAAAATCTATGTTTTTTGTTTTGTTTTGTTTTGTTTTCAGAAGCAACTAAGAATCACTTTCTGAAAAGAAATGGCAAGGACCTAAACATATTTCTTCTGCATTTCAGTACAACTTTTCATCGGCTAACGCAAATACTGAGAAATATAGCAAATTCCATTGGTTTATGTTTTAGCATTGCAAACTATAAAGGTAACCAAGAGGGTTCTGTCGCTTTTTCAGCCACCACCTTTGTACATCGATCTGTCACCTAAGAGGTATCTGGAGGATCAAAAAAAGTCCCCATCAGCATTGACTACCTTCTGCCATCGTTCTGGAAGGCCATGGATTCCATCGCGGTAGAACTTGGTGGGCCGTGAAGCGAAGATACCAAGTGCATGTTGTACCTTTATTAGGGATTAAACTGGTGTCCTCTAAGATAATTATCCAAGGAAAGGAACAGGTGATAATCGGACGGTGCAACGTCCGGGAAATATGGCGGATGCAATACTCAGTTGATATAGTCCCTGTTTCTCACATGTCTGGCCACTGTTAGCCTCAATTGCTGCCTAAAGAGCTTTACTTTGTACATACGTCGATCTTCTGACACGTAGTGCGTCTTCGAGTGTTTCATCACCGTCCTTAAACTTGTTAAACCCCCGCTGCACTATCCGCGTAGTCACGATATTCTCACCAAAGACCTGGCATATCTTCCGTCCTGCTGCAGCGGCGTTTGACCCAGGTTTGAACTCGTACAGCATACACGCGCTTATGACGCTCTGTGGAGGTCTCATGTTCAGTTTGTCCTTACGGAAGTTCACGGTGTAACTGAACTGTCACAATCAGGTGGTATGTTGGATATACCCACACCAACAACTGACCTTCGTCTTATCTCCATTCGCGTACAACTCATGATGTGAGAGCCAATTGAAGACATACCTCCGAAAAAAGCGACGAAACTTTCTTGGTTACCTTTATAATTTTGGCGAATGCTGTGGGGAACTTTCACAACAACCAAGTTATTCGCCAACAGATAAGAAAGCATGGTGGTTTATTGATATAGTGCTCGCCTATGACGCGAACGTTCCCTGACATATAATTTACCGTGGTATATCACAGACATGTAAGTTTCTGTTGGACAAAAACATTTTCCTGGGTTTTCTCCCATTTCCTCACAAGTTTTCATTCTACTAATTATTTTAAGGCTCACCCAGTTTCATTAATCATAACCTCCCTTGTCTAAAGGGTATACTCGTGGTACGTTAAACTAAAATATTTCATTTTCATTTTTTTTAAAGAATAAAGTGCATGCTTTACGGTGGCAAATACAGTAATTGTGAAGCTCTGAAGAAAATATACAGCAGAGTGGGTCAAAACTAAATATTTTCATTTCTTTAAATAAACCTGTAGTAGATTTTTTTAAAATCGAATTACGTATGCTTGCAAACTTTCGGCATTCACCAGATTTTAACTTCAAACATGTTCACTTCCTAAGTTTGGAGGAATATACACACGAGGGTTCGTGAAAATCGGATAAGTTTTAGTAATATTGCAAGAATTACACGATGGAAAGAATAGTTTACATTCGGAGACAATTTGGAATGGATACCAACATCGAGAAGTTGAGGGGGCGCGGTGGCTCAGTGGTAGAGCGTTCACCTCTGGTGCTTGGGGTCCCGGGTTCGATCCCAGCCCCGCCAAGTGAACTTTGTGGTGGACAAACACCGTGCTCGTGTGTTTTCTCAGGGTTCTCCTGTTTCCTCTCACCTTCTTCACACCACCATTTCACTCATCTCTCATCATCACCGTCTCCTTTAGCCTAACCGGCATAAACGTGGGACGTAAAACTGAAAGATTTCATTTCATTTTCGAGAAGTTGAAAGTCATGAGAATATCCCATGGAACAAAGAAAGTTGAAGGTGGTTGATCATTTTATTTATTTGGAAAGTCTTTGGGAAGAGACTGTTATTGCACTAAAGAGATCAGGACAAGAAGAACATTCAACAAGAAAAGATCACTCCAAACTAGCAGATTTTAAAAAAGCACTAACTAGCTAACTAACTCTATGGCCTATGGAATCTGAAGATTCAATGCCGCGTTCACAGAAGCTCTCCATTGATTTCTATCCTTAGACAACTGGATTAAGTTTCTACTTTGTATTCGCATTTCTGCGAGATTCGTCTTAATATTGTACTCCCATCTGAACCTAGGTCTACCTAATGGACATTTTCCGATAGACTTTCAGTTAAAACTTTGAAATCGCTCCTACTTTCTTCCATTCTGGCTACATGACCTGGCCACCTGAGTTTTCTAGACTTAATGACCCTAACAATATTTGGTAAACGGTATTACTTACAGTTTATGTTCCTCGTTATGAAGTTTCCGCCATTCCTGATTCTCGTTCCTTTTGGGTCCGAATATTCGTCTCAGAATCTCGTAATTTATAATTGTACTAAGGGAGAATCTGGTCATGTGCTATATGTGGAGTACTGCATTATATAGTTCAGAGACTTGGATAATACGGAAGCTATATTTAGAGAACTTTGGAATGTTGCGTTGGAGAAAAATGACATGAAATGAAGTAATAAAATTTTACGTTTCACGTACCAAATTTCACAAAATTAAATCCCCACGTTAAGCGGGTTTGCATATCCAGGCTCCTAACTATGAAAACATTTACGCTCAGTCCAACCTCAATCATTTCAAGAATTCAACCTGTTTTACGTATGTTATTAGGACATAATATCGATTGTGATTTATTCTAAAAACACTTTTATACATTGCAAGAGCTGTAACGTCCAAATATTTACTGAGAACTCATAGTCGTATCGGAATAAACAAAAGCGAGTATGGAACAGTAAACTTCTATAACAAAAGGCAAAAGAAGATGTGGAAAGGCATACTAAACGGTCGAGTGGTTTGGGTCGATACCCTATCAATCACATGTTTGTGAGTTCAAACCCGGTAGCAAGTTGTTTCTTTTTTAAGTGTCTTCCTATTTTCATCCGGAGGCTGAAAATATTTCTTTGAGTAACTCATTGAAAACTTCTTTTGTTTGAAATTCGATTAGAACGGAACATTATATGAATTGCGAATCTTAAATCCCTAGCTATAAAAAATGAAGTATACTCACTACTCTATTATCCTCTGATTTGTAACGAAAAACTATTTATAAACAATGGTGACTTCAGAAAATTATCCTCGGGGGGAATTTCAATATGCGGGTGGAGGGCAAACATTGGTAGTCCACATTGAGCACGATCGAATATATGGTCCTGAAGGCGGAAATTTCTTAGCCCGAAAGGGGTCTCAAATTCTCCCTCAGATCACGTCCTGAAAGCATCATTGCTTAAAAGCTTTTCTTTACAAATATAATATTACACTTGTTTCTCATTCTACATTTAGAATTGGTAAATTCATAACTTATTGAGGATTATAATAAAGGCATAAAAATTACAATACCAATCATGTATAAATTATCCTGTAAGTTACCAACTTTGGGTCAGATTAAAACTCAAATATTTGTTTTCGGATTGCACTTAGAAGTAAGTCCTCTCTATATAATCCTGATTGGAAAGCCATGTTTAACACTAATTAATTAATCAATATTTATACGAATATTTTTTTTTATTTTACTATTTTTACTCTTCAATAGTATATACACCATTTCCAAAATCAAAATCTCGAAAATGTATATTGTACGAGTGCAGACTCGCAAATAAATGATTATTTATCATATATATTGGTCTCTATTGGAAATTCTATTTAATCGAATCCGACAAGAACACAGACAGAAACATCGAGAACAGGTGAAAAAAAAAGAGAGAGAGAAAAGCGTTGTACCCGACGGGGACTCAAAGTAAGTTCGAATGGTGCTTTACAAGCCGAACGCCTTAGACCACTCGGCTATGGTAACAACTAGTGATTATAATAAAGGCTTCGAGTAGTAGTTCTTATTACAGAATAACATTTTCTATTGCCTAAAATTTAAACCTAATTTACTTTGATATAATATATCTATTAATTTGTTACATGAACACGTTTTCGTTACTTTGATGAATGATGTATGTTGTTGATATAGATTCTATTACACGTTCTTTCGTAAATATTATAGAAAGTATCAGGGTTATTTATGATCTTTCATGGAAATTGACTGGCGCATGCGCAGTACACAGACAGTTCAATTGGAAGGCGAGGATGGAAACGCTAACACACTGTTAGAATGTTTCATCGCTGTGAAGTATAAAGAACAGCTAAAATGTATTTTACGCTTGTCATTGCGCAAAGAATCACCAGGTTAATGTTTGTCCAAGTTCTCACTAATCAACTGGACTCATGAAAAATAATTAATATTGTCATTACTGCACAATATGAAGAATAAAGAACGTATATTACACCACATTGTTCTCGAATTCGAACTTAGCTAAGGAAGGGACAATAAACAAAATGTGATTTATTCATTCGAATTGAGATAATTCAATGAAACTAGAAATTACACAATTAAAAGGAAAAATATCGTTAAAAAGACAATAATACTTTTATCCGAGATGTGAAATAAAGTTATTAATTAACTGAAATGAAAGTAATATTGGGCATGATATAGAGTAAGAAAAAAGTAAATGTATTCTTAGAAACGTTCAAAGTAAATTCACAAATACTTTTTGAAGATATACTACTCTTCCTTTACGTTTTAACGAACTATTAAGTAAACAAGCAAAGGAAAAGAATGAAGAACGAAAGTATTGCTCTTGAAAAAATAAATATAATAAATAAATGAAACTTAAATAAATGTTTACACAAAAAATAACACACTAGTACTTCGTGTAGTCACCTCCAGAGTCAGTGACTTCTTGAAGTCTGGAGGGGATACTATAGATACAAGTCTCGAGCAATACGACGGTGTGTCACGAAAATGTTGCCACACTTCCATAACATGATTTTGAAGAAACATTTGATATCTGTCTTCACGTCTCTCTTCCCATTCTTGCACCATGTAGGCCCACAGATGTTCAATTGGGTTCAAATCTGGGGATAGAGGGGGCCAGTCAATACAAATTAATTCTGGATGTTCACTTAGCCACTCTCGTGTTTGCCGGGAAGCTGTTGTCATGCATAAATATATATTCTTCCTGTTCGGGGAAGTTTCTTTCTAAGGACGGTAACAACGTATTTTCGAGGATATTAATGTAAACACTGCTGTTCATTCTCTCAGGCACCGCAACCAAATCTCCAGGACCAGCAGCCGTCATGTATCCCCAAAAGTGTGCTGATATTCGTCCTGAACAAGAAGTTCTGATAATATTTTGTTCAGCATACCTGGTTCCGCACGGTCTATACAATATAACTCTGCCTTGTTGGTTAGACTTGAAAACCTTCTCGTCGGTCCAGATGACTAAGTCTCAATATGACTGAGGTTGGGTTATGTTATTCTGTGCCCATTCCATTCGTCTGGCCTTGTGAGTATCAGTCAGGAGAGTCTTCCTAGCGGGTCTTGAACAGTGTAGACCAGCCCCCAATAATCTTCTTATTGTTTCGTGAGAACAATTATATTCTCTGGCTTTGTCCAAGAGGATTGACGTGTGGCATAGAGGTCTGTTGATTACTTCTGTAACTAAAGCTTGATCTTGAGCTGCAGTTGTCACTTTTGGTCTTCCACTTCTTGACCGAGACCTGAACCATTCACCACCTTCTTCATGTCGCTGAACCCATTTCTTGACCGTTTTCTTGTCACATCCCAGATCTCTAGCAATCTGAGGCACAGTTTGTCCCATTTTTGCTCGGTCTATGATTTCTCCTCTCAGAGCAACAGACAGTTCTCCACAACCTTTAGAACGAGGCATTTTGAGAACCTGTTAGAAATTTGCGTTCTGGCGTGTATGACAAATGTCGGTAAAGTGCATCTTTCTGTTTCTACTGCGCATGCACCAGTCAATTTTCATGAAAGATCATAAATAATCCTGACAATTGCTGTAATATTTATGAGCGAATACGTAATAGAACCTATATTAACAACATCATTCGTCAAAGTAAAGAATACCGTAAACATAAAACAATTTCAACAGACTATTACATCAGGCCAAAATAGGCTTAAACTTCAGAGAATACAAAATAAATTTCATACTGTAACAAAAGATTGAACATGAAACACGCTTACTATATTTTCAACTTGTCACATTAGCCGAGTGGACTAAGGCGTTCGGCTAGAGATTTTGAGACACCATTCAAGAGTAGTTAGAATCCCACCACAGTACAATTTGGTTTTACCTCTTCTTGACGTTTCTGTTTGTGATCCTGCCGGATTCTATTGAATATAATTCCGTAATACGCTAAAATATACGTAATATTTGAAGTTCTTAACCTGCCATTTTTACATTTTTCAAGCTCAATTGAGAAGAAAGAGGGAAAATGAAAGTACAAAGATTTACAATAATTACTTAGCATTTACTGTCATTGTAATTGTGGACATTATATTTATGAAAATGTATAATGAACTAAAAATATATTTAGTAGGTCACATGTCTCCATTTTTCCATTCTAACTTGAAAGTTACAGTTTAGGCGGTGACATGTCGAAGACCCAGGGGGTTGAGGGGGTTGTAACCCCTCCCATTGAAACTTTTATATTCTATTGAAATAAAAAGTGTTTCAGTTTATAATCTTGGAAAAGCAACAATCACTGTGTGTGGAGGACGGTTTATTTATACTACGATTTATCACTTCCAAATGTGTAGAAGAATTGACTGGATATTGTGTATAATCATTCAAGAAATACAAGACAACGAAGGGACTTAATAAACCCTTCACGCCACCTAAGGAGGACAAAGTGCGTCCCGCCGTCCCTCGGTTGGGAACTACTGCTTGCGAGGGAAACATTCTAACAGTGTGTTAGCGTTTCCATCCTCGCCTTCCAATTGAACTGTCTGTGTACTGCGCATGCGCCACTCAATTTCCATAAAAGATCATAAATAACCCTGATATTTTCTATAATATTTACGAAAGAACGTGTAATAGAATCTATATCAACAACACACATCATTCATCAAAGTAACGAAAACGTTCATCAAACAAATTAATAGATATATTATATCAAAGTAAATTAGGTTTAAATTTTAGGCAATAGAAAATGTTATTCTGTAATAAGAACTACTACTCGAAGCCTTTGCTGCTTTCACTAGTTGTTACCATAGCCGAGTGGTCTAAGGCGTTCGGCTTGTAAAGCACCATTCGAACTTGCTTCGAGTCCCCGTCGGGTACAACGCTTTTTTCTCTCTTTTTTTTCACCTGTTCTCGATATTTCTGTCTGTGTTCCTGTCGGATTCGATTATATAGAATTTCCAATAGAGACCAATATATATGATAAATAATCATTTATTTGCGAGTCTGCACTCGTACAATATACATTTTCGAGATTTTGATTTTGGAAATGAAGTGTATATACTATTGAAGAGTAAAAATAGTAAAATAAAAAAAATATTCGTATAAATATTGATTAATTAATTAGTGTTAAACATGGCTTTCCAATCAGGATTATATAGAGAGGACTTACTTCTAAGTGCAATCCGAAAACAAATATTTGAGTTTTAATCTGACCCAAAGTTGGTAACTTACAGGATAATTTATACATGATTGGTATTGTTATTTTTATGCTTTTATTATAATCCTCTATAAGTTATGATTTTACCAATTCTAAATGTAGAACGAGAAACAAGTGTAATATTATATTTGTTACGAAAAGCTTTTAAGCAATGATGCTTTCAGGACGTGATCTGAGGGAGAATTTGAGACCCCTCTCGAGCTAAGAAATTTCCGCCTTCAGGACCATATATTCGATCGTGCTCGATGTGGACTACCAATGTTTGCCCTCCACCTGCATATTGAAATTCCCCCCGAGGATAATTTTCTGAAGTCACCACTGTTTATAAATAGTTTTTCGTTACAAATCAGAGGATAATAGAGTAGCGAGTATACTTCATTTTTTTAGCTATGGATTTAAGATTCGCAATTCATATAATGTTCCGTTCTAATCGAATTTGAAACAAAAGAAGTTTTCAATGAGTTACTCAAAGAAATATTTTCAGCCTCCGGATGAAAATAGGAAGACACTTAAAAAAGAAACACCTTGCTACCGGGTTTGAACTCACAAACATGTGATTGATAGTGTATCGACCCAAACCACTCGACCGTTTTGTATGTCTTTGTACATCTTCTTTTGCCTTTTGTTATAGCAGTTTACTGTTCCATACTCGCTTTTGTTTATTCCGATACGACTATGAGTTCTCAGTAAATATTTGGACGTTACAGCTCTTGCAATGTATAAAAGTGTTTTTAGAATAAATCACAATCGATATTATGTCCTAATAACATACGTAAAACAGGTTGAATTCGTGAAATGATTGAGGTTGGACTGAGCGTAAATGTTTTCATAGTTAGGAGCCTGGATATGCAAACCCGCTTAACGTGGGGATTTAATTTTGTGAAATTTGGTACATGTCCACCACAAAGCTCAGTTGGTGCGAGCTGGGATCGAACTAAGGACTCCATGCAAATGTAGCGTTGGAGGAAGATGGAGAGGATGAAATGGACGGAAAGAAAATGAAATGAAATTTTTGAGTTTTACGTCCCACGGTTATGCCGGTTAGGCTAAAGGAGACGGCGATGATGAGTAATGAATGAAATGGTGGAATGAAGAAAGTGGGAGAAAACGGGAGAACCCCGAGAAAATCCATGCACATGGCATATGTCCACCGCAAAGTTCACTTGGCGGAAAGAGTAACAAACGAAGTTATTTTAAAACGAGTAGGAGAGAAGAAAATACTCTTGACCAGTATCCTTTGTAGGAAAGGCAACTGGATTGAGAAGTAATTGCCTTTTTCATACCGCCATAGATCCATGATTTGTGAAATAGAAGAACTTTAAAGTTAAAGAAGGAAACTGAAAAGCAAGAAACGTGGAAGAAACATTTCCAGATCCCAATCTAAGGAAATATAAAGAATCTTGTATTAGTTCCAGAGCATGTCAGCAGGCAGAATACTTAATAACAAGACAGAAATGCATGGAACTGAAGAAGTTCGCGCGGACCACGAGGGATTAGTGGTTGTGCGCTCACATCTGGTGAAAGAGTTCCATTGTTCGATTCCAGCTCCTTCCAAGTAGACTTTGTGATGCACAAATGCCGTGTGCGTGGATTTTCTCGAGGTTCTCCCGTTTCAATCTACTTTCGTTCTTCCATTATTATCACACATTTCGCCATCGCTATCTCCCTTAGCCTCGTAACATAATCGTGGGACGTTGAAAAAGTTCCCTTTTATAGTACTAAAGTGTTGCTTCATATATTTCGAATAAAAATTTGTGTGATCTAAGAATTAGATACTGAAGTGAAATACATTAGTTTTAAACTAAATGTTGTACACAATAGGGTGATGTGTGGACTAGACGAATGAAATAAAAGCTGTGACGTAACGTTTCCGTGTGGTAAAGAGAATTTGCTAAGCAGGCGCGCTACAATCGGAGCAGGCGAAACATACAGTGAATGGGACTCTCTTCTTTCGTGCATAAGCGTGATGCGAGTGTGTACAAAGACGCGGCAACGTTGCAACGCTCTCATTTCCTAACAGTGTGTCAAGGCAACTCTGGGCGCTGCCTGCAAACGCCGTAAACGCTATCCCTAAACACAGTGGTTTTGTGCAATGTACGTGAAATCAAAATAATGTTCTTTCTCCTTCCTTTTTTTTTTACGAGGGGAAGTCAAAAAGTAAAGGGACCTCAGAAAAGTTACACTTATTCTAATGATAGAAAACTGAAACATACATTATTTTTTCTATATAATCTCCCTGCACTTCATCGCACTTTTCCCAACGTTTCACAAGTCTCTTTTTTTTTCGTCGAAAAAACAAAGTTTTTTGGTTGCACCTGTAACCAATTTTGCACCGCATCAATGACTAGCTGATGGTTGACGTTCAAATTTCTTAACTCCTGGCCGTGATTTTGTCCACTGTCATTCGTGTTTTCCATCATCATACTCTCAATGACTTTCAAATTGTTCTCAGTCATTGACGTCGATGGCCTGTCCGATCTTTCCTCGTCAGATAAAGAAGTTCTTCCCTGTTTGAAAAGCTCTATCCATTAGTAGATTTTGTTTCGAGATAAACAGGTGTCACCGTACTGCGCTGGCTTTCGACGAATAATTTCCTCAAGCTTATCACTTTCCGCAATTAAAAACGAATCACTGCCCTCATTTCCTCCTTGGTGCAGATCGACAGTGCAGCTGCCATGTTTTACGGCCTGCTACACTCCAACGACTAACGAGGAAATAAGAGCGACACGTTAGATGGAAGTGTTGCAAACGACATTAATTCAGCGCTGGATACTAGCAGTGTTACCAAACTAGTGCGAAAAATTGCGTCCCTTTACTTTTTGACTTCTCCTCGTATTAAAACATCCATCAATTTCAATCCAGACCAACAGGAGTAATTTGTAACATTCAAGAAAACACATTAGTTAGTTCATGGAAATTAAATTTTTGTAAACAAGGTTGCCTTGAAATACGTCCTTTAACTTAGCGGTAAATTTGTTCCCTTTCCCTCACATGATGTAAACCAAAAATACTAGGAAAGTTTCAGAGAAATCATTGGTAATGTTTAGTGCAAAGTGGGTAAGCTTTAGGGAAGTTATGATTAACACACTTTCATACGATTGAGGAAAGTTACAATCTTCCCTTTGGCTTGCTTCTCCCGCTGGTCCAGAAGTTAACCTGCGTCCTTTGGTGCACGGAGTCCAGCTTTCGATTCCTATAGGAGAGCGCATTACAGTGGCTTCAGATTCACTTTAAATTGTAGGTCCACGTCTCATATAGCTTCGGTACTGAAAGAAACACTACATTCCAATCCAACGAACCAACTAACCTTTGACTAATTCTTATCACAACGAAAGGTCTCTAATCTCAAACAAAATATATTTTGTCTCTCACGAAAAAAGAAAAGAAAGACATATTTTACGAAATTTTTTAGAACACTCTTTCTCATTTCATTCGTGGTAAGGCTGAAATTTAAAAACACTACCTCATTGTTAATCAATTTCAACTCCTAAGAGTAGATATGATTAGAAAAAAAAATATTAAAATCAATATCTTTCTCTCTCTCTCTCTCTCTTTTTTTTTTTTTTGAACGTTATCGAGGAAGATGTTGTCCTACTTGCGACAGTCTTATGTGCGACAGGAACTGTTAACTGTCCTATGTGCGACTGATTCGATCTCTTAACTGGCCGTTGAGTCGTCGATTCGTCCATGCTAAGATAATGGAAGAAGACAGATTTCCCACTTTTTTAACTTGTTTCACGCTAGTGTGATTTAGAACCTAACAAAATGTACTTTGAGAAATTTACGTACGCCTACCTAGATGTCCCATTTCTTTCAGAAGTTTCACAATTACAAGAAACGTACACCCTTAACATTCTTATTGCTTAATCATAGCTTTCAGATGTAACCTTATCCTTACATTCATAAGTATAAAGCATTATTTAATAAGCATTGTATGCGAGTATTAATAACAAACTATTTAAAACAAATATGATGTATATTTTTCCTTAACTACCCCTCACACTTTACCCAGGCTTGGGACTGGCAATATTTTAAAACTGTTTTTCTCGTGTTATTCAGAGAGTCTTAGGAAGGCTAAAAAGTAGATAATTGGCGAAACTGTTACACGTTTCGCCAATTAAGTTTTCGAAAATAAAATAGGCTGCTTTGCTTAGTAATTAGATTAGAGTTAAATTAAGTACAGAAAGCAGAGCTTTTGAAGAAAGGGGATATTACAATTGGATTTTCAATAATTAATTGCATAGGAATATACTTTTCATGGCGAAATATTCCTACTGTCTCGTTAACTTATTGGATGTATTTTATGTCAGATCTAACTCAAAATTAAGATAAGCTTTATTTGCATTCACAGTACAGAGTGGTCCAGAAGCGGGCATACCCACTTTTAATTTCAACATTATAGTGTTAATTATGGTAGAATGTCTGTACACAGTTACCTTAAAGTCTTAAGAGTCTTAAGAGTCATAAGCATCGGTAGGTATGATCACCATCCATGTCGTAACACAGCTGAATTCTGCTCCAAATTCTCGCAGAAGTTTTGCAGAGATACTTCGGAGTCACGAGAGTGAAGGCGTGTTCCACAGCTGCTCGTAATTCCTGCGTTGTGTGATATCGAGTGTTTCTTACTTGTTGCTTTATGAAACCCCAGAGAGCATTGTCTGGTGTTGTCAGATCGGGACTTCTTGGAGATATGGTGTCGTCAGATATGGAATTCGATCACACATTGTTGATTACTCCTACTTCACTTCAAATAACTGTTACCAAGCAGAAAACAGCAGAAAACAAATGAACATGACTAGCAATGTTACCAGACAATGCCAATCAATGTTACCAAACAAATATGGGTAAAACATAAAGCCGCCAGAAAACACCAATTAGGGATACGCCCACTTCCGGACCACGCTGTAGAGGGAAAATATATTTCAGGAACAGTACTTTTTCATAGCAAGGTTGTTTGGATGCTAATAACGCCAGGGCAAACAAATTTTACGAGAGGGAATCATATCATAATCCATCATCTCAATGTAAATAAATAGGTCGTTCATAGGACAGATAACAGTTCCTGTCGCTAATAGGACTGTCGCTTCTAGGACTAATTCATCGAGGAACATACATCTCTTTAATCGTTAGATAGATTCATAACTCAGTAGGAGGTAAATTCACTCTTAATTCTTGACTGATTTTAATTACAGACAATAGAAATTTTACATTTAAAAATCTGAAACAAAATATATGTTTTATTGTACAAAAATCTACTCTTTTTAACAAAAATCATCACGAAACATATATTTTAAAGTTGAGATAAATTCATTTTTATTACAAATTTGTTGTAAGCCTAAACTTTAGGGATGATTAGCAAATGTCAATATTTATCGACAAATCTTTACTTTTAGTTCCATTATTTAAATAAGTAGTACAGTTATATATATACAGGGTGTTTCAAAACAACACCAACAAGGTTTGGAAGGTGGTTTCTGACACCAAGATAAGATAAAAAGTATAGACCAACCTGGATGAACAAATGGTTCCTTTCAGAGTTATAGGCTCCCGAAAACATGAAAAAAATGAACTTTAAAGGTCAATAGTTCCATAACTATGGGACCTACCGTATTCGGGTCAAGACCTCACTTATGAACTAGTACGTAATCTATCCAAATGTCCATGTTTCAGAATCCTGTGGTACATCCGCAACAACTTTTATAGAGATAGTTGGTAAGTACTTCAAATTATATGCCCGTAGCCAAACTACCTCTACAAAAATTGTTGCGAGAGTACCACACGATTCTGAAACATTGATATTTGAATAGGGCACATATTAGTTCCTAAGTGAAGTCTCGACCCGAATACAGTAGGTCCCATAGTTTTGAACTATGGACCTTTAAAATTCATTTTTTCATGTTTTCGGCAGCCTGTAACTCTGAAAGGAAGCATTTGTGCACCTAGGTTGGTCTATACTTTTTGTCTTATCTTGGTGTCAGGAATCGCCTCCCAAATGATTTCGGCGTTGTTTTGAAACACCCTGTATATTCATATGATATTTATCAGAGCTAAACTCTTGTCGACTCGAGTATAAGAAAGTATAAGTAGTCAGAGCTCTTCGTGCTTACACTACCTTGCTTATGCTCTAAGTATGATTCTAGTTAAGTAAGTTTCAGTATTTAATAGTGTTGCCACGAGACGAGACGAGACGAGACGAGACTTCAGGCTGTCTCGTCTCGTCTCGTACAAAGCGTGTCTCGTCTCGAAAAAATGTGCTCGTCCCGTCTCGTGTCTCGTCTCGAGAGGTTCTGTCCCGTCTCGTCTCGTCTCGTCTTGTTTGTCTAGTTTTGTCTCGTCTTGTCTCGTCTTGTCTCGTAAAAATATAGCAGCATACCATGGGAACGAAAGTAAAATGTAGCAGGCTGCACCATGCTAATCAAGATACAACTAACAAGGGAAGAGAGGGAGATTATATATCGAAGTGGAAGATGGTTTATATACCAATCGAAAGCACTAATGACGCCTATTACAAAACTGTAATAAAAATTTTCCGAATGCGTATACTGTGCGAGTTATATGAATATACAGGGTGTCCAGAAAATCCATTTCCACTCCTTGAAATCGCAAACGATGAGACAGATGCTAAAACTGGAAAACACGTTTTTGATAATTATAAAAGTACAATGTATCAAAGCAAACATTGTTGTCCCAGGGCCACCCGCAGAGTCCCAGGCGAGATCCAACTCAAAAATTACAAAAGGTAAGGAGGTCAAGTAGTATATCGTTCGAAACTTCTTAGGAAATGAAAGAAGACGAACAAGTCCCAACTTTTTAAAATTACCCTGTGCAAAATGGCGGCCGGTCAAACTGTCAGCAAAAACGTCATTGTAGAGTCTATGGCCGCCCTCCAAAGAAAGAAAAAAACTGAAACGGTAAGACAGATGTCAAAAAAGAAAAAGATGTGTGTCATCTTTTCAAAAGTACAATGATTGAAAGTAAAAATGTTTGTCCCAGGGTCCTCACAAGGTTCCAGACGGGGTCCTACTCAAAATTTTCAAATGGCAAATATGGTCAAATAAAGCTGTTGAGAAATAAAAGAACACGGAACAAGTCTCGATCCTCTAAAATTACCCTGTGTAAAATGGCGGCCGGTCAAAATGTACATCTTCATTTCGATTTTCTGAGCACGTTCACTTTCCATTTTGCAATCGGCACTTGTTTTCATTCTGAGACATTTGTACGTATTTACTCTTCCTGGTGCACGGAATTCTTTCGTTTGAAACATTTTATAATTGATAAACCAGATAACGAGCATAAGTACCACTGTTGTGCAGTCATAAACATAAATAAGTAGAGGTAAGAGTCTTTACTTCTGATGGCTCCAACCTCTACTTATTTATGTTCGTGGAAGTACATTATATGTTAACTAGTCAGTTCTATACTCAAAGATGTCAAATGTTGTCGTTTCTTTTCTTTATGCCTTAATTTGCTTTTATTTTATTATTTTTTCTTTATTTAGATATTATTGGGCTCAAAGAGCAGAATCTCACAGTAGGGGCATTTCCTTTCTTTCCGTTGAGTACAAGAAATAAAGTGAAAATAAACTAAAACCCGATTACAGAAAGAACAACTAAAATGCAAGATGTTTGCACAGTATTATCGTAGAGCGTCCATACTTGTTCTTTCTGCTTTCATTTAATAACAGCTTTAAACGATGTGCTACTTGACCTCCCTTGCCATTTGAACAATTTGAACATGACTCCACCTGGGACATTGTGGAGAACCCAGAGACAAATATTTTTACTTCCAATCATTGTACTTTTGAAATGATGACACACATGTTTTCCTGTTTTGACATCTGCCTCACCGTTTCAGGATTTTTTTGGGGGTGGCCATCGACTTTACAATGACCACCCCCATTTTGCTGACAGTTTGACCGGCCGCCATTTTGCACAAGGTAATTTTAGAGTATTGAGACTTGTTCCGTCTTCTTTCATTTCCCAAGAAGTTTCGAACGGTATGCTACTTGACCCCCTTACCTTTTGTAATTTTTGAGTTGGACCCCGCCCAGTACACTGCGGGTGGCCTTGTGACAAGAATGTTTGCTTTGATACGTTGTAGTCTTAAAATGATCAAACACATGTTTTCGAGTTTTGGCATCTGTCTTATCGTTTGCGATTTCAAGGGGTGGTAACGGATTATCTGGACACTCTATATATCCATATAACTCGCATAGTATATGCATTCGGAAAATTTTTATTACAGTTTTGTAATAGGCTTCATTAGTGCTTTCGATTGGTATATAAACCATCTTCCACTTCGATATATAATCTCCCTCTCTTCCCTTGTAAGTTACAAGTATTACCCAGAACACACAAGACAAGAAATGTCACGGTAGCTACACCGTGAAGCCTTCACCTCTGGTGTATGTGGTAGTCGGTTCGATCTCGGTTAGTGCCATGTGAGCTTTATGGTGGACAAACATTGAATGTGTGTGGGGACCGCGGTGGCTCAGTGGTAGAGCGTTCACCTCTGGTGCTTGCGGTCTCGGGTTCGATCCCAGCCCCGCCAAGTGAACTTTGTGGTGGACAAACACCGTGTGCGTGGGTTTTCTCGGGGTTCTCCCGTTTCCTCCCACTTTCTTCATTCCACCATTTCATTCATTACTCATCATCACTGTCTCCTTTAGCCTAGCCGGCATAACCGTGGAACGTAAAACTCAAAGATTTCATTTCATTTCATTTTTCGAATGTGTGTGTTTTCTCGAAGTTGTCTAGTATCCTACCACTTTCTTCATTCCACTAATTTTCCCATCATCATCCATTCGGCCAAAGTTGCCTAAAGGTCTTAAAAATAAATTAAAATAAGCTCACAAGGCAAGGACAAATAGTTTACAAGATAATATATCTCTGCTGTTAGTTGTCTGAGGCTTCTCGACCCTGGCTTCTTTTTTTTTTTTTCATTCTAAAACATCGAAATTTGTTTCACCAGTTTCAATACACGAATATACAGTAAATTGCTCATAGGTACGTCGAAGATGAAGACACTGATGTTAAATAATGTTTACACGACAAGCAAAGTTCAATGTAAAGGTGTCATCATCCCCGACACTATCGTATACTATCAACCCACTTGCTTTATAGTGTCTGTATATATATATATATATATATATATATATATATATATATATATATATATATATATATATATATATATATATATATATATATATACAGAGAGAGAGAGAGAGATGGAAAGATACAGATATGTGTGTACACTTTGATTTCATATATTCCAGCCTTTAGGTTTCACAGTGTTAACCCATAACAATCCAAAAACTACTTTCCATTTTAGCATATATAGAATTGTTGCAATTATTTTTTTTTTTAAAAAAGCTCGGAACCAAATAATTTTTTTGAGTAATGGAAATTATTTGATTGAAATTTTATATGTTACTGCACACTAAGCTCTACTTAAAGTGCCATAGTAATGGGAGCTGAACGACACATCGGACGAAAGAATGCTTGGGGCCAGTCTTCATCTCCATGGTTCAAATCTGTTCCCATAACCGCGGGGTGTGTGCTACTATGTGGTGCTTGCCCCGTTTGTGTAACAAACTCATGACAGTACACCCAGATTAGCTAATGGCTAAAAAAAAGTTGATTTTTGGGTGGCCATTTTGGATTAAAGTTCCTTATATTGTCGGGATCTATTCGCAATCATACAACGTACATCTTCATACCAAGCCGAGCGGTCTGCGGCGATAGACCATCGCCTTGAAGGCCCCGGGTTGAGTCCCGGAAGGGTCATGTGTATGGATTTTAACAACTTTTGTTTTTTCGTACTGTGTCAGGGGGGGGGGGAATCGTACGGGATAAAAGGATTTCAGTCTGAAAAAAATGGAGATAATATCCTCCCCAGAATACTTTCATGGGAGTAAGGAATTAGTAAAAATATAGGATATACATGTTATAGCAGGTTTAAAAATATGGTTTGGGTATCCTATTTCTTTTCTGTTAATTATATTCTTCAATGTTCGAATTTTGATCATTCTCATGATATTTTCTGCTTTCAACGGAGTTCCATGAATATTATACCAAATGTTCTTTACACTTATCAAGTTCGAGAGGTTTAGTGCGCCTGTAAGAAACAATTTCTGAAGATAATTCAGGTCCTAATGAATATTATTCACTAGGAAAGGGAAGTATTCCCCTCCTCTCGAAGCAGAGGGCAATTTCGCACTCTGGTCAGATCAAACATTTCCGCGTAACAAAACGAAGGTCCCCCTGTAAAACTTCTTTACCTAAAGTGTTATTATTAGTATCATAAATTTGCTGAAAGCAAACAATTTGAAGGGTTCGTCGATAATATCTTTGCTTCTTTTGTCGTCCGCCCGCCTTCCAAACGAAGAGGTGAATTTTACAACATGACTGCTGTATAATAAGCGAGCGATGGTAAAAGTGTGTTTTTATGTGTGTGTGTATGTGTGTGTGTGTGTGTGTGTGTGTGTGAGAGAGAGAGAGAGAGAGAGAGAGAGGGAGAGAGAAGACAAAATTTTAGTTGCAAGATGACATACTTCAATTGCCGTTTTCGGTTCATATAGCAAAAAGAATACCGCCACCAGAGAATAAAGACAAGTGTAGACCTTACCCAGTTTTCAAATTGAATAGATGGTGGTGGTAGTTCGGTTTCTTGACCTTGTAAAAATCTTCCCTGTCTTTGATTTTGTTTGTCATCATTCCAGCCAGAAATAAAAAAAAAGAGAATTCCTCAGTTTACAGCAAGGGGAATTGGGGACAAGACATTAAGGATGATATTCCTGGAAGCTCATGTATCACGATTGTTTCATTCAATAGACAGAGGACACTTTTCTATGAAGGCTTTTCAACATGTTTTCTCACAAAGGGGATTTTCCTTTTGCAATCTATATGACCACTGGCAATTTCAATCTTGGCCATTCCCGCCAGCGTTTTCATTTTCGAGACACGAGACGAGACGAGACATTTCACGAGACGTCCCGTCCCGTCTCGTGTCTCGTCTCGTTTTCGAGACGGGAAAAGTAGTCTGTCTCATCTCGTGTCTCGTCTAAGAGGGTTCTGTCCCGTCTCGTGTCTCGTCCCGTTTACGAGACGAGACGAGACGAGACACGAGAAATGTCTCATCTCGTGGCAACACTAGTATTAAAATATCGCAAAATACGAATTGTTTCTAACAGTGGGAATACCTTTTCAAAGCAGTTATGTTAGTAAAAATAAAATAAAGTGTTCTTCATGGGTACACTATCTGATGGGGATGTACAGAGTTAAAGGAGGTACTCATTAGTTTTAGAATGACGATCTCTCTCGAAAGTAATAAACATAAGGCATGTGAAAATAATGAATGTCACTTTAAAAAGTACTAACACAATACCCGTTCTTTGTGCAAGGAGAATACCTTTCATTTTAGACATAAAGGGTAATGGAGGCTGACTTTGGATGAAAACCAAATCGGAATGTTACTGTTCGTCCCAGCGACTCAGAAAACTATTGTAATCGACGGTAATATTGACCATTTTCGACCATTTTTATATATCTCCCCCACCTCCCCCTCCCCTAAGTTGTACCGTCAAAATGAAATAATAAAAGCTATTCCAGTCTCGAACCTCGTCTATGTTGAAAATTTGATCAAGATAAGTCGGGCGGTTCAAGAGATATTGTCACAAACATAGCCTTAAATACTATCCCTGGCCCGAGTCTCATCAATTGAAAATTTGATCGAAATCGGTCTGGTGGTTCAGGAGGTATAAAGTCACAAACATAGTCACTTTCAATTTTACATATTAGATTTATAAATATATGCATCAGAAGTTTTATTTTTTTTTCTAATATAGGACTGTGATTGAAAATTGATAACTAAATATGTTCACTATAATTCTGCTTTATTCAAAGGCGCAAGACAGAAGCAATCACGCATACATGTAAGAAGTATCAATAAAAGCCAATTTGTGTAGGAAGCGCCTGACCAGGAATTATTGTTCAAACGCAATAAAAAAAGAATAACACTCAAATTATCACGCTTCTCCCGAAGCAATCCACCAATTTCCATGCCAATCAGAGAAGCATGAGTTGATCTGCTCCCAGAGAAAAACGTGCACGGTTTCTGGTCACGGAAACAACTTCCTTCCCTGCAACATACTCTGTTTGGATTCATTCATAAGTTTTTCTCCTTTGTACCTGAACCTTTAATCTCATCGTTCATTCACAGAAGCTGGCGATGACGTCAGCAATTACTTAGAAAGAACAAAATTAATACTGAGTTGTATTTCAACCTTAGTTGATTTCTTTCGTATCTCCTCAAGATAATTTGGAGCAGTAAAGGCATACTTTTTAGGAGAGGACATAAAAGCTTTAGGCTAGCTAACATAATCTATATAAAAAATAAAATGGTACAATTTTAGAAAATTCTTGTAATACTAAATCCTATTAATTATTGAATTATTATAGAAGGAAAAGCCATGGTGATTGGAACGAAGGGGTCTGTGTCAAATATAAAAGTAGGAGAGGAGAAAATGGAACAAGTGAATAGTTTTCGATACCTGGGTAGTATTCTTAGTAATGACATGAAATGCGAACGTGAAATAAAAGCAAGGAGAGGAATGGCGAAAGAAGCCTTTAAAAGAAAGAAAAGTCTGTTTTGTGGGACCTTGAACAAAGAGTTGAGAAAAAGACTCATAAAATGCTTCGTGTGGAGTGTTGTACTGTATGGGGCGGAAACGTGGACATTACGTAAAGGTGACGAAAATCGACTGGAAGCCTTCGAAATGTGGGTGTGGAGAAGAATGGAAAGAATTAGTTGGGTCGAGCGGAAAACGAATGAGAGAGTGTTAGAAATGGTGGGTGAGAAAAGAACACTTCTAGATATTATTAGGAAGAAGAAGAGAAACTGGTTGGGACATTGCCTAAGAAGAGATTGTATCATGAGGGACATCCTAGAGGGTATGGTGGCGGGAAAGAGAGGGAGGGGGCGAAGGAGTTTACAATTGATGGATGATATTAAAACAGAAAGATCATACGCGAAGACGAAAAGGTTAGCGGAGGACCGTGGAGCATGGAAGCTTCTCAGTTGCGGCAAGTGACCTGCCAATAAAGGCAGAATACCTATGATGATGATAGAAGGAAACGTAATGAATGAAAGCGTGAATGCATTTTTAAAACTTTCTTCGTGATCTTGTTTGAACTGGGATGCATTGACTCTCAGAAGTGAAATTTAATTCGTCGGATTAGGAATCATGTTGCGGGGCGGATAGAACCTGTCAGCGAACCACGTCTAGCCCGAAGACCGGATGCAATCTACCAGGGGACCACGCTTGGCCCGCAGGCCGGATAGAACCTACCAGGTGACTACGTATGGTTCTCAGGCAGGATAGAACCTATTAGGGGACAACGTCTGGCCTACAGACCGGATATAATCTACTAAGGAACCACGTCTGGCCCGCAAGCTGGATAGAAAATATCAGGGAACCATATCTGGTCCTCAGGCCAGAGAGAACCTATCGGGGAACCACGTCATGCCCGCAGACAGGATAGAATCTATTAGGGCACCAGGTCTGGCTCTTAGGCCGGATAGAACCTATCAAGTGACTACGTCTGGCTCGCAGGCAGGAAAGAACCTATTAGGAGATCACGTCTGGCCCACAAACGGGATATAACCTACAAGGGGACCACGTCTGGCCCGCAAGCTGGATAGAATCTATCAGGAGATCATGTATGGTCCGCAGGCCGTAGAGAACCTATCAGGAGATCACGTCTGGCCTGCAGGACAAATAGAACCTAACAGGGAACCACGTCTGGCCCTCACACCGGATAGAATCTATTAGGGCACCACGTCTGTCCCGCCAGCTATAGTTTACCCAACACTGATTTAGAGTTTAGGTAGTAGTCTCCAGCTATCTTTCAATCTACTCTTATATAAATGCCACTCAGATATTTACCCAGCTTATGTAAAATTGTTACCTAGGATAACCTAGAGATAAGCTTTGTTATTATCGTTCTTGGTTGAAATTTCACGTCTCTTTTCAGCACCGAAACTGTATAAGACAGGGTCTAACTGTTTAAAGTGAATATGAACCACTGCTCTGATTTGTAGCCGACACAAATACTCCACAGAGAGTTTAACATCTGAGCACACACAAAGAAATCATGCACTAGGCCACAAAGGGGCACTCAGATGAAGCGCGTTGCTGACACTTGTATGTGCCTAAGTTAAGAAAGTTTTTAACCTTCTCATCGACGTGGGGTACCTTGGTATATTCTAAATCAGCATATCTCACCGCACCTCCTTGGAAGGGTGTTAGCAATCTATCAACAGCCCTAGAATTCATAGGAGATTTGGTACTGAACTGCAACAAATCATTGTAACTAACTAACTAACTCTATGGTCTATAGAACCTGGAGGATCAACGCCGCATTCACAAATGCTCTCCATTGACTTCTGTCCTTAGCCAACTGGATCCACTTTCTACTTTGTATTTCTATTTCTGTGAGATTCATTCTAATAATGTCCTTCCATCTACGCCTAGGCCTTTCTAATGATCGTTTTCGATTGGATTTCCAGTTAAAATTTTGAAAGCGTTCCCACTTTCTTCCATTCTGGTATATGATCTGCCAGCTGAGGCTCTTAGATTAGATGATCCTAACAATGTTTGGTAAACCGTATACATTATGTAGTTCCTCGTCATGAAGTTTTCGCCATTCCCCATTCCCGTTTCTCTTGGGTCCAAATATTCGTCTCAGAATCTTGTTCTCAGACACTTTCAGTCTACGTTCTTCCCTCAGACTTAAACAAACATGTTTCATAACCATATAAGACAACAAGCATGTAATATGCCATTACAGTCTAATGATATTATGTTCTTAATAGGAGGGTGCCCGAAATTTTTTGCACCGACTGTACTTGATGTTTAACAAAAAATTTCTGGCTGTTCATATTATTCGTAGTTTTGTTTGTTATTCTATTTCAAATTAACATGGAAAAACTGTAAAAAATTCATTAGGAATTATAGTTTTGGGAATCAATACCTTTATTTATATTTTAAAATAGTTATAAGTCTTGCATATGTATATGTAAATGGATTATTACAATTCTTACGGTGTCAGTGCTATCTGAAAATATAGATCCACTATTGGACGGAACTTCCCAGATCAAATAACCAATCTAAAATTCGACAGAATTTTCAGGACCACCCTTCACCTGTCTTTTAGATACCTAGGTCCTTCTAAAATCTAGTTTAATTCAGATTTTACCAAATTTTATTCGTTTCAAAGCCCCACCGCCAAAATGCTTAGTTTTGATTGGCTGATAAACCCACGCTATGATATTAGGGCGCAATTATTCCATTCCATGCCGAGAATTCCACTGAAGACGCCGGATTCGGATCTTCTCGATCAAAAAGTCGAAAAGGGAGCTAGAAAGCTGCAAACAAGGTAACATTTGGATTTCATTAACACCTAAAATCGTTGGAAGTCTAAAGGAGCCAGAAACTATTAAATTCCATAGTAAAAACTGAACTAAAAAGCTGAAATAGGAAGTGCAGTATAGTAACGCCATGTTGTGCAGATATAGTTCGTGATGGACCGAATTCAGGATAGTGTGTGCATTTAATCTCCTTTCCCAAACCCAGTTCGCAGTTCAGTGAATCGAATAGTTAAATTTCCCTCTTGCCCCTCCTGAATCAGTGTAGGTTCGGTCAGACCTGTCCGTTCAGTAATCTGTTTATGTATTTGGTCTAGGAATTAATTCGTGCGGGCGGACAAGAGATGGCGCAACGAACGGAGCGTCCCACAGTTCCGTGTATACACACATGTGTTGCAAACCCCTGTCATCGCGTATCGTTCGTAGTATAGGGCAGTGGATTAAAGCGTCAACAACACCAGTTTGTAGTTAAGTGAACATGGCGCAATTTGTGCCTGATAAAGTGTTTTTGCGGGGTGTCCTGCTGCATTACTTTAACATGCAGAAAAGTGCGACTGAAAGTCATCGTATTTTGGTGGAAGTATATGGTGACCATGCTCTAGCTGAGCGAACGTGTCAGAAGTGGTTTGCACGGTTTAGAAGTGGTGATTTCGGCTTGGCAGACCAAGAGCGAGCTGGACAGCCAAAAAAATTTCAAGACGAAGAATTGACAGCATTGCTCGAGCAGGATTCGTGTCAAACGCAGGAACAACTTGCAGCAGCATTAGGCGTTGATCAAACAACAGTCTCCAAACGCTTGAAAGCCATGGGAATGATTCAAAAGATGTCACATTGGGTTCCACATGAATTGAAAGACAGAGACGTTGAAAGACGAAAAACCATTTGCGAATTGCTGCTTCAACGACAGAGCAGAAAGGGGTTTCTGTATCGAATTATTACGGGTGATGAGAAGTGGATCCATTACGAGAACCCTAAACGAAAAAAGGCCTGGGTGAAACCAGGTGAACCAGGTCCATCACAACCAAAACGAGATATTCACTGTGCAAAGGTTATGCTGTGCATATGGTGGGATATGAAAGGTGTGGTGTACTATGAGCTGCTGCAACCGGGTGAAACTATGAATGGAGAACGTTATCGACGACAATTAATGCGTTTGAAGCAAGCTCTGGCCAGAACACGACCAGGATGGGAGAACAGACATGATAAACTTATTGTTCAACATGATAACGCTCGCCCACATGTCGCAAAACCGGTCAAAACCTATTTAGAAAATGTCGGATGGGAAGTTTTACCCCACCCGCCGTATTCACCAGACGTTGCTCCTTCGGACTACTACTTGTTCGATTGCATGAACAACGATTTGATTGGACAGCGGTTTACTTCTTCAGAAGATATCGAAACATCTGTCTCTGACTGGATCGCTTCCAAGGATGAGGACTTCTTTCGCCACGGAATCCGTACATTGCCTGACGATGGGCGAAAGTGGTGGCTAGCGATGGAAAATGTTTTTCTTAAGGTATTTATGTATTTTGTGTTTGTACTACAGCTTCAATGTGTGCGTACCAACCGCACGAATTAATTCCTAGACCAAATAGGTAGTGAGTGATTTCTTTTTTACATACATGGCGGTATTTAATTTTGTTGTAGTTAGAATAGTAATCACAATGTACGTGTAAATTTACAATAAGGGCTCCTATCTGACTCTCAAATTGGGAGTACGGCTTCCAGCGGAATGAGTTGAACATGTAGTTTGTTCCGGGTTCCTGCCCCTTCAGGGCAGGGGTCCTATTGTTAGCTAATACTTCGATATGTCCCCTCAGGGCATTGATTAAATAGGTTGAGTAACGAATGTGATTCAGTGAAAACAAGGGCCAGTTGGCCCTGTCCCTTTCTTTCCTTTTCCTTTCATAGAGCCGATTTAAAATGGTAAAATATGAATGTTTTCTGTGTATATTTATTAGTATAACATGTATTAATGATAGTGATGATTGGTGTGTATTGGCATGATGTGTCTTGTAGTTTGAGTAGTATGTGTATATTTGTAATGTAGTATCAGTGGTAGTGGTAGTTAAGTGATGAAAGAGTGTGTGAGATAATTAAATATGGACAGTGTAGTATTTACTATGCGATAAATTTTTATTACTCCGTCATTAAGTGAACTCATACACAATATTTAATAGTGAACTTAATATAAGTATAATAATTCCGTGTACAAGGTCACATTCAGTTGTTCAAGGGTTGATTATATCGTCGCTAGCCCTAGTGTCAAAAGTCAGTACTAACCGCCATTCTTCCGTCGAGGTGCTTAGTGATTTAGTTTTCATGAAATTGACCTTTCTTTCCGAAATAAAACCTAGAAGGTATAATTCACAGCCCATATGAATGTACAGTTAGGTCAAGTGACCCAAAATTAATATATTCTGAAAGTTTCAACATTCTGCATAGTCTAGAAATCGAGATATTTAAGTAAATAAACAATACGTAATTTTTTAACAGAAGTCGGGCGATATGATGCTAGTTCTTCGCTTTGGAATTATATTAGATGTTCATTTTTCTTCGTGGCTGCAGAAGTTCATTGTTACTGCAGAATTTTATAAACATTAAATATTATCGCGGATAATTCTATTTTCAGTGAACATACGTAGGATTTTTTTTTGTTCTTAATAAAGCTACCGAGTATTACATAGTATTGTGTGTGGGATGAAAGAGTCTTGAGTTCGAGTGAGGTTGTCGTGCGGTGATCGGAATGGGAAATGTTTGTAGTGACTATAGATTTTAAAGTGTTATGATGAAATGTGTAAATAGGCTGGGCGTAGATAGAGGAAACAGGGTGTTTGTAGAATATAGCGTCGTGGCAAATGAATATTAATGTGAATATGAATATTAATAAGTATATGAATATTGTAGTAAATGAATATAGAAGATAGGACACCCATATAGTTTAAAATATATAGTAGCCCAGTGAATACTTCGCCGTGTGTTGATATATAGATATTGAATAGATACGTGTAACTACAAACATCTCAGGTTCTGACCCCTGCACTATAATATCACGCGGACCGGAGGGCGATATATAGTCGGACTACGGTAATACTTTGTAGTTTTATGTGTTATAATAATAATCAACCATAGTAATACCATCTGATAGAAGGGGTAGCATCATATAATCGTTGACTAGACATATTGAATAATAAATTATGAAAAGACAATAGTAGTTATACAACAGGGCTGTAGTGAATTATATTTTCTGGTCGGTTTTAAAATAGAATATCCTGCTCCGTGAGATTTTTTTTCCCACGTTACCTACTCGGGCTAGCTTACAATGTTCATGGAGGCGACAGCTCTGACATGGTTACAGAATCAAAACAATTAATTATTGAAATTTATTTTCGCGTACCCGGATGTCGACCCCTAGTCCCCTTAAGTATTTTCATTTCTTTTCTTAGTTTAATTAGACGAGGGAAATTAATGACATCCCAGACTGTGGCGTGTCTGCGCAGGGTAGCTATCGGTGAGGTTTGGCAATAGAAATCACCGATCCAAAATTCAGTTTATTTAATTTTTTTTTATTTCGGCAAATCATTAGTTAGGGATATCTTAGATAATACTTCTATTCTAGTTTCATTACTGTCCTCGAACCTTCTTAGTTTTTCTAAGGGGTCGAATATTTTTTTTTACTTAGAGATTTCAAAATTGGGGACGCAGTTACCTGGTCCCTTTCCCCCTCTCCTTTTATCCTGCTGGTCTGGGCCGGATACGGGGATCGGATTTCAATCTTACAAGCAAACTCTTGTGGGATTGGGATCTGATGGACACAGAACTTGCATCCTTGGCAGCAGGGCGCCCCTTGAGTCTACGTATTTGAGTAGACCACCCTTTTTGGCATGTTAAGAATATTTTGGCTATGGATTTTGTTGAGAGCGAAATTCGACCTCTATCTTTGTAGCGTTAGTTATTTCTCACTTAAGTCTTTGGCGCCCCTATTCTTCGTCTTCCTTCTTCTCTATCTCTCTCTCTGTCTTCATTTCTTCAAGTTTTTTTTTGTAATTTCAACCTCCCCCCCCAAGATTTTGAACTTGTTACTTACGATTTATTTAACGTACAACTCTGATGTGAAATTACCAGCTGAGACGTTGCAAGACACGATTCATGAATGGAGTAGATAATGATCGGGTCCTCCATCACATTTTGACCTATCGCTGAAATGAACAAAGACTTCGTAGTTGACGACACTTCAATTACGTTCTTTCACCGTCGTTCCTCTTAAGTTCTTTTTAATCCGTTGGTCACTTTCCTTTCTGTTTTGATTTTCGATTACTTTGTAGTTAACCTGGGCCCAGAAATTGTATTTTAGGTTATCTAGTTATATCTTTAGAAATGCTCTGTGCTACGTGCCTACCTTCCAAAGTTTTTTTTCCCTTCATGATTTAAACACGAATTGATTATATAAAAGTGAAAAATTTATAGATGCGCGGTATCAGGTAGAAAAGCGATTTTCTTTTTTCATATGTAATGTCGGAAGTCATTTGTTTTGGGACAATGTTTGCAACCTTGTAAAAATTTTATTATTGGGGTGATTAATTTAAATGTGTGCGCATTTATTGAATAATAAATATATATATATAGAGAGAGAGAGAGAGAAATGAATACGTCGAGATGTATATGTAATTAGTATGTGAATATGATTTTAAAGTAAAAGTATGATATTAAATGTGTTATGAATATATGTAAGAGCGCTCGTGTCTGTCCCCCTAAACGTGTATTGGTTGCTATAGTTTACCAGTAAGTTCTCCGACGAATGTAAGAATGTAGATTTTGTTAAGAATACCGCCGTGCACTTAAGTAATTTTCTTTTTCTGTTGAATAAATGTAAATGATACCTTATGTAATTATGTAATGGCATGTATTGGAAAGTAACGGCAGGTCTAAACGTAACTCACATCATAACGCATATTATCCCTGAACTACCAACCTAAAACCATTGTGGAAAGTGCACCTTGAATCCTTCTCACCTTCATATGTATCCTGTGACTTGACCAGTTTTTTTTTTAATCCTCAATTTGAACCTTTATACTCCGTACACCTGTGGAAGATCGTTTTTTAAAAAAAAAAATCCGAACCAAGTATACATATATACCAAAGTGATCTAAAGGAAAGGTCTCATGACGTGTCCCAGTGTTGAATAAATAACTTAAAACTATCCAATTAATAAGTTTGGAAATGGACCGTCTAAGAGGAGAAACATCCTCTGGCGAAAGTGATTTTTCGAAATCCCTAGATTGGTATAGACGTAGCAGTGTGCGATTGCAGATATAAACTGTTAAAAGTTATAAACCAAGTATAGACGACGAATGGTTTTGTAAACCAATAGATATATATATACATATAGAGATATATATAAACACGAACGAAGTTAAATGGAGCGAAATGTTCTGGACACTACGAGTAGTGCGTGATTTGTGATTTGAACGCTCAAAATCATTAATATCTTATTACCCAATGTGAGGTAGAGACTCATATAAGTTCTAATCCACCAAAAGGTTTTTTTTTTCTTTTCTCTTTGTCCAATTTTTTTTTAAAAGTGAAATAAGTGTCTTATTTGCGTATGTCGCAAATCATAATTTGGCTTTAGCATGCCTAAGATATGATACATGTAATTATTATTTTTTCTTTCTTTTTCATTTGTCAATATGATTGAATATATAAAAATTTACTAAAATATAACTCTTTGTATTCTATTGATATATAACCAAGAACTTGTGCTTTTAATATTTTCTTCATAATTATTTGTTTGTCTTTTTTTTCCACTATGAATGTAATAAACTATTTGTACCTTTGTAGTTAGTTGGTTTCCTTTAAACATATATACACTGTCCTGAGTGAGTGAGCGTGTGAATGCATGATAGATTTAATATAAGTAATTTTAGTGATATCATTTGTTGTATTAACATCTATAATATATGTGTCGTGTTTTAATATATGTGTTAAGGTAAATAACCTAGGTCATGAAGGACCGCTACTAATGGTTTAAATCGGCTCTAGGAGTGAAACAAAAATAGCAGGATGAGCCTAAATACGACATCTTTCTTCCAGGAAGTTGAGACTCCTATTGATACGATACATAAATTTATATTGAGTTGATAAGTTTGATTTTTTTTTTTCTTGGCTAATTCATATGTGTGGTCGATCCTAGAGAACAGAGTCCAGATGCTGGATGGAAATCAATTACCGGTTGGAATAACAGTACAAAGAATTAAATTTCACTTTTCTCATTCCCAGGTCTAGGTCTGGGCAACCCCATGATCGTGGTGCCTGGAGCTAGGTCTGGGTGGTATGAGGGAACATGTGTCTATTTCGAAGCATTCCAAAATTGATTAGTCGTTAATAACATTTAGAATGATTCATCTTTCAACGACTTTCCCGACCTTTTACTATATTTCCGGAATTATCCAGTAATCTGTTTCTCATTAAAATACCCTATTTCTTTTCTTTCTTCTTTTCCTACCTCCTTCTTTTACCCTTCTACTTTCTTCTCTTTCTTTCCTATTTCTGAATGAAAGAAAACGGAGTCATGACAGAGTAGTCGCTATTTGCACGGTCAATAAGTTGTTTCGATGAGTTTTCTTCGGGAGTCCGATATGGAGTAATTAACGATAACAAGAAAGTTTATTGAAATTTACTGTATTGGAAAATAATCATGACTTCAATTAGTAGATGATGTTTCGTAAATCGTCCTCGTTAAAGAGAATTAATTTTAGCGACTCCTCTACATTAGCGCTCTTTTCTTCGTTTACTTTCAATATTGGCTAACCGTGACAGGACCTGTTGCCCTGGAAACGGCGGTTTCTATGGCAACGGACAACGTTTTCTTTCAAGCATGATTATAGTTGTATGTATTTAAGCTTTAAATCCCTCGACAGAATTCGCGACTACAAAAGATTTTGAACTGTATAATAACACGAATTCCCTGCTTTTAGTCGACATTTAATTTCTTAGTGAATCTGGTTTTAGTCTGTTAACATTGACCCTAGATAAATGAAAGTATCTACTTTGTCAAAAGTATTAACATAAAGATTAACCATTAAGTGCCTAGATCAGTGGTTCTCAAACTTATTGTTACCGCGACCCACATTAAATAATGAAAAGTATTTTGTGGCCTACCTACTTTTAACCAAATACACATTAACATTCTATATAATGGTGGTGTATTTGAAAGCAATTACATTTTGTAAATTATGTCTTTAATTCCAGTTCGTTCAATAACAGTCCATATGACTGAGTAACATGAAATTTATTTGAAGATGTTGTGAACACTTCGATATCAATCAGTGACGAACGAGCAAGTGTTATGTAAATTTCTCTCTCAATAATTGTATCATACGAAATTGTACGCATGCACCGAAAGGGCTAAAAGTGTTTCCATAAAAAGGCAACACAGAGCTAAAACTACTCCCGACGGAATGCCGAACCCCGTGACAAATTTTGACTCACACACTCTCTTTTCATTATTATCCAGCATCTCTACTGATTGTATAACAGAGCAGAGATCTGAGTAACCACATACCTTTTACCTCATTAAGAAACGCTTCCAATTTCCATTTTTTGAATAGTACTTCACAATATATTTTTCTGCATCAAAATAAAATCTTCATAAAAACAGGAGAAACTTATCTCGACCCACTAAAAAACGGTCTGCGACCCACCAATGGGTCGTGACTCACACCTTGAGAAACACTGACCCGACTACGATAGGTCCCATAGTTTTGGAGCTATAGACCTTTAAATTTCATTTTTTTTTAATGTTTTCGGCAGCCTATAACTCCGAAAGAAAACATTTGTGCACCCAGGTTGGTCTATACTTTTCGTCTTATTTTGGTGTCAGGAATCATCTCCCAAACTTTGTCGGTGTTGTTTTGAAACACCCTGTATAATCAAGCTACTAAGATTAACTTGTTTCTCTTGACCGAAGCTAATCTTACACATCAGCGATACATATCAACGCTTATTTAGTCCAATAACTTCTTTAAAATAACTTCTTTTGATGCAGAATGAGATAAACTAAACTTCTGCAGACTTTTTGAATATACTATCTTATTCAAGTGATACATTGTAGAGTCCATTGCATTGCATATATTTCTCGAACAGTATTAGCCTACAGCTCCTGATTTCCTTTTAAAAATATAATTATTAATCTTAACAATGTATGACACCCTCAAAGTTGTACAGAAAAAAAAGCTATGTTAATAATAACGAACACGTTCTTTACATTTCAATTAAATGAAATATTATTTTCCACTTGAATTAGAATAACTAATGTGTGCTTTCTCGTAAGCCACATTTCTTGGGCGACGCCGCCTTTGAAGCGAGATGCCTGCCATTTCTTCTTATCATAACTTTGTGCTGGCCAAAGTGGATATTCAACTGAAAAATGTAGACAGAAGAAAGGTATTCAACAAGGTGTTTAATACTGGAAAGTTGAGAAACGAGAAAGTAAAAAAAAAAAAAATTGTTGATAAATTCGAAGAAAAATACTGAAACGAGGAAATGATAGGCGCAAGCAGTAACAGACGATGGGAACATAAAGCAAACTGCAGAAGAAGTAGCAGGTTAGCGTAAACACAAAACTGGTAAGAAACCATGGGTTGCAGAACAGATGTTGCAGAAAAGGAGGGAAAAGAAAACGTGGAAACAGGTTGATAAGCGCGCCATAGACGCACGCACTTGCATTACCAACATGTATGAAAGGTTTCTTTCATCATGCATCTTGAAAGAATTTTTTGACCACACACGTACCAACGTGCTGTCCAACATACTGAAAGTAGTTTGAGAAATGTGGAGGACGAGGAAACGCGTGCTTTTTCTTTCTGCAACTGCACGACCTTGGCATGCGACGGAGGAGAGACTCACGTGATTTCTTCCGCTGTCGTGATTGGCGGACCAAAATATAAAACAGCCACTTTGCATGAACGAGCCCATACACGGTAAACATGCATGCAGAACGGCAAAAACATCAAACATGTTTTCAGAAGATTTTGAAAACTTTCAACATGAATGAACGAGGCCATACACGATCAACTTGCCTGTGGTTTTATCATTTTTCATACAAGTCGGGCTGTTTCTTCAGGCATGTGTTTACGTGTATGGGCCGCTATACAGAAGAAGGCAGAAAGATGTACAGGAGGTTAAACAATGAGTTGTGAAGGGAGACAGATTAAGGAAAGAGTTTTACAAAAGAAAATACGAGGACATAGAAGAAACTGAAATCTTTCATGTTTACGTTCCACGATTATGCAAGCTAAACTAAAGGAGACGGTGATGATGAGAAATGAATGAAACGGTGAAACGAAGAAAGTGGTAGGAAACGGAAGACCCTGGGGAAACCCACGCACACAGTGTTTATCCATCACAAATGAGAACGTAGAAGAATTAGAAAGAGCTAATAAATATGGGAAAATGTAGAAGGAGGTAAAGTCTATGGAACTTCGAAGGAAACAAGGGGATATTACGATGGCAGTAGAAACTAAGAATGAGGAAGTCAGCGAGAGAAGTGAAGTTTTAGGAAGATGGAAGGAATAAGTTGAGGAATTATAAGACAATAGGAAAAGACTATATTGCCTCGACGTTGAAGTAGAAAATGAAACAGGTCAGGATGATAAAGAGTTTAGTATTCTTCGGGATGAGTTTGAAAAAGCTATATCCGAGATTAGGAATCGAAATACAACCGGAATAGATAATGTATCAATCGAATTCATTGAGAATATAAAGACAAGGGAAAGAAAAAGTTGTTTCTGTTCTTTATACAATGAAGTATATGAAACAGGAGAGTGGTCAAAAGACTTCTTGAAAACGATCATGATACCGATCGCTAAAACAATAAAACCCAAACAGATGTGCAGCAAAAATTTTGCTTGGAATTCTGAATAGAAGGCTGTATGAAAGAACAAATGAAGAAGTTGAAGAGGAACGGTTCGGGTTCAGGAGTGGTAAGAACACAAGAGATGCAATTAGATTATTAAGGGTGATCGGTGAAAGGTTTATAGAAAAAGAGAAATAGGTGTATTTAATATTTATCGATCTAGAAAAGAGTTTTGACCGGGCGAATTAGAAATCGTTGTTGGATGTTCTAAAGATGGGTGGACTGGAATTGAAAGATCGAAGCCTCATAACAAAATTTTGTATAAACCAACAAGCAAGTGTTAGAATAGGAGAGAAAATGACAGAAGTGAGTGCAATTGGAAGGAGAGTTTGACAGAGATGCTGTCTCTCGCCTACATTATTTAATATCCCTCTGGAAGAGAGTGTGAAAAAAAAAAGCCTACAAAATGAAGACGACATTTCAGTAGGTGTAGAATGATTAGGTGTATACGGGCTGCAAATGTTATGGCGCTTATTGCAGAAGCTGAAAAGAAAATCAATAAGATGTTAGAAAATTTCAGGAAGGGCTGTGAAGAATGTGAGATGAAAATAAATGTTAGAAAAAAAGAACATGGTGATTGCAACGAAGTGGTCGGTGTCAAATGTAGAAGTAGGAAGGAAGAAGATAAAACAGGTAACTAGTTTTCGATACCTGGGCAGCATTATTAGTGACGACACGAAGTGTGAACGTGAAATAAAACCAGGGATAGGAATGGTGAAAGAAGTCTTTAGGAGGAATGAAGTACTATTTTGTGGGACCTTGAATAAAGAACTGAGGGAAAGACTCAAAATGCTTCGTGTGAAGAAATATCATGGGTCAGAAACATGGACATTACGAAAAAGAATGACGAAAAACGACTGAAAGCTTTCAAAAGGTAGGCGTGGAGAAGAATGGAGAGAATTAGCTGGGTCGAGAGCAAAACGAATGAAAAGGGTCTTAGAAATAGTGGAGGGGAAAAGAACAACTTCAGATATTATTAAGAAGAGGAAGAGAAATTGATTGGGACATTGGCTAAGAAGGAACTGTATCATGAGGAACGTGCTAGAGGGCATGGTGCCAGGAAAGAGAGGAAGAAGTGAAGTAGACTACTATTAATGGACGATATCTAAACAGAAAAGTTGTACGTGAAGACGAAGAGATTAGCAGAAGACTGTGGAGCATGAAAGATTCTCAATTGCAACAAGTGACCTGCCAATAATGGCAGAATACCTATGATCACGTTGATTCATATTCAAAATTTCTACGTAATTAAAAAGATTAATACATATAAATTGATTATAATGTGGTTATTATTACCTATTATTATTATTATTATTATTATTATTATTATTATTATTATTATTATTATTATTATTATTATTATTATTATTATTACTAATTTAAATGTTCATTTTTTGCACAAGAAGGTTAAGTTTATGGAAAATATTTGAACCTCCTTCTCCTTTAGGAGCAGTATTTCAGCGAGAGTGTAATTATACATAATAATAAGATAGATTTTGATCTTACCTACTAACCCTTGAGGATACGCCCTTGAATCAAAGTTATATTTTAAAAATCCAGCTTCAAGTTGGCGTTATGTTTCAACGCTCATTTCAAACGGTAAGTTCTTTTCCCTGACGCAATCACAAACAAAAGACAACTTCTATTTGAGTGTGGCACGAAAGATATCTAAATTACCCTTCCACCCTCAAAAGCAGAATTTTGGAAAACGCTGGGACTCGTCTTTGCTTAACAGTAATAAGGGGTTTATATGTCGAGATTCATCCTTTTAGCTTCAGGGATTCATATGGTATTCTTTTCTTGTAAAGCACTTAAACCTGATTCACGACCCTTAGCATATGTATTATTTTTTTTTAAATCCAGGGACACGGTTTCTCAGTGGTAGAGTGCTTACTCAGGTGCGTGGGGTTCTCGGCCAAGTAAGTTTGCACTAGACAACATAGTGTCCGTGTATTTCTCGGGGTGCACCGTTGTTGCGGTCGGTTAGCACTGTTGGAGTCCGGGGCAGATAACACCGTTGTAGCGCTTTAACCTACTTCAATCATTCAAGTACAGTACACATAGTACAGCTAATGTAACTTTTACGTGCTAATTTATCAAATTACATAGAACTGCATTTCCCTACATTTTAAAGTTGCAGTTTACGTACAGTTATTTTTCTTAAAAATTGTGCAAAATTATACCTTGGTATAAGCAAAAATTAAAGAAAGAACTAAGAACCGTTTCTCTTGGTCTGCTTTGAATACTGTGCGCCACCACAAAACAATGAACTAATGCAACAAATCATATATAGAATGTGCTAACTACTCTATTTGTTGAATAAATATATATAGCACTACTTTAAAATATATGTAACTTGTATTCCGTATCTCGAGTTTACCCCCAGAGTCAAGGAGAAGATCTACTTTTTCCTCGAAACGTCCATTTCGGATATCTATTAATATCACCATACTCACATTTCGAACACTTCTGGTTAATTACGCTTCTCTTTCATCATACCCGTTCTATAATTTTATATGCGAAACATTCTACAAGGTCTGTCATACGAGGGCATTTCCAAACGCTTTCGATCTGATAGTGAAATAATGCCCCATTATCAGTTTCAACTGTCCAGCTGCTTCGTGTTTTTTTTTTTTTTTTTTTTTTTTTTTTTTTTTTTTTTTTGAGGTAATCATTTCCATTTGCCACTGTGCGTTGTGCTCTTTGAGTTAAAGGTTGTGGCTTCTAGGAGATCCGGCATCAACCCTAAAATTCAGATTTAGCACTACACTACTGGCAACTTTTCAATTGTTTTTGTTTACATTTTGACCCGCCGCCATTTTGTATAGGATTATCGTAGAGAGTCGAGACTTGCTCCATATTCTTTCATTTTGCAACAGCTTTCAAACGATGTGCTACTAAAACCTTCTATACATTTGAAAATTTTGAATTGGACCCTGTTTGGGACCCTGCGTGGGACCCTGGGTCAAACTTTTTAATCCCAAAAAGTGTGTCCTTAAAAATGATGGGATACGTGTTCGCCGACTTTTTCCATTTACCCAACCGTTCCCGAACAAATGACCCGGTTCAAACTATTCTGCCAGCTTTGTAGCTTTTACATTACAAAATATGTTGTAACTCACGGCATTCCGCCCGGTGGCACGTATAACTTTGGGATTCGTCTAGTTATAATATATCAAAGACAAACAATTGTCTCGTTCGAATCTCAGCGGAGCCACTTCGTGACCCTCCCTTGTTAGTGAACATAAAATATAAATCTGTCCTACTTGTTTTCCTGCAAGCTCATATAGTTAGCATAACTGTTACTTTGATAGGTTGGTTGGTTTGGAATTTAACGGCTTTCTTCACCACCCAAGCTATATGAAACGTAGACATACAGCTTAAGGTGGGATCCGAACCACATAAGCTTCCGCCAGGAATCGGACCTTGAAACCCCCAGCCCATGCTAACTGTATCACCACAAAGAGACAGTAACCATTACTTTAAGACTTGTTAAGGCTTTCTCATCAATCATAAATCATCCTGCACAGATCTCCTTCAGTTTTTCTTACATTATGGTAATGTTATTTTCATTGAAGCTATTATTATTATTATTATTATTATTATTATTATTATTATTATTATTATTATTATTATTATTATTATTATTATTATTATTATTATTATTATTATTATGGTAAGTTTGCTGGAGATTGACCCCGTGGGTGAGACGAACCAGGACCATAATTCGTAAATTATCCACCAGAATGCAGCGTGAATATTGGTGTTGTGTCATGACGGATGTATGTTAGAAACTTTATGTTTTTCTGAAGCAGGAGTCCATATTTCTTCAGGAGACGACATTTTTATTCAGGTAGGTCAAAACTTTTGTACCACATTTCATTGAAAGCAATATTCAACTTTCTTAATGTAGATTTTTCTGTTTTTTTTTTTTTCCACTAGCGCATTTCATTATAAAAGAATGTATTAATGAAAACAATGAAGTTTTCCACGTTCAGAACCTACAACAACTAAACTTCCCTTCTTACCTCTCCTTCCTGGGATAGATGACTCACTGCCATTGTAGGAGAGATGGCTCATATAGCAGATATGAGAATGTTTGTGATTTGTGTAGTAAAGTTTTCAAATACACAAAACAAGATGCAATGTACACTACAATGTAATTACTGATACTCATTTTTTTTTCTTTTTAAAACACGAAACTTACATATTCTCCATTTGCAAATGTTTCTTTTCTAGATTCTATGTTGAAAAGAAAGTTCACTTTTAGATTTTCTATATTTCTGTCCTAGTTTAATCAATATTAGATTATATGAGATCAATATTAGATTTCGGTAAAAATTTGGTAGCTGTATAATATCTACTTTATTAATATGATGTATTTAAAGACACAACTGTTCTAATTTATTTATTTATTTATTTATTTATGGTTTAGTTATAGTGCATCACTCCCACAGTGCATGGTTCGTCTAATCCATAATACTGTGGGATAGATGAACTAGTCAGCCATTTTTTCAAGCTTAAATTTCGGGTAGAATGTACCTTTTGATCCCAAAAGCCTTTAGTTATGGTAGCAGAAAGTACTTTCCTGGATTTCATGCAGGAAAACATGCTGTAAATGCACAATTATTCAAGTTATTGGAGGCAGAAACGAAGTGGTCCATCTCTACCTGGTTTACTATATTATTATTTTTATTATTATAACTAACTAAACTAACTCTATGACCAATGGAACCCAAAGGTTCAATGTTTCGTTTATAAAAACTCTCCAAAGACTTCTACCCTTAGTCAACTGGATCAAGTTTCTACTTTGTATTCCTATTTCTGCGAGATTCGTCTTAATATTGTCCTCTCATTTGCGCCTAGGTCTTCCTAATGGTCCTTTTTCGATTGGTCTTCCAGTTAAGACTTTGAAAGTGTTCCAATTTCTTCCACTCTGGCTACATGATTTTCCCACCTTAGCCTCCTAGATTTAATGATCCTAAAAATGTTTGGTAAACGGTATAAATTATGTAGTTCTTCGTTATGAAGTTTCCGCCATTCCCCATTCCCGTTCCTCTTGGGTCCGAATATTCGTCTCAGGATATTGTTCTTAAATGTATTATTATTATTATTATTATTATTATTATTATTATTATTATTATTATTATTATTATTATTATTATTATTATTATTATTATTATTATTATTGTTAGTAGTAGTAGTAGTAGTAGTAGTAGTAGTAGTAGTAGTAGCATTATTAGAAAAAAGGATTTAAAGCATGAGAAAAGAAGGGGTTAACTACGATCACGAGTACGTTATTTGTAGGCTTCAGTCAAACTTGACAGTATTAATATAATTCATTAATTATCATACAATATAAATTTCATTTAAATAACCTGTTGTGGTTCGTTGACCAAATAATTATACCAAATAATAATATAATTAATTAAAACTATATAAATAATAATTATGTATATAAATATTTGGTATATATTTTTATGCAATTATATTGTTACTAGCATATATTACCAGCTTCGGTGGGTTGAAATGACTATTTAAATGCACAACTCCGTATCTCATGTGTTTAGTACCCGTGAAATATCTAGGCTGTTTTCGTTTTCATATCTCTTTCTACCCCTCCCCCAAGTTGCGGAGTTGAATTTGAATTTAAACGGGATCGAAAGTATCACTGTTCACTTAAGCGACCCAGAAAACTATAAATTCGACACTGATAGTGGACATTTTCGATCATTTTTATATATATATATTTCTCACCTCTCAAGTGATTTTGGATTTAAACCGGATCGGAAATGTCACTGTTCGCCTGAATGATCCCGAAAACTATGGATTAGACACTAATATTGGTCATTTTCTATTATTATTATTATTATTATTATTATTATTATTATTATATAGCTCCCCTCCCCCTCCTCCTTGCTGCGGGACACGGAATCAGAATTGTCACTGTTAATTTCAGCTACTCCTAACACTATAGACTCGACACTAATATTGAGCTTTTCCGTGGCTAAGCGGTTAGCGTACCCGCCTTTGGCGTGGGAGACCCGGGTTCGATTCCAGGCGGAAGATCATGTCGTTCGGAATCCACGTTAATCAGTAGGTCCACGTCTCAGATAGCCTCGCTGTTGAACGGGATGTTAAACTCAAAATCAACTCAACTCGACACTAATATTAGTCATTTTCGATCATTTTTAAATGTTTGTAGAAGTGTCACTGTTTCTGTCATCGACCCCGAAAACTATGGATTCAACAGTAATATCGGTCATTTTTGATCATTTTTAATTTTTTCTCCCTCTCTACTCCTCTACGGTATATATAGCTCCCCATCCTCCGTACTGCGGCACACGGCATCGGAATTGTCACTGTTAATCTCAACTACTCCTAAGACTATGGATTCAACACTAATATTAGTCATTTTCGATCATTTTTAAATGTTATCCACCTCCCCTACTTTGTACCCTCCCCTCCCCTCCCCAACTATCAGGGCTGGATTTGGATTGAAACTGCATCAGAAATGTCACTGTTTCTCTCATCGACCCCGAATTCAACACTAATATTGGGCGTTTTTGATCATTTTTAATTTTCTCTCGCCATCCCTCTCCCCTACGCTGCATAGTCAAAGTGAATAATATGTTGAAAATTTGATTGAGATCGCTCGGGTGGTTCAAGAGTGCTGAAGACACAAGTGTAATCATTTTAATTTTAATTCTTTCTACATATATCTCCCCCTCCCCTCCCGTAGGTTCGCTCGTCAAAGTGAAAAAATAAAAAAATAAAACACCCAAGGCCCGACCCTCATATATGTTGAAAATTTGATCGAGATTGGTTGGGTGGTTCAAATTCTATTACGTTTTATTAAATTTTATTTATACGTCCCCCTCTCCTCCCTCACTCCTAGGATCTACCATTAAAATTAAACTACAAAAATGTTTCCAGATCCGAACCTCATGCATCTGAAAAATTTGATTGAGATTGGTCTGATAGTTCAAGAGTTATTAAGTTACAAAAATTGTCACTTTCAGTCTTATATAAATTGATTTTTATACATCTCCCCCTCCTTCTTCTCCCCTACGTTGCTCCGTCAAATTTAAATCATAAAAGCGATCCCAGACCTGAAGTTCATCAATGTTGAAAATTTGATCAAGATCGGTCGAATGGTTCAGGAGTTATTTTGTTTTATTTATTTTTAATACCCCTTCCTCTCAGTTTCACCATCAAAGTGAATAGACTAAACTCAGCCCAGCCTCGAACCTCATCCATGTTAAAAATAAATTTGATCGAGATCGGTCGGTCGCTTCAGGAGATTTAATCACAAACATAATGATTTTCAATATATATATATATATATATATATATATATATATATATATATATATATATATATATATATATATATTCAAATATTACTCCACCTTCATAATTGATCTGTAATCAAGATGTAACGAAATTAAAAAATAGAACAGTAGCATGTAATAACTTGTTTCGTAATCAAACGCATGATATTGCATCATATTTCTCAGTGGATTGCACTGTAATAGTTAATTGTTTATTCTCTTGCTCAGGTTAATTACATTATTAATGCCCATCACTTCTTTTCGGCAATTGAAACATGAAATGAACACTTACGATGAAGAAAAAGAACGGAATATCATTTCTAAATCTTACCTTTTAGTAATTTTACATGCTTGATCTTCGATGAAGAATCTTGTTTCTATCTCGAGCACTTTCGTAGAGAAACGCCAGATGTCCCATCGGTCTCCAAAACAAAACACCGTCTATTTTTTACAGTGTATTCAGAGTATGGAAGAGTGTCGAAACACTTAAAATTATGTAAATAACAAAATAGCTTTAGTTTTAGAGAATAGTTTCTAAACTTTGAGAAACACTAATTGTCTCCTTTGTACTGTGCTACGAAGTCATAGCAGTGTATTTAGTACACAGAATAAAAAAATAAACAATAATCACTTTAATAATGAAGAAACTATAACAAATGTTAATACCAAGATGTATAGTATACAAAACCAATCGGTCTAGTTGAACCACAAAGTACAAATGAAAATTAAAGAATGTGCATATCAGGGGCGTGCCCGCGCAGGTAGTCCACCGGGACCATACCTCTTAACAAAAAAAAAAAAAAAAAAAATCCTAACCCAAGATACATTTGTACACAGTCTCAATAAAACAATACTTGTTTAACAGTGAAATGATTGATGTAGCATAAACATTTGATCATGCACTACCTTTTTACTCTTTCTCTTATAAAAACAATTTACTTCTATCGTTTTTTTTTTCTGAAACTATAGGTGGAAGTATTTTACAATTACTTACCGTCTATCTGGGTGGAGAATAACATCCGTTCAATAGTACATAAACGTAATGGTTTTTAGTATTGAGCGTCCCTAAGCTTGAACTCCTGCCAACAAAAAATTATGGGTGCACGCTTAGTGTATATATATATATATATATATATATATATATATATATATATATATATATATATATATATATATATATATATATATATTTCTTATGAATTCAAAAAATAAAAAGTATCTTTGAAGATTAATCTTTCTCTCACCTTGCTATTAACGAGAAAAGAAATATAATTGAATATTGTCTAAAATTATAATGTACTTCCTTCAGCGATACCTAAAAGAATAATGGATGTTTGCATAAAAAAAAACTACAGTGCTAAAAACACAAACCAATCTCTGTTAGGTGACCACTGAAAAGCACGAATGCTCTCCAACCGAGTCAGAGCAGGGCGAAGCTGCTGGGGCCAGCGGTAGTGCAAGGTTGGCTTCGAAAGGAGCTGGAGCGTCAGCGATGGAGTGTATGCGCATAAGTGAGGGTAATGAAAAGAAGTAGGTTTTGGCAGTGATACGAGTTTTTATAGCACTTGTCATGGTTTCATACTAGTATCGATACACTTGTAAACTCAGAATACAGATTCTGTACACTGTATAAAAATATATCACCGGTGGAAAATAGCATCTAATAGAGTCGTCTTTCATATCCACTCTCTTATTTTATCGATCGTAAATCACTTCTAATATTTTATACTAGTAATCTTCCACTTGTAATCTAAAATATAGCTGTGTTACTCTGTATTTAATTCTGTCACCTGCAGAAATATGTTCCTTCTAAGCATGCCTTTTCATGCAAAGTATTGAATTTTAGCTGCAAATCTAAAATTTGGTGCTACAAAACTACACCTGCACCCAAACTTCAAACGTTGATTTAGAAACGTACTAACGCTTAATAATTCTCTGAGTTCAATCAATGTAAGTCTTACTACTATCATGTTATTTAGATGTTTGTGCTGGTTAGTGTGTACCAATTCAAGTACTACACCAAATAAAATAAACTGAAATGTTGTGTCTCAAGTGCCAAAATTGAGCGACTCGGACAGACATAATGGTAAGCGTTCCTTCCGGTAAAATTGAGTTATTAGATAGATATATCGAACCACAGAAGAGTATGTAGGTAGTTTTATTTCGGAATTAGATAAGGAAGGGGAAGCTTGCTTGATATGTGCCATTGCATTGAATTGCATAAGAATGGTCAACCTTATTTTCCATTTTACGCGAAATTTAGAAAATGTGGCATAGCATTATGTTCGCCCGAGTCACTCAATTAACAGTGACACCAAAACATCATGTAATTACAAGGATTTTCACATAAATATATTAATTAAAGTGTAACGTTCCTTCTTGGGACCGATGCTATAACAACCTGACGTTATTGATTAAAGCGGGATTCTAAACAACTAACATGGGTTTTTTATCCAAGGTATGCATCCGTACCCTGAATCGAACTCAGAACAAAGCCCAACCATTTAAATCTGTAGGAGCACATATATAGTCATATACGCTGATATTAACGATGATATTTCTTATTAAAACAATATATAATTTTCAAGATAAAAAAAAGTTCAGGTTACGTCAGTGGCGTATTTAGAAGCTAAAAACTGGAGGAGCCAGCCAGAATCCACATTATGATAGACACATCATGAGCTTAGTCAAGTAATTTTAATTTGAAATTTGTTTATGCACCTCGTTAACAGAAACTAGGAATTAAAAAAATGAATAACTAATTTCACCAATTACAGTTAAACATGAAGTACGAATTAGCAATTAATAAATTGTAGGTATTTACAGGTTCGGTAGCTAATCAGATTAGTGACAAGACATTGTGCTTTATATGGCAAAAAATTGTAGTTAACATTCAAGTCAGAAATTGTCGGAGAAAATAAATGTTAAATATAAATATATAACTCACCACTATCAATGTTATTCTAGACGTATCTTGTGAACCTTTATTGGTAGAACACTATTTTTGTTACACTCAAAAACTGGGGGAGGAACTAGCCTAGATCCGCCACTCTCTTACTTGAAAATATCGTAAGAACTAATGCTAATTCTATAGAACGAGGTTTCTCAATCTGGGGGTCGGGACTCCTAAATGGAAGAGAGGTGAAAAAGATAATCAAAATTTAGTGGTGGAAAAAATACATTTTTAAAGATTATTTTGAATTTCTCGTTTTGATACCAATGTTTCTATTTCCACACTTACTATAGGCTATAAGGCTTATACACATATATGTACAACTGTAAGCTATAAAGAACAAACTTCAAAGAGCTTACTAGAAGCCGAAAATTACTCATAGGGTCACTGGCAAGAGGATACGATAAAACGGGTCGTGATATGTGATACATTGAGATAGCGTGCTATAGAAAGTACAACGTATAATTACCTGTCATCCGGAAAAGCAAACTTAGCCACAGCATATATTGTTTTATATAAAGAAAGAGAAACACATATGGTAAGTTAATCTTTCGTATTATTAAATCACACTAGACAACTACCACAACAGAATATAAGCAAACTAGAAAATTTCCAACCGTGAGTATAGCTATCAAATTAACAACTAAATTTTCAACGTAGCAAAATTTAATTATTAAAAAAAGAGAAAGAAAGAGTCTGCCCATGAGAAGGTTCACGTGAGTATCCATTGAGGTAAACAATATTTATGTATCTATTGACGTCAAACCTTAGTGATTTTGGCATGGTGAATGAAAAATAAACAAAATAAATATATTAAAATTTCCCTGAAGGAAATAATCTTGGCAACTTAATGAAGGGTAGCAACTAAGTCTTTTTGATGACATTTTCTGATAGGAAGCGTAATCAGTTGCGGGTGTGCAAAAAATATTTGATATTTTATAACACATTATTGAATTGGAAACGAGCCAATTCTGCTATATTGTTCACTGAAATATCGTAACAAATCTATTATAATCCGTCTTGATGCCTGTTTGGCAGTGAGCGGTCTTAAATATTGTCGCTGGCGCTGAATCATTAGTTCTACCTCGATTTATAAGTACGGTATATAATATTCAGATTTATGATTTGATTACGAAAAGTGAACTTAGTTCTTATTATTGTTTTAGTGGCTAGCGCCATTGTCTTTGCTGCACGATGTCCTGAGTTCGATATCCCGTAAGGGAGTATCGAAAGCACTAGAGAGATTCAGACTGTATTTCAAACTGTAGATCCTATACAATCTCGGTGCTGACTAAGGGCGTAAATACAGATCGATCACTCAAGTTAAATTTGTTACGTTTCTTTTTACGTATACAAATAATATTTAATTTGCGTTTTTTTTCTTCCAGTGTGCCGAAATCCTTATTTGCACTGTAAAAAATAATTTCTTAGGTTTGAGAAACCGTTTCTTATCTGTGCACCGACACAATATTTTCTTAGAAATAAGATTTGGCAATTCTCATTCGTAAGGAAAATAACAGTATATTTTCTCGTTTTGCTTTATATAACCTCACCTACTTTTCTTCATTTCTCATTAATGAGAGTTTTAAACTCTTGTTTCTAAGAAAAGATATTCTCGGTGCACAGATAAGAAACACAGATAAGTTTCTCAGTTTTAAAAAAAATATTTTTAACAGTGTATCTGGTTGGTTTTCTTTTGCAAGTATGGTCTTATTCTTTTGAGGGCATTTACTTTCGGTTAATTTTCTCAGGTGATGTTATTCATATTTCATCAGTATATATTTAGTTAATAACGCTTCAATGTACAGTTTGTCCATAAGTAATGACACTGGTTGCCGTGCAGCACTCCAGTCCATAGCAGCGCACTTCCAAGCAGAAGAGATTTGTGGTGGGAGTCTAAGCTAAGCAACGCACCCGGTGGCAGTCGATCTGAGCTTTAACGCAGTGAGGATAGCGCGTGGAGCAAAAGGTTTTATCCTTTTCTTAGTTTTTGTCACGGCAAAATACGCGGCAAACGGAGTGTTTGCATTAAAGTTTGCTTTCACATAGACCAAACCTCTTGCGAGACGCTTGCCTTGGTCAAGGAGTCGTACAAAGACGACATCCTGTCAAGGAACCAGGCTTTCTGGTTATTCACTGAGTTCAAGAACGAACGGAAGACCGTTGAAGACATGGACAAATATGGACGTCCTTCAACGAGCGATTTGGACAAAAAATGTGGCCGAAGTGAAAAATTTTCTGGACTCCGACCGTCGTGTGAGTGTAAGATTAATCGTCAAAAACCTCAACATGTACAAATTAACAGTTTACGAAATTATTTAAGAATGTCTGCCTCAGTAGCGTCATTTCAGATTTGGCTTGGGGGTGGGGCAAGACCCCTTTATATATGTAAAATTTCGCGTTTTTCATTGACTTACTACTATTCTATTGATAAAATCTATATAAATCTGAAACTCAGGGCTGGCAAATGCCCCTCCCTGGCCCCCTAAATGACGCCCATGGTCTGCCGTGAGAAAAAACTCAAAAACAGTTTTTGCGTCACGCGTGATCCTCACTGCGTCAGATCTCGGATGAGTCTTCCGCCAGACACGTTGCTTAGCTTAGTTTCCCACCATAAATCCTCCGCTGAGAGTGCGCTGCTGGCTACTGGAGCGTCGCGCTGCGGCAAGTCTCAGTACTTTACCGATACACCCTGTAGTGTATGCAATTTATAATGACAAATTCTGGAAGTGGTAGTTTAGTTTTAGGGTGTGTGATATTCTTTCGCACAATTTTCTCAAATATGATGCAAGACATTTTGCTTGTATCTCATAAATAAATATTTTATTAATAGCCTCATAATAAAGCGTCAGTCATTTTTTTTTTCTGTAAAGATGCACAGCAGATAGATTCTTCTTGGTGTGAGGTTTACAAACGATATTTTACAATAACTGCTCAGGTGATCGTTGTACCAAATATATTCTGATTCCTTTGTTTATATACATAAGTATTTCAATTTTCTGTTGAAAGTTAAAAAATAGAAACTTATATAAAATTTTGTGTCCTCTCCCTCACCTCCCCAACCGAATTTTAAAAATTCCTAACTACGCTATTTCATCTGAACCATATCAATGTTCATGTATTTTATCAACGTATCAAGTTTAATGCTTCTGCCTCAAATATAATAATTTTTGAGATGATACTGTTAGCACACAAAGAAGTTTTTGGGCCATTATTCATCAAAAGCATAACAGATCTGAAAACTCTTAGCGGCAAAATGAGGTAGGACTAGAATAAATAAATGTTAACCAGTGTACGTATAGTTACTTGTTTACGAGTAGTTTACTGCAAAATCATAGCGCTGTTTCTCAACAACAGAATTCTTGGCTGCTCCTTTTCCTCTACGTGTGGTTTTTTGAGAAGAGGACAATTAAATATTGACATCACAGAATCCAGTTGGAAATGCTGCTCTAAATGAGTCATGGCTGGTTTGCATCCTTATGTAACACCGAGGTTAAGAAGGATGACACCTATTAACGTGAGCTCCGAACCACGACCAGAACTAGGATCTGGTATAATTGACGAGTCCACATGGCATCATTCAAAATCACTAATCACAATATTGACCATTCCTCATTGAACTCATTCCATATTGACCTCATTATCGCACTTCCAAGATAGTTAAGTTACAAAGCCATGTCACTAACAATGGCGCCTGATCCAAAGTCTTAGTCTTAATTCATATTGTATTTGTAGATACATTGTCTTTATATACAAAATTTAAAGAAATTCGATTCGGTAAAAGTAGATAGAAAATTGAGGGTAACAGTTGAGTTGAACAGACAAAGAGAGAGAGAGAAAGAGAGAGAGAGAGAGAGAGAGAGAGAGAGAGAGAGAGAGAGAGAATGGAACATTATGACATTTATGTAAAATAAATAAATAAATAAATAAATAAAAGCATCGTCTCACTTAAAACTATTTTATGCTTTATTTCATACCAGTAGATTGCCATTCTTCGCACGAGGAGAATGCGTTTCAGTTTCGATATAAAGGGCAATGGGGGCGAAAACTATGCAATCGCCACTAATATTGGTCATTTTCGATCATTTACATATAAGTATCATTGTTCGTCTTAGCGACCACGTAAACTATGGATTCGAAACTAATATCGGTCATTTTCGATCATTTTTAAATATATTCCTTACCCTGCCGTAAGTTCCACCGTCAAAGTGAAATGATAAAAACAAAATCCCAGGCGCGAAACTTCGTCCTCCTCTCTTACGTTGTACCGCCAAAGTGAAATGATAAAATCCATGACAAATCCGAATCTCATATATCTGAAATATTTTATTTAAATAGGTTGAGTGGTTCAAGATTTATTAAGTCCCAAAATAATCATTTTCATTTTTATATATAAATTCAACCAACAAAGTTCTGTCGCATTTTCACTCACCACTTTCAAACATCTATATGTCACCTAAGACGCACCTGGAAGATTAAAAATATTCCCCATCAGCATCGACTACTTTCTTCCAACGTTCTGGAAGGCCATGGATTCCATCGCGATAGAATTTGGTGGGCCATGAAACGAAGAAAGTATCAAGTGCATTTTGCACCTCTACTAGGGATTTGAAATCGTGTCCTCTAAGGTGATTGTCCAAGGAATGAAATAGGTGATAAATAGATTGTGCAGTGTTCGTGGAATATGGAGGATATAATAGTGTTTCCCATCCAGAAGGAATGCAATGGTATTGTCCTGTAACAGGAGGACCTCTTTGCGATTCAGAAGTGCTGACTCAAGAGTTTTGAGCTTTTGTTGAATACGGCTCAACTGCTGACAGTACACAGTTGCATTTATGCTCTGACCAGCTAGTAGTTGTTCCCGATGCACGATGCCGCTCAGTCCACGATGTCCAGTCCACCAAACACACAGCAGGACCTTCTTCTGGCGCAGTGCTGGTTACGGCTGTTTGGGAACCGGTTCATGGAATGCTAACCAACGACGACGGCGGCGGCGTAGAACTTCGTACAGGACCCACTTCCCACCACATTTCAACACCCTTCCAGAAATAGCCCCTTTCTCAGACGAGACAGCAAAAGAACACAGGTGCCTGCTCACATTGCCTTCTTGCCCTGAGTCAAATCATGTGGGATCCATCGACCCAACTTTTAGTGTTCCCTTAGTTGATGTAGGTGCTTTCGAATGGTTTCTCCACTCACACTGAATTGTAGTCCCAGTTCCTCACATGTCTAGCCACTGTTCGACACAATTGCTGCCTGAATTTTTCATTTTGTACATGTGTTGGTCTTCCGGCACATGGTGTGTCTTCGAGTGTTTCCTAACCGTCCTTAAACTTGTTAAACCACCGCTGCACTGTCCGCTTAGTCACGACACCCTCACAAATGTCCTGGCATACCTTCCTCCCCGCTGCAGTGGCGTATGACCCCAGTTTGAACTCGTACAGCATACGTACCCTTATGACGCTCTGTGGAAGTCCCATGTACACTCTGTCGTTACGCAAGTTCACTGTGTAACTGAACTGCCACAACCAGGTGGTATGTTGGATATACCCACATCAATCACTGACGTTCGCCTTATCTCAATTCGCATTCAACTCGCAGTTGTGAGGGCCAATTGAACACAGACCTCCACAAAAAACGACAGTACTTTCTTGGTTTCTTTTATAGATATATAAGATTTATTACACACTATTTGGTAGTTAATCCAGCTAAATTGAGAAGAACTATATATATGACTACAATTAAAATGGTAACAGGAATGTGTGGTATTACCAATATGAATAATATAAGAAACTGAAGAATAAGAAGCAGTTTTAAGGTAACTAAGATTTCAAAGATAGTGCAGAAAAGAAGTTTAGAGTGGATAAGTTATGTCATGAGAAGAAATCTAGGTATTATGGGCAAGAGGTAGAGAAAGTGGAAGTTGAAGGTACAAGACGAAGAGGGAGATTAAACTGAAGGAGGTTAGATCATGTGAGTATACAGTTGAAAGAAAATAGGTTAACAGAAGATGATGTGTGGGACCGAGCAAAGTTGAAAGAATCGTCGGAAATTTCAGATCGGTATAAGGGGGAAAGGCAATGTCTAGAGAGATGATATGGAGACAAACAATATGTGCCAGTGGACGTTAAGTAACGTTAATAAACGTTATGAGGGAAGAAACCGAACTAACACTTTAAAATCCGTAGTAACGTCCATATTTGTACTTCTATGGTCTGGCTAGTTTTGCAATTAACAACGCTGCAATCTGATGGCTTTTGCTCACAGCACACATGACACCCAGAGAGTTGACTACAAACTGAATATATCAGAGATAAACATTTTTAGAAAGTAACATGCAGTGACAATCTGACTGGTCACCTATTTATCACCTAGAACTACGTAGGTTGTCTCAGATATAAACATCCCTCCAGTTGCAGCATGCATGGAAAATCTGATTTGTCTCCTACCTGTTCTCTCGACATTTGGCATACTGAGCACTGACCTCAAATATGTAGGCTGTGTCAGAGATAAACATCTCTCCAGCGCAGCATGCATGGGCAATCTGATTCATAGCTTACTTTTCCCCTGGACACTTGGCTGAGGGAGACACTTGACTTCAAACTAAGTAGGTTATATCAGAGATCAACATCCCTCCAGTACCAGCATGCATGGACAATCTGATTGGTCGCCTACCTGTTCCCTAGACATTTGGCATACTGAGCATTGACCTCAAACTATGTAGGCTATGTCAAAGATAAACATCTCTTCAGCGCAGCATGCATGGACAATCTGATACATCGCCTACTTGTCCCCTGGGCACTTGGCTGAGGGAGCGTTTACTTCAAACTAAGTAGGATATATCACAGATAAACACCCCTCTAGCTCAGCGTACATGGGCAATCTGATTGGCTGACTACCTGTTTCATAGGCTCTTGGTTTACTAAGTGTTGACTTCAAACTACGTAGGATATATCAGAGATGGACACCCATCCAGCGCAGCATGCATGGACAAATTGATTGATCGCCTTCTTATTTCCTGGACACTTGGCTCAGGGAGTGCTGCCCTCAAACTACGTAGAATATGCCAGAGGTAAACCTCCCTCCAGTGCAGCATGCATGGGCAATCTAATTGGTCTCCCACATGTTCCCTGGACACTTGACTCAGGGAGAGTTGACCTCAAGCTATGTAGGCTATATCAGAGATAAATATCCCTTCAGCGCATCATGCATAGGCAATGCGATTGGTGGCCTACTAGTTCCCTGAACACTTGACTTACTGTGCGTTGACCTCAAACTACGTACGATATGTTAGAGATTGGCCACCATGTTTCCTGGGCTCTTTGCTCAGGGAGTGTTGACATCAAACTATGCACTTCAGAGATAAGCAAGACCTCAGCGCAGCATGTGCTGGCAACATGATTGATCATCTACCTGTTTCGTATACAGTCATGCTTGTGTTGTTGACAGAACGGCAATATTATTATCTTCACTGTGATGTTGGAAATTAGTGATTGAAACAAAAAATACTATATAAATTATTGCCGTCCATTTTAATATCGTGTTGAATGACAAAAATTGATGAGAAATTTAGTTTAACACAATATTTAGAATAAATTTAGTCACTAAATCTTTCAATGCTGTGAGACAATGAAAAAAAGAAAAAGAAGTAAAAATTTGCTTAGAAACAAATATTTAGAACGTCTTGTTAAGGAGCAATAATTTGTACAATACATTAAAACAAAGAAAAACACAAACGGTACAAGTTAAATTAATTTGCGATAATGCTACTGGAAATAAAAACGTAACAGTGTTTAGTTTCTGAATTACTCATCACCATTACTTTCCTGATGGCTTTCGTGAAGTTGATTGATTTTATGTCAGAGCGGAACCACTTTGATTCAATCAGAACCGGTTCTTCTTCTTTAGTCCAAAGAAGAAGGTTATTGAGATCACTAAACTACATGGATTTCTTACGTCCTTACGTTCAATTCCCATCAATTCTTTACCCATTGCATCCATCTTTGTTTGTCCAAGAACCGTAAATCCTTTCTCATTGGAAGTCTGAACAAGAGAGCATTAGAAATCCATATGAAATATAATTCATATGTAAATGTCAGTTGGTTGAGTTGATCAATGATGTGACGTGTATCTCCAAAATTGACGTAAAATAATTTAGTGAAAGTAGAAATTTGGCTAATTATCTTGCACTGAAATACAGCAGAAATACGAGGCTTATCGAGAAAGTATCCAACCATCTTTCTTTCTGGGATCTCAGTTTTAGAGCGCTTTTCTCTTGAGCGTAAGGTCCTTGGTTCGATCCCCGGTCAAGTAAGTTTGTGGTAGACACAATGTTGTCCCCGGTTCTGTAAGGGTATTCCTGTTTTCTTCAACATTTTCATTTCACCAATTTTTCCATTATTATTCACTTGCTTTAATCATCCGTCTCCCTTAGTATAACGGGCGTAATCCTGGGACGTCAAACATCAAGATTTTCTTTCAGTTATTCAAAATTTAATTGTTGTATAATTATTGATATAATACTTTCCAAAGATGACACCTCTGCTGAAGAAATTCAGATGTTTGAGTGTAAATTCTCGTACGAAGTTCTTCGTTTTAAAAAAAAGAATGAGAGAAAGCTACTTTTTATGGCCCTAAAATCATTTCGGAATGTGAGAACGGGCGTTATCGTACTATAGTCCAATATAATGTATTTCCCTTTCGCCGAATTGCTTCCCTTAATTTCTTAATGACTGTACATACTGAGTACTAAGTCACATTATTCCAAGAAATCAGTCCAGATTTGTTTGTTCTACGACATTCTCTCTAATCAGTCTTTCTTGGTGACCATCTCCTACTGCACTTACAGGTATGCCCCTTGATGTTTATCCCAAATCAGTATTTTCCCATGTTAAAACTGCTTTCTCCATCACATATCATTGCGTCCTCTACATCAGAAATAGCGTGAGTCAATGGAAACTTGACCCATGACCCACTGGCCCACCACCCAGCGTGACTCACGACACACCGTGACCCACTTCGACCCACCACTCTGATCGTCATCAACACTAACCCATGATCCACTCTCTCTTCTACTCTGATTAAAGAAATTATACTTTTAATAAAACAAGGCTGTGTAATTATAATATCACTATTCGGAATTTGAATTTCTACTGTCAATCGCTCAAGCACCGCTCTGTTACAATACCACTAGATCTGATCTTTGCAATATAAAATGGTAAAGTGTTTGTCGTGAGCCATATTACGATAGATTTCATACGATTTCTTAATTATTAGTTTCTTAAATTACAGATACTTTTCAGTGGAAAATCGAAAAAAAATCAAATTATCAAATTAAGGCAAAGTAGGCCCACGTAAAGGATAAAAAAAGTATAAAATTCAACTGTGTTTCGAAAGTCAAGTATGATATTATTACAATTTACAAATATCAATATCCAAAAGTGCCTGAAGTTCTTTTCTCACTTAGATATACTCAGCTCAGTTAAGTAAATAGAAACAAATGAAAAGGGAAGGAAAATGGAGGCCTTGGAAATAAAACGTAGACAAATTCACCAATGTTCATAAGATGCTGTTTACAATGCACTGAGCTGAGTGGCTTGGTGGGTCATAGTGAGTCAGTGGGTCAGAGTGGGTCATGACGGGTAGGTGGGTCAGAGTGGGTCACGGTGCATGGTGGGTCGCAGGGATTCACGTCCTGTTGATCCACGATCCACTGACCCACTCCACCTCTGCTCTTCAAACGCCGTCTGCAACCCGCTATGGAACTACGTAGAGCTAAACATCCCTCCAATTGCTATTTGTTTTTAGAATAAAATGAAATTTCTAGCATTATGTTCCAGTTTATGATAATTAGGCTATTAATGAAACGGATGATTAATATAAATGATCACGAGAGAATTGATATAATGATCCTGTGGGGTGAAAAGTGAGAACTAGAGTTGGGCATGAGACAAGACAAAACAGAATTCTAATGATGAGGTTCAAGAGAAGTCAGATCGTTTTTGAGACGAGATATGCTTTACATGACCCATTCTTGAGACGAGACACTCTCAACTAATGTGTCATGAACTTTTCTGGAAAGAATCTTCAGGAGACTTACCGACTCTATGTTGTCCAATTCAAATTTATGTGTCCTCATATCGAACCAGGAAACCCTCACTCTAGAGGTGAGCTTTCCACCACTGAACCACCGTACCCCAGCTTCTTGTTTGTCTCTGCTGTTCCTGTTGTTAATTCAGTTTATGATTGCATAACATTATTCTGTGCATTAACAAAATATCATACGAGGATGATTCAGAAAGTAATGCCTCCGAGCCCACTACTTGACCAATAATGCTGCAAATATTCTGAACTGTTTACCATTAACGCACTGATGTCTATGCTATAGAATGCAACTTGTTTCACCTTAATATCCCTTCCCGTTCCAGACTAATGGAGCAATTTATGTCATCCAGTGATGACGTTCGGTTGAAAAAGCGGGCTGTCATTGAATTTCTGACTGCGTAAGGTTGTGCGCCCAGGAACATTTATCGCCTGTGACGAATAGTGGATATACCATTACGACCCAAAAACGAAGTGTCAGTCGATGGATTACCGCCACAAGTCCTCTTCTCCGACAAAAAATTCAAAGTTGTCCCATCTGCTGGCAAAGTGTTGTTGATATTCAGCCTCATCCTGTTTGTAAGTGCCTTGCAAACTTTTGGCTCTTCCCCAAACTTAAGGATCACCTTAAGGACCAACGCTACAGTTGTGACGCGGAGGTGGAAGTTCGGTAATTGTGCTGCCAGCAGCCGCCTCACCGAGGCATGGAAAACTTTGCTTCGCGTTGGCACAAGTGTATTGCCCGTAATGGGGACTATGTTGAAAAATGTTAAAAAAATGATGCCACCATTTGTAGCTGATACTGCAAGCTTAACACTGATACCTGTATCAGTGGTATCTGTCAAACAAAATCGAAGACCCCGGTTCGATTCCCGGCGGGAGCTCATGTGGTTCGGATTCCATGTTATTCAGTAAGATCCCCTCTCACATAGCCTCGCTGCTGAAAGTGACTTTAAACTCCAAATCAACTCAACTCAACTGCCAAACACAAATAAAGATAACACTTAGGAGGCATTAATTTCTGAATCACCCTCGTATTATATCCATACGCGAAATTTCATTGCAAGTCAATAAAAGTACGAAAGTTATTATAGTGGAGACATTAATTTCTGAGTGACCTGTAGAATCTGAAATCTGAACTCAATGTTCTTTCGAAATCCACTTCCCCTCCCCCCTTTTTCATAATTAATCTTAAGGAGAAGTTCATTCAAAGGCCAGAATAGTATTTCGGTTTTAACTTCTTTTTCCTCTTCTCCAACACTACTTCATTGTTATGCGCTACAAATATTTTGAAATTAATACTTGTCTTTTTCTTCTTTCTAACCCGTATCAATTTTTTTATTTCGTTTTTGCATACGAGAGTGTTATTGGCAATACCTTTCACGTCTTTACTACGTGATGCGTTTCTCAGATGCTAGAAAGCAGAGTAATCCGAGAGTTGGAATCTGTCAAAGTAAGTTTGGTTACGGGCTATGGAGAATTTCCTCATTGCCTTAGAAGTTCATTTTTTTTATTAAAACTTTCACACCTTGTACAAAAAGAACATACATAAAAGGTAAGAAATCTTGTGGCTCTGATTCAACTGAACCCTGTGTCAAGATACTTCAGATGACTTTCCTGATTATTGAAGCACCCCTTGAGGGCAAAAGATTTTATTGTCTTATTTGAATTGTTTCTGTAGATAGAACATTCGTCAGAAAGACTAAAAATCAATCTATAATTACAACTTGTAGCTCAGTGATTCTAAACCTTGCTCTTAGCAATCAATCACTTAATATTCAAGAACAAATCTCAAAGGGAAGCAGTCTTTCACTGGTAGAGCGCTTATTTCTGGCGTTTAGAGTACTTGATTCTAACCCTGCTCCCACCAAGTGGGTTTTGTCCTGCAGAAACGTCAAGAGAGTGAGTTATGCAGGAGTTTTTCCATTTCTTCCCACTTTCATCATTCCACCATCATCATCCATCTTATTATCGCCTTCTCCCTTGACCTAGGTGCATAATCGTGAAAAGTTAAACCAAAAATATCCAATTCTCCGATATCTGACGTAGAAGCAACATTTTACAATCTAAGGGTAACAAATAGAACACTGGCATCGTTAGTTTTTCTCTTTAAATCTGGGAGAGTCGGATGAATCAAAATCAAAATCTTCTCTCCGAAAAAAATTATGTATACAAAGTTGTCTTAGATCCTTTAAATACATTTCACTAAAATCTGGGGGAAGCGTTCCCCAGACTCCCCTACTAACGACACCCGTGGATACAATCACAGTAAGTAAAGGAGAAAGTGTCGGCCATGCACGTTTAGTCATACGTCCACGACAAGTACGATGTATACCAGCAAAACTATCGACCACGCTATCGATGTTCTTCTTCGCCTTTCACCACTGTATTTTATGAACGTCAGATTATCTGCCAGCTCCTTCCCCTCTTACTGAGAAGGCTAAAACAAAATGAAACTGACGTCACAGAGCATTCAGTTGGAAATGACTGTATTTAAGCACTTTTTCGGTCTTCATAATTCAGTTGTGTTTGCAGAAAGGAAATAAGACATTTTTTCTTAAAGCATCACGCTAGAGAACCTTGTAAAGCTAGGTTTCCATGCTGCAAGAATCTTGTAGCTGTCATTAAATAAAAAAAACAAACTTGCAACCTTACAGTACGTCTCCATGTAAACGTAATCTTGAAAGTGACATGCAACATTTTTTCACCTTGCAACTAGTCAAACCATGTTCAATTTTCTATGTCGTCTTGCCTCTACCTGCTGTCTCCTTCCCACTGACATTAGGGATGTGCACGAGACAAGATTTGTGGCTGTCTCGTCTCGAAATTGTGCTGTAAAAGTGATGTCTCGACTCGAGAAATGTATATTTCTATATTGGAAGAGCCGTGTCTCGACTCGAATTTTGTCAGGAAAATCCTGCTTCGACTCGTCTCGTGCGCATCCCTAACTGACATAAAGAAAAAAAAACGTTTCGCTGGTTTCGAAACGTAGGATTCTTTTGAACGGGGAGAGGAAGCGCACCAAAATACATATTTTTATTGAGGAGGTTCACTATTTGTTTACTAGATTGCAGTGATGCATGGGTGGAGATATCTTTCTTGCTTTCACAAAGTTGTAATGTGTAAATAGTAAATAGAAAGATGGGGTTGCAAGGTATTTTAATGACAGCTACAAGATTCTTGCAGCATGACAACCTAGCTTAAGATTGTGATGTTAGTACGCCTCTTACTTTACATGATAAATCTTGATCAAACGCAAATTTTTGAATTCTGTTCAATGCAATAGATAGGTAGGGTGATTATCTTGGTCGAGTTTGATAATGGCGTCAATTTGTTAAATCTTCACGGGTAAGAGTGGCTATCCATATACCATTCATTCTTAAATTCTTATAGTGGCTTCACAGAACATAGGTGGTAACGCTCTTGCCTTTCACGTGTCGATGTTCGGAGAACACAATTATAGTATGTCCCCTCTTTCTCTGTTGGGATCCCAATCTCAGTTGTTTAGCCTGCTTCGGGGCTCTGTGACTCTTTAACCTCCTCACTGCTTGCTTCGGAGCATTGGGATTTCCTATTCCACTCTACTTAGCTTGCCCGGAGCTCTGTACAGATCCTGTCCTAAGGCTGTAAGATCTTGGGCTGCCTTTTCCCTACCTCGCATTAGAGAAAGTTATATTGTAGTATTTCTGTAAATACTATTGTTATTAGAGTATTTTTTTAAATAATAAACCGGTAGTGGAAGTCGATTCCGGACTCTGATTTACTGAACCTTGCTCTACATATCTCTTCAAAGGGAAGAAATTTACAATATTAAATTTTTATGGTTTGGAAGCTTACCGTAGTTTCACATTGTGAAAAAAATCCCACTTGTTTTATTACAGACTGCCTGAAATGCCCATTCTTCGCATGGGAAGAATAGTTTATGGGAAATATTTGAATCCCCTTAGAATATTTATTTCAGTGAAAGTGTAATGATAAAAATACAGAAAATATTTTGCTTTTGACATAAATATTGATACACCCTATCCCCATAGAATGCGCCTTTTATCAAATTCTTTTTCTACTAAGCTTTTTTTTTTTTTTTTCAGTTAGCTGGGGTTGGCTTTTTGGATCGCTGTCCTCCACCTGTTTCTATCTTGATGCATCTCCGCTGTGACACCACACTGCACCATATTGTTCTTAGGAGTCTTCGTCCCGGCGAAATTAAAATACCGCTAATTTTACAGTAATTATGTGATATCTTCAAATAGATAAAAGATAACTGAAATATGGAACAAGAGCGCCCTAGACAACATTATTTTGCGTGAGGTACCGTTAACACAAGTCACCTAGTGGCTTTCCGTTTTCAGCTGTTTAGAAACGCGAAAATAAATGCCGATTTTCAAAATGGCTCGAAATCGAAAGCAGATAAGTGAGTCGTGATAACGGTTTCTCATGTAAAATAATGCTGTCTAGGGAGGTATTGTTCCACTTTTCGATTATCTTGTATCTCTTTGAAGATATCACATAATTACTGTAAAATTATCGGTATTTTAATTTCACTGGGATGAAGACTCTTAACTCAATTTCCCCCACTTCTTCCTTGGCCTTCCTCAGGCTCGTTCTTCTTTTTTCATTTAGTTCTATAGCATCCTCTTGGTGAGCTACGTGTTTCAAAGATCTTCTTTCATGCCCAAACCATCTCAGTCTACTTTCTTTCAGTTTTTCTATAACTGGATTCACCTTTAGTACCCGGCCATTTGAGGCGACGCAAAGCATATTTATTGCTCATGCGTACTCTTGGAATACGCTGACCATGTATTTAAATGTAGATGGCTAATCATAAACGCGAAAGCAATAAAATCGCTGAGAAAACGTCAGCTCGACCGTATTTGGTGCGCGTCGGAACAATAGACCGCCTGCTGTTTAAACGGCAAGACGTGTTGCCAGGCAAAGGGATTGTAGCAAGAAACAGCTGCTTGGAAGATGGTTTGTGCAGAGTATTGGAACTCTGCTATTACACACCTAGACCTGTCAAAAAGACCTGGAAACCCTGACTGGCTCACAGTATGATTTACACATCTGGTGAAAGTAAAATTACTGAATAGCCACTTTGGCCGCGTTCGCTACAGGGGCTAACGCTTTCTCAAATAGCCTAAGACTTATTGGATCACTTCGTTCTTGATTGTGTCCTTCCGCATTACTCTACTTATTCACCTTCGCAACAAGTAACTATTTTTCTTCTCATTCCTTCGTCTTCGCTGAACTTGAACAGCATCAGGACTACCATCAATCAACTTAGGGACATCGAAAACTAATGATTCAACACTAATATCACTTTTGCATCTCATCATTTCATCTCTTCCCCCATGATGCTAATAAAGGCTTAAGTCGGTCTTAAATGGGATCCAGAATGTCACTATTTATCCAGTTGGAGCAAGCCCCAAAACTACGGATTTGACACTAATATCGGACGTTTCGTATAATTTCCTGTACTCTCTAATCTTCTACTAATGTTTGGCTCCAACTGGAAGCTAACCTTGAACTTAAAGGTTACAAAATCTGTCAATAATCAAATTAGGGACCACGTAAAAACTATGTATTCAACGCTTATATCGGTCATTCAAAATTATTTTTACATATCATTCCCCTAAGAGGTACTAATGGGAACTGAATTTGTATTTAAACAACATCGGAAGTGTCACTGTGACCCCGAAAACTATGAATTAGACACTAGTATTGGTCGTTCTCGATAATGTTTATGTCATTTCTGATATTCCCCCATTACCTTAACTGGAGGGCTGAATTTGGACTTAAATGGCATCAAAACCAGTGGCGGGCACAAGAACAGTTTTTTTCGGTTTCCGACCTTTAGAAAAAGAAAAACCAGCTTTAAAATTTTTCAAAAATCCTATTTTTCGCCGAAACCGGTTTTAACCGAAATCGATTTCGTTTTTTCTCCAAACCCGGTTCGATTTTCACCGAACCCGATTATCGGGTTTCTGCAAAACCGGTTCGGTTTTCACCGAATTTGGTTTCGATTTTCTCAAAAACCGGTTCAGTTTTTTATCGAAACCGGTTTCAGTTTTTTTTTCAAAACTGGTTCTATTTCAAACCTGAATAGTGTTTCGTTGTTCTGTTTAAACCGATTCCGTTTCCACAGAAATAGTTTTATGTGTTGTCCAAAAGAGTTTTGGGTTTTTAGTTTTCACTAAAACCAGTGCAATTTTTGCCGAAGCCGGTATTGGTTCCTTCTTATGAGAACTTATGTGTTTTAGATCTTCAAATTGGCTTAGTTTTCAATCAAAATTGGCTTCAGTTTTCATCAAGAAAACCGAAATCAGTTTCGTTGAGAAAACCGAAACCGGTGTTTCGAGAAAAACGAACGGGCTTTGGAGAAAACCTAACCGGTTTTGTAGTAAACCGTAATGTCGGTTTTTCGGATTTCGGTTTTTCTAGAAACCGGTTTACAGTTTTTATAGAACCCGGTTTCCAGATTTATAGAAACCGGTTTTGCCCATCCCTAATCAAAACTGTCACCAATCAGCTTATGAACCCCAAAAGCTATGGATTCGATATTAATATCGGTCATTTTCGATCATTTTCTACTACTTCTGCTGTGAATGTCACGTCCATCAACGAATTCGATTTTTTAACTTTTGTCCTTTTACATTTTGCCCATAATTGATGGTGACTCATCATATACTTCTTACAATTTTATGTCTTACGAATGGACAAACACACGGACAGATTTTTTTCCTTCTAAATGGACAAACACACGAACATATGTTTTTTTTCTCTTACTCATGGACAAACGCACAGACATACCTTTTCTCTTCCGATGGAGAAACACACGGACCGACGTTTCTTTGTCTTCCGAATGGACAAACACACGGAGAACGGTTCAATTGTCTATCGAATGGAGGAACACACGGATTGATGTTTCTTTGTCTGCCGAATGGACAAAATCCTGGACTGGCATTTTTTTTTTCAAATGGAGAAACACACAGTCAGACTTTATTGCATTCCAAATTAACAAATACATGGACAGACCTTTTTTTGTCTTCCGAATGGACAAACACAGGGTCAGATTTTTCTCTTCCGAATAAACAAACACACGGACAGATGTTTCTTTCTCTTCCAAATGAAGAAATAACGGACGGACAGTTTTTTTGTCTTCCGGATGGACAAACACACGGACAAACGTTTCTTTTCTTTGCCGAATGGACAAAAGCACGGACTAACCTTTTCTTTTCAATTGGACAAACACACAGTCAGCCTTTGTTTTTGTTTTCAAAATTAACAAACACTGGAAAGATTTTTTGACTTCCGAATGGACAAACACACGACAGACGGTTCTTTTGTTTTCCAAATTAACAAACGCATGAAGAGACGGTTCTTTTGCTTTTCAAATTAACAAACACACAGACAGATGTTATTTCGTCTTCTAAATGAACAAACATACGGAGAGACATTTTTTTTGTCTTTAGAATTGAGTTGATGAGTTGATTTTTCGTTAAGCGTCCCGTTCAGCAGCAAGGCTATATGAGACGTGGACCTACTGCTTAACGTGGAATCCAAACCACATGAACTCCTGCCTGGAATCGAACCCGGTTCTCCCACGCCAAAGGAGCGTACTCTAACCGCTTAGCCACGAGGGAGCTCATCTTTCGAATTGAGAAACACACGAACAGACGTTTCTTTTGTCTTTCGAATGGACAAACGCATGGACACAAGTTTTCCTTCTTCCGAATAGAGAAACACACAGACAGACGTCCTTTGTCTACGGACAGACTTTTTTCCCTTCCGAATTGACAAACACGCAGACTTTTTTCTTCTGAATGGACAAACACACGGACATAGTTTTCTTTCTGAATAGACAAACAAAGAGACAAAAGTTTTTTTTTCTGCCTTCCGAATGACCAAATACACGGAGAGACGTTTCTTTTGTTTTCCGAATGAAGAAACACACGGACACGTTTCCTCTGTCTTCCAAATAGACAAATACACGGACAGATTGTTTTTGCCTTCCGAATGGGCAAACTGGACGTACTGATAAAGAGGCTAAACATATAAATAAGTTTTGATTAGTAAACCAAACTTTTTTTTATTAACTAGTTGAACCTGCTCTCTCTACACAGCGCATCATTCACATATGAGCATGAATCTCCTTGTTATTCCTCACATCTGTACATGTCCCTTTACAGACACAAGTGAAAGACGTCTTGATAAAAATTGGCAAGAGATATCGTAAAGGGGAGATTTTGTCGATTACTTTTTCAATATCTCGCGCCGTTTGCAAGATTTGAGCCTACTTCCGTTTGCAGTATTTAATTTATGTATGATCAGTGCTTTCTTTCTTTTTGCATGCAATATGTAATAAGCAAATACATTACATACACAATTAATTATAATCTTAGTGATATATGGTGTTCATTGGGCAAAACATTCCTAACAACACAGATTCATCTCAGACTCGAGAAATGGCTATTCTTCGATTTTTGTTATCATTTCCATGAAACAAACATCTGGAAGATATACAACCCCTATATAAAAACATGTGGTGTTGGAATGTATAGCTCGTAGGATATTGTGCTTTACTTTTTAAAGATTTGAACACTTTCAGTGTCCCCTAAGAAATGTAATAAAGAAATAAAATCCATGCTTTTTTTTAATATTCAATTAGAACTAAACAATGTACACAAAATTTGGAATCGTCCAGTGAAAACAGGACTTGTGGCTTTTGAGATCTCGTTGTCGAAAGGATTGGAGACAAACATAAAAACTTTTCATTGGAGACAAACATATAAACCTAACATTTTAATATATAGATTAGGGATTGGCCGATTCCAGAATTTCTCGATTCCGATTCCGATTTCGATTCTGAAATTTTACTCACGATTCTCGATTCCGGGTTGGTTACCGATTCTGGGTAAAACAAGTAATAAAAATACATTTGAATCCAAAAACATTTTATTAGCTTGTTGCAAATGAATAAAAATTCTTTCAAAACAATGAAAAATTGAAACTGAAATGTTGAAAACATGCAAATATCGAATTAGAATGAAAAGAAAAGTACCGGTATTATGTCTTGAAAAGCCTTAAAAACTAAAAGTTTGGATTGTATTTCAAATTTCTGTTAAGAAAAACAAGCATTTGAACCCTCTCTGGGTCCAATCTGTTTCTTTCTTTGTCACAAACTTACCCTGACATGGAAAACAGTCTCTCTGAAAACACTGTTGCTGGTGGTGCAGAGAAATATATTTTCTTCACAGTTTACTGAGTCGAGAAAATGCAATCCTCTCCCTCTTCCAGAAGTCTCCAACATCGGTGTGAGGACTTCAAGAGGTTTTAACTTTGAAGGATTTAATATTTAGTAAATATTATACTAAAGTATACACTTTAGTATAAACTTTAAGGTATTAAGTATACATATTATAAAATTTAAAGTTTAAATAGATAATCTGCACATTTCAAAGTGTTTTCGTAACAAACCATCATAAAAATACATGGTTTTGAGAGTTTTCATTATTTTTTTCGTCGCAATCGAACGCAATCGGTATCGAACCCGGTAGCACAAAGAATCGAGAATCGACGATTCCTCGATACCGCTGGTATCGAAGGTATCGAAGAATCGAGAATCGGAATCGGCCCATCCCTAATATAGATCCTTTGCTAGTATTGCCGACGGAAAGAAAAAAAGACACTATTGTTTGGCAAAACATTTTCAGTTCTCATAAGAGTCTGCCTACTTTCCTAACATGTAAATTTTATTATTGCTTCAATAGAATGAATAACCTGTTTAAAGTTAAAAAAAGTAAAAATAGCATCATCAATAATAAAGTACTAATTTAATCAATTACGTGTTGATTCCCATTTTACTTTCTGTCTTTATATATATATATATATATATATATATATATATATATATATATATATATATATATATATATATATATATATATGGACCGGTTAACTGACATGTGCGTGATAATATAAACTGTTAACTCTCATCTTTCGTACATAATTATTCTTCCGTTAAACCAAGAAAAAGAAAAGGAAAAAAAACTATTTAACAAAACAAAACACGCATGAAATCAAGTGTATGTGAAATAAATAATTCCAGGGAGTAAAAATTAATCATATCTCTAACTCTTAAGCACGATGTATATTATAAATCATACAAATTGCCGGAAACAGCATACAATGTATATATACACAGACTTTCCAGCAGAATAGGCACAGAAAACATGTGTGTTTTCTTTATTTTTTTAAAACATCAGGAAATGAAAATTCAAGAAATCATGTGAAAATGGCTGCTTAGGTAGGAATTACGGATTATTACAAGAAATAAGAAAAATTGTTAACATTATTTTAAACGACGGAAATGACCAAAAAAAATACAGATTTAGCTGGATTTCAGAACCAGTTTTGGTGTATTTGTTTCAAAAATAACAATAGTTTTTCTTTTTTTCTTCTAAATCATTGTTTGGACATGTATTAAAAGGTCACAAATTTCACACAATATTTCAGGCCATGAGATTTCAACATCAAGTACATATAATCAATGTCAAGTTTCCAGCTATGATGTGTTTCTTGTATTGCTTACTGTTACATATGTACTTTTAAAAAAATCTTATTCAAACTATACATTACTAGCATATACCTTATATTACCCGCTTCGCTGGGTTGAAATGAAAATTTAAATGCACAACTCCGTATTTCATGCGTCTAGTACCCGTGAAATATGCTGCTTTCGTTTTTAATGGCATCGATTTAAGCAGCATCGGAAAGATCATTGATCATCTCGGCGACCAGAAAACCATGGATTCGACACTAATATTGGTCATTTTCGATCAATTATATATATATTACCCTCTCCCCCATGTTACGGGCGATAGCATGTTACCCTTATCTCAGCCAACCCAAAAAATGTGGATTCATCACTAATATCGGTCATTTTCGATCATTTTTAAATATTTTTTCCTCCCCCTCCCCCAAGTTGCGGGGTTGAATTTGAATTTGAACGGAATCGAAACTATCACTGTTCATCTAAGTGACCTAGAAAATTATAAAGTCGACACTGGCCATTTTCGATCATTTTATATATCTCTTTCTCCCCCTCACCCAAGTGGCGGTGCTGATTTTGGATTTAAAAAGGATCGAAAATGTCACTGTAAATCTGAATGATCCCGAAAACTATGGATTAGACATAATAATGGTCATTTTCTATTATTATTATTATATATAACTCCCCTCCCCTCCCCCATGCTGCGGCACACGGCATCAGAATGTCACTGTTAATCTCAGCTACTCCTAAAACTATGGATTCGCCACTAATATTAGTAATTCTCGATCATTTTTAAATGTTTATACTCCTCCCCTACGTTTACCCTTCCCCTCCCCAACTATCAGTGCTGAACCTGGATTGAAACAGCATCAGAAGTGTCACTGTTTCTCTCATCAACCCCGAAAACTATGGATTCAACACTAATATTGGTCATTTTTGATCATTTTTAAATTTCTGTCCCCTTCCCCCTCCTCCGTGCGGTGGCACACGGCATCAGAATTGTCACTGTTAATCTCAGCAACTTCTAAAACTATGGATTTGACACTAATATTAGTCATTTTTGATCATTTTTAAATGTTTATACCCCTCCCCTACGTTGTACACTCCCCATTCTCAATAATCAGGGCTGAACTTGAATGGAAACAGCATCAGAAGTGTAACTGTTTCTCTCGTCAACCCCGAAAACTATGATTCAACACTAATATCAGTCATTTTGATCACTTTTAAATTTCTCTCCCCCTAACCTTCACCTTAGGTAGAGACAGCTCCCCTTCCCCCTCCTCAGTGCGGCGGCACACGGCATTAGAATTGTCACTGTTAATCTCAGCTACTTCTAAAACTATGGATTCGACACTAATATTATTCAATTTCGATTATTTTTAAATGTTTATCCCCCATCCCTACGTTGTAATCTCCTCCTTTCCAACTATCAGGGCTGAACCTGGAGAGAAACAGCATCAGAAATGTCACTGTTTCTCTCATCGACCTCGAAAACTATGGATTCAACATTAATATCGATCATTTTTGATCATTTTAAAATTTCTTTTCCCCCTCCCTTAACCCTACGTTGCATCGTCAAAGTGAATAGCCTAAAGCAATGCCTGCCCCTAAACTCATGTAGGCCCTATGTTGAAAATTTGATTGAGATCGGTGTGGTGGTTCAAGAGTGATGAAGTCACAAAGACAGTCTTTTTAATTTTAACTTTTTTACACACACACACACACACACACACACACACACACACACACACACACACATATATATATATATATATATATATATATATATATATATATATATATATATATATATATATATATATATATATATATATATATCCCCCTCTCCTAGGGTGGCTCGTCAAAGTGAAACGACGCAAAATACCCAAGGCCCGACACTCTCATATATGTTGAAAATTTGATTGAGATCGGATGGATAGTTCAAGACTTATTAAGTTACAAAAATAGTCACTTTCAGTCTTATATAAATTGATCTTATATATCTCCCCCTCCTTCTCCTCCCCTATGTTGCTCCGTCAAATTTAAATCACAAAAACAATTCCAGGTCTGAACCTCGTCTATGTTGAAAATTTGATCGCGATCGGTCTAGTGCTTCAGGAGTTATTAAGTTTTATTTATTTTTATACTCCCTCCCCCTACCCCTACCCTTAGTTCTACCAATAAAGTGAATAGCCTAAAACCAGCCCAGCCTTGAACCTCATCCATGTTACAAATTTGATCGTGATCGGTCTGGCGGTTCAGGAGATTTAGTCACAATTATAGTGATTTTCAATTTTTTATATATATAGATTAATATTATCCTTGCCCACGAGATGAGGAAACATTTTCAAATTTCAGATGATGATTCCTATCAAGCTTTTGAGACGATTAATTCCTTGAGTTCCGAAGGCAACTTTAGCTCACTCAATTCTTTGATGTCAAACACTATTAAAGTACTTCATGATTGATAGTAAAAACTACAAATTCATAAAATAATGTATAACCACAGTGAAGAAACTTTATTTATTTATTTATTTTATCTATCTATCTATCTATTAAAATGCTACAATAGCAGTTAGCAACGCCTGAGCTCGAACCTATAACTTTGGATATTAAATCTTTCATTTACGGTTATATGTGATTTTCCGTTTAATACAGACAAACATTTTAAGTGTGTATACTTTAAATAAGTTATTTAAATAGATCTTTTTCATAAAGTTAATGATCTATCTATCTAGCTAGCTATTATCTATTAAAATGCTACAATAGCAGTTTACAACGCCTGAGCTCGAACCTATAACTTTGGATATCAAGTCTTTCATTTACGGTTATATGCGATTTCACGTTTAACACAGACAAACATTTTAAGTGTGTATACTTTAAATAAGTTATTTAAATAGATATTTTCATAAAGTTAATTATTTTAAAATATTGTGAAAGCCTTTGTATTTTAATAAGCCTTCTTCAAAGTCAATGCAAATGAATCGTGCTGCCATTTTTGGAGTTCTTTTACACTATATGTTTGTGGACGTTTATATGTTTGTGGCCAATCTTTCGACAATGAGATCTCGGAAACTACAGGCTCTAGAAAATGACGTTTTCACTGATCGATTTCAAATTTTGCGTAGACTGTCCAGTTCTAATTGAATATTTAAAAAGCACGGCCACTATTTCTTTATTACATTTTTACGGGTACACAGGAAGTGTTGAAAACCTAAAGCATCATATCCTACGCATTATACATTCCAACACCACATAGTTGTATGTAGGGGTTGTTTATGTCTCAGGTGTTTGTTTCATGGCCAAATAATAATGAAAAAGGAAGGATAATCATTTCTCCAGTCTAAGATGAATCTTTATTTTTGGAGTGTTTTGCCCAATGAACACCATATATAACTGACATTATAATTAATTGTATGTGTAATGTATTTGCTTATTACATACTGCATGCAAGAAGAAAGAAAACACTGGACATACATGCATTAGAAACTCCAAGCAGAAGTAAGCTTAAATCTTGCAAACGGTGCGAGATATTGAGAAAAAATAGTCGAAAAAATCTCCCCTTTGTAGTATGATTTGCTGATTTTTATCACGACGTCTTTAACTTTTGAAAAGGGACATGTACAGATGTTGTGAGGAATGACAACGAGATTCATGCTCATATGTGAATGATGTGCTGTGTAGAGGGCGCAGGTTCAGCTAGTCTATATATTAAAATGCTAGGTTTATATGTTTGTCGCCAATCCTTTCGACAATGAGATCTCGAAAACCACAAGTGCTAGAAACATGCCGTTTTCACAGGTTGATTCCAAATTTTTGTGTAGATTGTCTAATTCTCATTCAAATTTTCAAAAAACCGAGTCATCATTGTTCTATTCAACATTTTAGTAGCCATTTTGAGCCCATAAAATTAACATTGTTGGAGGCAAAAACTACGGTGTTAGGCAAGCAGTAGAGAAGTTACGTATGACGGGTTGACGGACATTGCAAGCGCTTTGCTTATATCTGAATGGCGAAACCTATTGCATGCTGGCAACTTCAAAGGCCTCAAGAGATGCAATAAGACGTACTCAGACAGATATGGATTTATCACAAAAAATATTTCCACTTGATATCGTGTTACTTCTACAAATTTGCTACAAACTCACTGCAACATCTATACATAGCAATTCACTTCCTTTGTGAGTCTCATATCCTTTACTTGTGTGAGTAAGGAGACATGCAGTGGGAAGGATATTCATGGTCACAACAGAACGATGCGCTGAGTAGACAGTGCAGGTTCATCTAGTCAATGTTTACAGATGCATAAGTCATTACACAATATAGGGTGTTTCAAAATGAATTTCGAAGTTTTAAGGCTTTGTAGTATTTATTGCATTGAACATGCAATTATAAATAGAAGATCAAATGAAAGAGCAACTCAAACAGTTTTTGCTACAAGTGTTCAATATGAGCACCATTTGTCACATCCCACACATCGAGCCGATAGGCGAGAAAAGCCCATAAACTTTCCACCTCGATATGACACAAAACACATCCAATTTAGGGGACTCTCAATGCAACTGTAAATTCTTGTGGAAACTTGCTGACCCCTAGATGAGAACATTTATAAGTGTTCACATCGCCACTGAGATGAAATGTCGAGTCATCACTGAAGATGACACAATCCAAAAAATCTTCATCTTCAGGCAGCAGCATTTCACTTGCAAATTTGGCACGAAACCGTAGTATATAGGTTTTAGAACTTGTAGCAAGTACAAACGATAGAGACGTAGTTGTTAGCGTCTCCTTAAAATTCTCCACACAGAAGGTTGCACTCTAACTAGAGATTCAGTCTTCGCAAAATGTAAAACACTAAAAGCTTTCTGCTCACTGCACACCATCTTTGCTTGCTGACATCAGACAGAGGAAATAGTACATATAAATACGTACGTACAAAACTGTTTTAGTTGCTCTTTCATTTGGTATATTATTCATAACTGTAAATTAATTACAATAATTACCACAAAGTCTTAAATGCCCGATATTAATTTTGAAACATTCTCTATATTTCAGTAAAATATAATATTTTAATATTGTTATGGACCTCTCTTAACAAAAAATAATTCTGATAACTTCTAGGTGAAACTAAGAAGCAAAAATGATGTCGTAAATTTTTGTACATAAATTTTGCCAAACGAAATGAGAAACAGTTCGAGATGGGACGAGAAAAGCTTTCGAGAATCGAAAAGAGACGAGACAATATGATAAAAACTAATTCCTCATCTAGTCTCGACTTGTAGACAACACCAATAAACATACAGATATATTAAAATAATTGAATAAATATTTGGTGTAGCAACGTCAGTAATGACAAGAAAATTTTCGGAAATCTTTCTGATTGAATAACTGGCGACATCTTTAACAAAACATCAAATGCTAACTTGATCGGTATTTCTACTTACGGATAAGAACAAACCTTTTGATTTAACACTAAATGATAGCCGTTTTTACACAGACTCTAAGTATCAAAAGTGTGAAAATCGTTGAAGTAGTGACTGGCGTTTTCTTAGAAAATACTAGTTCAATGAAAGCAAGCGTAAAGCAGTGATTGGCTTTATCTTAGCAAATACTAATTCAAGTAAAGAAAGCGTAAAATAGTGATTGGCTTCATCTTAGCAAATACTAATTCAAGTAAAGCAAGCGTAAAATAGTGATTGGCTTTATCTTAGCATATACTAATTCAAGTAAAGCAAGCGTAAAGGACTGACTAGTTTTATCTTAGCAAATACTAGTTCAAGTAAAGCAAGCTTAAAATAGTGATTGACTTTATCGTAGCATATACTAATTCAAGTAAAGCAAGGGTAAAATAGTGATTGGCTATATATTAACATATACTAATTCAAGTAAAGCAAGCGTAAAATACTGACTGGTGTTATCTTAGTAATGAAAGCAAGCGTAAGCAAACTTATATCTATTAATTTCACATTTTTCCCCTTTTATGTTGCCCTACTTTACTTTGATTGGAGACTTGCAAATTTCATCCTCTTTTTCACTGAAAAATATTTCTATTCTATAAGGAAATAATTATATGTGTAAATTAAATTGAAATTCATCGTAATATCGCCTATGACAAACACTTTACCATTTTATATCGTAAAGGTCAGAGCCACCGATATTGCAACAGAGCGGTGCTTGAGCGATTGGCCGCAGAAATTCAAACTCCGATTAGTGATAACTTCAGAGCCTTGTTTTATTACGAGTGTAAACTCTTTAGTCAATGTAGAGGAGAGCGTGGATCATGGGTCAAAGTTGGTGATGATGTTTTTTGGTATGTGGTGGGTCAGAGTGGGCCACGGTGGGTGGTGAGTCAGTGGGTCATGGGTCAAGTTTCCATTTACCCCTGGTGCGTGGTGTTCCTGGTTCGATCCCAAGTTAAGTAAATTTATGGTGGACAACATCGTGTCCCTGGATATTTTAGGGGTACTCCGGTTTCCTCCCCATTCACATTCTACCAATTCTTCCATCCTCATTCACTGACTTCGATCATCCGTCTCTCTTACCCGAAAGGGCATTCTGCTACTATTATTATTAGTATTGAAACTAGTTCTACTACTACTACTGTTATTATTACTGGGGCTGCTGTGGCTCAGTGGTAGAAAGTTCACCTTGAGTGCATGGGGTCGTTGGTTTTATTTCAGTTTGCGCCAAGTGAACTTTGTGGTGGACCAACACCCTGTGCGTTGGTTGTCTCGGGGTTCTCCTGTTTCCTTCTACTTTCTTGGTTTCACCATTTTATTCATTTCTCATCATCCCAGCCTCCTTTAGCCTAGTCATCATATGCGTGGGATGTAAAACTTCAAGACTTCATTTCGTTTTCATATTATTGTTATTAGTACTAGTACTGCTGCTGCTACTACTACTACTACTACTACTACTGCTACTACTACTACTACTACTACTACTACTACTACTACTACTACTACTACTACTACTAATACTACTACTACTCTACTACTACTACTACTGCTGCTGCTACTACTCTACTACTACTACTACTACTACTACTACTACTACTACTACTAATAATAATAATAATAATAATAATAATAATAATAATAATAATAATAAACGATCAGCCAGAGCTTGTCCAATGAACCTGTATCAGAAGTCTAATGGTCGCATAGTCTGACTGAAATTGTCTATAACAACACCCAAGTAGTATTAATTTCCTATAAGACCGGTCCGTGTATTTGGAATTACAGTGTGAACTCTTAAAGTGGAAATTACATTGTTTTGCTGGTTTGTTTTCAATTGACTTTGAAAGCAATTTTTTGCCTTCATTTTCTTTTCTTTTTTTTAATGAAACAAAATTTTACTCTTAAAGAACTGTTTCTTGAGTCTGCTGAAAACCACAATTTGCAGTTGACTTGCGAGAGGGAAGAAGACCTACTCTGTCGTCTGACTGTAAGAGCTGGTCTGCTTCATTAGGAGTCCGCTCTCGATCTAAACTCTGTCATTAGGAAGGACCGAGAAAAGGTAAAACAAAAACAAACGAAAAAATGCAACAGGGTCCTGAATGTAATTATAATTCCACACAAACAAGTGAAGGTGAAGAACAGATAACTGAAGGCATAGGAAGAAACGAAATTACAGGCAGAAAAAAAATAGAGGAATGTTTGCAGATCATTTTCTTGTTCGATCTTGAGTTTGGGCCTGGTTACTACTAAAAGCACACATTTCCTCCTACGCTGGATGATAACTTATTATTTCAGTGCTCACTTTTTTACGAGTTTGATGAGAATGGTGGTTTTTGTCCTCTCTGTAATTACCTTAGCAACTACAATTCAAATATAGCTTTAAAGTTGCACAATACCTTTCAACGATTCGAAGGTCAAATATTCCGGAACAGCTTAGAACTTTACACTAGTTAAAACTTTTTGCCGGCTTAACGCTATATTTACTAAGTTAATATTTTGATTAGAGATAGTGTAGCAAATTCAAAACTCATTAGAGGAAGACACAACTAACTAACTGACTAATGGAACCCAAAAGTTTAACGCCGTATTCACGAAATTTCTCCATTAAGTTCTGTTCCCAGTCAACTCGATCCAGATTCTAATTTATCTGTGAGATATATTTTAATATGTAAAATTCTGTCTTTTAGGTAGAGTTACAAGTGGTACACGGGAAGTTTACCCTTATATATAGTAGTAATATTAATTACAGTTCAAATATAAGTTTCTCTTGAATGTTTGGTGGTTTATTGGTGAGTTTGTAGGAACCCAGAGACCATGTGTTCTAGTATGACAGGATTCAAGGCTCTTTCAGACAATGGAGTGTGTGTAGGTATCTCTCAGAGACCAGACGTCATAGAGAGCGAGATAGAACTCAGAGACCAGGAGATTTAGAGAGTGGTGAAGTGTTTCGCAGAGACCAGGCGGCCTAGCAAAAGGAATTCTCAGAGAATAGGAGTCCTAGAGAATGGTAAGGATAAAGGAACTCTCAGAGATCAGGAGTCCTAGAGAGTGGTAAGGGTTAATGAGAACTCAGAGCCCATACGTTCTAGAAAGTGGTAAGGATTAAGATCTCAGAGACCAGATGTGCTAGAGAGTGGTAAGGATTAAGAAGATCTCAGAGACCAGGTGTCCTAGAGAGTGGTTAGGATTAAAGAACTCTGAGAGACGAGTCGTCCTAGAGAGTGGTAAGAATAAAAGATTTCTCAAAGACCAGGCGTCCTAAAGGGTGGAGGTGATAATCAATCGGTAAAGATTGATGCCTTCTGCGATGTGTTGGCTCCTATTATCCACAAATATGTCTAACTTCATTAATATTCGTCACTTGACGATCGTTTACGATGGTTGACGACGTCCTCTTTGTGGTTATCGTCTGAAGTTTGTTTCCAGCCAGCACGTAGTGTTGGAAGCAGATATAGAACCATTCAATATTGTTCTCCTATTCTGTACCTAGGTCTTGCCAATGGACATCTTTCAATTGAGCTTCCACTTAAATTTTTGAAATCGCTCCTTCTTTCTTCCATTCTGGCTACATCATCTGACTACCTGAACCTCTTAGATTTAATAATTCCAACAATATTAGGAAAATGGTATAAATTCTGCCGTTCCTCGTTATTAAGTTTCCGCCATTCCCCATTCCCGTTCCGTCTTAGGTACGAATATCCCCTCAGGATTTTATTTTCCAACACTTTCAATTTGTTTTCTTCTCTCCGAGTAAGCAACCATGTATCGAAAACATACAGCACAATAGGCATAATTATCGTTTTATATACAGGGTGTCCGAGAAGTCCTTCCCTGATTACAGAAATTGATAACTCAGTCTAGAAATAAGATAGAAATATGAAACTGGTGTTGAATTGTTTACAAACTATAAAAGTTTTTGTCTGTGTTAGGTTTGTTCTGTTTTACCAAGTCTCATTTTTTTTTTGTTTTAGGTTTGTAGTACGTAAGTAAGAAGCCCAAGAAGCCATGCCAACCAACCAGGAGAAGGCACAGTGTATCCTGTGGTACCATGAGACACGATCACCAACCACGGTGCAGAGACAGTTCCAGACAACATTTGGGAGGACTCCACCTGATGTCAAAAGCATTAAAGCCTGGTATGAGAAGTTCAAGAACACAGGGACGGTTGCTGACCTTCCGAGGTCTGGTCGACCAAGAACCTCAGCAGACACGGTGGAGGCTGTGCGACAGTCTTTTCTGAGAAGTCCTAAGAAATCGGTGCGCAGGGCCTCACGTGAATTACAGATGCCAAAAAGCTCTATCCATGACATTTTACACAAACGTTTATTGTTTCGTGCTTACAAAGTGCAACTCGTTCAGGCCTTGTTGCCCGACGACGGTACACGTCGATATGACTTTGCGGTCGAAATGCTATCACGTATTGAGGACGATAATGGTTATCTCAGACTAATTGCCTTTTCCGATTCCGATTCCGATTAGACTTCTTTTTATGGGGTTATGTCAAGGATGAGGTCTACCGAACACGTGTACCAGATCTTGAAACCCTGCAGCAACGAATAACCACAGTCGTTGCATCGATCCCTCCAGTGATGTTGGCTAATGTGTGGACGGAAATTGAATATCGCCTAGATGTGCTACGTGCTACCAAGGGTGCTCATGTGGAAGTGTACTGATGTGACCAAAACTTTTATAGTTTGTAAACAATTCAACACCAGTTTCATATTTCTATCTTATTTCTAGCCTGAGTTATCAATTTCTGTAATCAGGGAAGGACTTCTCGGACACCCTGTATTTCAAGCTTCAAGTTCTTTGACAGAATTTGCGAAGACAAAAGAGTTTGGGCTGAATATTAACACTAATTATCTGCTTTTCGTAGACATTAGGTTTTTTTTCTTGGATACGTCTTCATTCTGTTAATGTTCATCCTAGATTTTTGAAAGTATCCACTCTGTCGAAAGTGTTGATATTTTAAAGTATCCATAATTTGAAGTATTAAGGTTATGGCGAATTTCTGTTTCCACATTTTCTTCTAAACTCATGTCCCTGCAAGCGTCTAATAAAACTTCTACATTCCTTTATATTGTCTTCATGTCATCCCGTATCAAATTGACATTATCAGTATAAGCCATAACCTGATCAGTGGCATTAAACTTTAGGACTTGGTTATTATCTTTAAGTTTCCTTATAACATATTCCAGAACAAAATTAAATAATAATTCCGACAACGCATCTTTATGTTTCAGGTCATTCTCGACGCAGAGGATCATGGACAAGTATTTCCTTACTCGAAATTTATATTGGAATTCATTGAACAATATTTTTATTAGCTCTTTACAATTGTCTTAATTACCTTTATAATTATATTATTTTTAAATAATTTTGGCATATCCTTATAATAATTTTAATTAAAGCAATAGGGTGGACCCGAAACATTCATTTTTTTCAATTCAAATTTAGAAAAATCACATTTTTAACGATATTTTTTAAATCTTATTACTGGTCCAAAATAGTTTGTTTTTAAACTTTTAAACTTGTATTCAATAAAGAAAAGAATCCAAATTGTTGGTATTTCTTTTCTTGAACTGTGATCTACATTTGCTTGTAAATTGTTTTCCAAAATTTCATTAAATTTGATGGATGGATTTAAATAAAGATGTTGATGGATTTAAATAATATTTAAACATTATTTTCTGTGAACTAATACATAAACATTTGAGCTATTACATTTGGGAAGAGGCTAATTTTAAAATGTTAAGAATTATCGAGAAAATGTGATTTTAAAAAATCGGCAATTTTTAGAACATATGTGCGACTTGAATATATTGCAAAGTTCCATTTGTACAGAACTAGGTAGAGCTTTGATAGAGTAAATTACAGTATTTTTACAGGAAAAATGCACAAATGTAATTTCTCTAATACAAGGTAAAGAAAAGGTGACACAAGGCCCGAGCAGTCTAGGGCAGGATCTCCTCAGCAAGCAGTGTGGATTAAGAATACCCAAAACTCCGAAGCAAGCAGAGGGAAAGCTTAAAAAGCCATGAGGTTAGGAATCTCGACAGAGCTCCGAAGCAAGCTAAGCGGGAGGAAGGTAAACTTAGAGTTCCGAAGCAAACTAGAGGTGTTGGGTTGGTATCTCCTAGAGCTCCAAAGCAAGCTAAAGGAAAGACTGACCAGCCGAGACTTATAGCTGTCCATGGAATCCTCTCGGTTATATAGGCTCTCCAGGTGAAACGATGGCACTGCTCTTCCCTTATCGTCATATGACTGATGGTATGGCTGCAGTCTCCGTCGTGTGGAACTGTAGTACTCCATAGAAAAGTGCACGTGGTTGTTGTTTATTCTAAAAGTAGGAGCACGTGTAGAATGTTTGTAAACACAAGCATAGTTCGGCGTTCTTAAACACATGCACGTGGTAGATTACAATATAGACAAATTTTATTTATTTATTTATTTTTATTACAGCTGTTTAGTCTCCCAATTCGCAACTTTTCCGTGGTATTACGACTTGGAAAAAATGATTTTTCGGTCACCCTAGGAATTATACTGAAGCTCATATATATATATATATATATATATATATATATATATATATATATATATATATATATATATATATGGGGTGGGGGTGAAGGGTGAATGTAGTACTTTATTTCTTCGTAATTACTAAGCGGATCTGAACCAAATTTGGTAAACAAGTATCTCATCAGCTAAGGAATATTTGGTGTTCAGATTCGACCCAGCAAGAGAGGTTATGTCATACAGCTTTACATACCGGGAGTTTCTGAGTTTGGTTCACCTAGGCTTTTTAATCTATCTTTTCCGGGATACCAAATTCGTTAAGAATTTTGTGCAATATTCCGCTCAAGCCTGTTTGACGTACACGTGTACGGACCATCATAGTGCTTCTAGAGATGGTTCGACGTACACGCACACGTCCCGTGTGGTAGTGACGAAATGATGCATATTCTGCCATCTGACATTTTTCCACATGAACGAAAGTGCATGTCACTCAAGAGTAGACTGCAATGTGCTGCCATCTGTTGGTTTTCTTTCTTATTACATGAAATTATGTTCAATTTTGTGACGTCTGAAAATTGGTCTTTTGGTTATTTAAAATTACTGCGTCTCGCAGCGGCTGAGTATTTAACTCCCGGCTCGATGGGTTAACTGAGTCTTAAGTCTTTCTAAAACAAATAAGTAATTGATGATTCCCATTTCTTTGAGAATATTTTACGAATTGAAATATCTGTCAATTGTTCGATTTCGCCTAAATTCGCACTGCAGTAATTTCATCTACGTGCAGAGTAAACTTTGCTAATTGAATATTTGAGATGATTTTGTAAGATATTGACAAATGAGAGATCTCTCGATAATTCTTAACATCAGTTTTACCGCCTTTCTTGTGAATTGGACGAATGGTTGATTCTTTTCCCCCCTTCTGGCAATAAATAATAACACAGCTACACAAACAAAATATAAAAGTTCTGTGCACTGGATCCCAGGGTATGAATTTGGTGTATTTTGTTACAAAGAATTACATTTCGAAACCCCAGGACGATCGACCGTGTCCATCACTTTATAGGCAAAAAAAATTCAGGGTTTTTAGATAGGGAGGATACACGTAGCTCAGCCATACAAAAAAAAAAAAAAGTTCTGTGCGGTGTACCCCAGAGTATGGATTCGATGCATTTTGGTACACAGAATCCAAATTTTGAAACCCCAGTACGATTGACCGTGTCAATTTTGTTTTATGGGTGAAAAACGTATGTGCTGTCTTACGTACCAAAATTCGCTGAAGTTTTTCGCTCATAAAAAAATGACATGGTCGATCGTCTTGGGGTTTGAAAATTTGGATTCTGAGTAACAAAATACATCGAATCAATACCCTGGGGTCCACTGCACATAGATTTTATTTTATTTATTTATTTATTTTTGTATGGATGTCTTACGTGTATTCTCCCTATGCAAAATGGCTAAAGTTTTTCGCCCATAAAAAGTGACAATGTCGATTGTCTTGGCGTTTCGAAATTTGGATTCTGTGTAACAAAATACATCGAATCAATATCCTGGGGTCCGATGCACTGAACTTTTATTTCTGTGTGTGTGTGTGGCTGTGTAATTAATTATATATAATTAATATCTGCTCCCATATATTTAGATTGTTAGCTCTTAGACCTGTATAATGTCAACCCTAGACTAATACTGGTTGGTTTTATCTGAAATGAAAATGAAAATGAAATGAAATCTGTCAGTTTAACATCCCATGGTTATGCCTGTTAGGCTAAGTTATAAAGGCAAGTAGATGGTGGAATGAGAAAATGTGAGGAAACGGGAGTACCCCGAGAAAACCAGCGGGCACGATGTTGTCCTGCACAAACTTACTTGGACAGTGATGGAACCACTAAACCCACGCGCTCTACCACAGAGACACCGTATTCCCTTGAATTTCTTTGTTTAGAGGAAAGAGTACGTTGTATTGAAAACAAGACGTAACACAAGCATTCAATCACTGTTCTATTATTACGGGAAAATGTTGAATCTTTCTTCTGAAATTATTTGAAACACAAATTAGAACAATAGTTTAGGAAACGGAAATACTTGAAATTAATCATACGTATATTTACAAAAATACATCATAGGCAAAGTACTTGAAAAAGCTTTTTTTTTTTTTTTTTTTTTTTAAGGAAAGAAAACTAATCTCCATGTATTTATCGTAGGAAATGATTATATTTATTAACATTTATCAGTAAGCTCTTTAATATACAACGTTGAAACAGATTTTTATTATAAAAAATCATAAGATAAATACATAATTGGAATAATAACATATATATAAACAAGCTAATCTTTGTCTTATCTCGCGTATCGTTAAGTGGAATTATGGTGTATCACGTTCAGTTAAACCTTATTTAAATTTGCAAGTTTGTACCAACAGGAGAAAACTTCAAGATAAAATATTGTAATAGCAAATTTATTTACTTGTAAACCGATTAGACAAATGAACAGCACTTCAGATAGAAGTTGTTAAACTACACACAAATTGTGAAGTATTTTTGTAAAGACTTGTCGAAGGTTTTAGCAAAAATTACTGGAAGCGAGCGTGAGTGCAATTGTGGTCTGCGTATTTAACGACAACCTCTGTAAAATTCGATTCATTTTAATTAAAATTGTAGTGTATTTTGTTTCAGGCTTAGTAATAATTGAACCCAGATTTATACGCTGTAAAATACCTCAAATATACACGCAATCATACACTAATATACTCTTAAGAATCAATTAATTTCACATTTACTTGATTACAATGTTGATTGTGTCCAGAATGAATTTTAATGGTACACTACCACGAGTTTTCCAAGATTTTCTGGTGTCAAACTTCATCTTTGTGCGTTACGGTAAGTTTATTGGCTAAAGCATGACGTCTTCACATTAACTAAAATTGATGCATAATATTTGTAGAATAGCACAGAAAGTTTGGAACACCCATTTGACAAGGATTTGCTGACCCTACACTTGTACTTCTCAATTGACTCGATCTCTGATCTGGGCTAAGTACCTTATCCAACTTCTCTTTAATAATCTCACACTTGTACTTATTGATTGACGGTACAACCTAGGGAAGGGGGAGGCATAGGAGGAAATATATATACAGGGTGTTTCAAAACAACACAGTCAATGTCTGGAAGGTAATTCCTGACACGAAAATCAGACGAAAAGTATAGACCAACCTGGGTGCACAAATGCTTCCTTTCCGAGTTTTAGACTGCCGAAAACATGAAGAAATGAACTTTAAAGGTCCATAGCTCCAAAACTATGGGACCTACTGTAGTCGGGTCAAGACTTCACATAGGAAACAATATGTGCTCTTTACAAAAATACATATTTCAGAATACTAAGGTACTCACGCAACAATTTTTATACAGAAAGTTTGGTTACAGTCATGTAATTTGAAGTACTCGCCAACTACCTCTATAAAAATTGTTGTGGAAGTACTTCAGAATTCTGAAGCACGTATTTTTGGATAGAGCACATATTAGTTCCTAAGTAAATCTTGACCCGTCTACGGTAGGTTCCATAGTTTTGGAGCTATGTGCCTTAAAATTCATTTTTTTTTCACGTTTTCGGCAGCCTATAACTTCGAAAGGAAGCATTTGTGCACCCACGTTGGTCTATACTTTTTGTCTTATTTTAGTGACAGGAATCAACTCCCAAACGTTGTCGGTGTTGTTTATATATATATATATATATATATATATATATATATATATATATATATATATATATATATATATATATATATAAACTTAATAACTCTTGAACCACGCGACCCACCTCGATCAATTTCCACATAGATGAGGTTCGGGCCAGATTTTTTTTTTTTTTTTATCATTTCACTCTGACGATGCAGCTTAAGGGTGCAGCGGGTGGAAATATTTAAAAATATTCGAAAGTGACTGACATTAGTGTCGAATCCATAGTTTTCTGGGTCGTTGAATTGAACAGTGACACTTCCAATGCTGGTTAAATCCAAATTCAAATCTTTGTGTCCAAATTGAAACACATTATCCCCGTGCGAAGAACGAGTATTCTGCTAGTAATTAAATAAAATAAATAAATTGAAGCAGGAAACCCATTACGTCCACCAATTTTCCATTTGTTTTTTCCTATGAAGTGACTGATTATGCTTGACTAGAGATTGGCTAGCTAGGAACTTTCCCTTATACTGCCACCTTTGCTCTACTTATGACCTCACACCACATATTAGAGTTTTTGCTCCGTTCTTTGCACGGCAAGATCACGTTTATAACTTTATTCTTTGCGAAAAATTTAAAACCTCTCCCCCTTTAGAATTCGCATTCCAATCGAAGTGAAATGATGTAAGCCTATATCGGTCCAAGAGCCAACTTTGTTCAAAAATTCATTTCAAATGATTCACCCGTTTTGCAGTGCTGACAACCTCGGAGACATATATGCAGGGTGTAACATAAATGCATGGCCCAAAAGTGACGAGGTAATTGCCGATGCGGACATCCAAATAAGTAAAACAGTTCCTATAAACATGGGTCCGTTACCGCTTCGTTTCCGAGATATAGGATGTATATACAAATGTCAAGTCCCTCCAATAGCTCACTATGGGAAAGTGAAACTAAATGTTTAAAATTACAGGAATAATACAATCAAGTGGTATTATGCCTGTGCAAATACATTTACACTAACGTAGAGAATGAAACTAATCAACATTTTTACTTATTTGGATGTCCGCATCCGCAATTACTTCGTCACTTTTGGCCATACATTTATGTTACACCCTAATTGCCGCTCCTCTCTTTAAAAACGCTGTTGAAACGCTGTGGCACATGTTTACTTCTTTTGAATAAGGAGTTTATGTACCAAGCTTCAAGGAATTTCAAGATATGTTTATCTTATTATAACAATTGCAACCCCAACCATTTTCCTTCTTACCCTTTCTGTTTCCTTCAAAGGGAAACATGAAAAAAAAAACGCTGAACTGTGTCTTTAATTGTTTTAAATTATAATCATAAACAGATTTACGAGTTTCATGTCTCTAATCTTAAGAGATTTCGACATATGGCCATCTTATTACAAGAATTTCTAATCTTAAGAGATTTCGAGATATGGCCATCTTATTACAAGAATTGTAACTCCCATCTTTTTTCCTTCCCTTCAAGAGGAAATATCAAAAAAAAAAAACGAAACACACTTTCAATTATTTTAAATGAAATGTCTAATTACCAGGTTTCATGTCTCCAACCGTATTGTTTCAAGGTGTAGCCATCTTATATCAGCAATTGCAACCTCTAACCTTTTATCTTCCAATTTTTTTTCCTCCAATGTATTGTAAATGTATAATAATAATAATAATAATAATAATAATAATAATAATAATAATAATAATAATAATAATAATAAAGAAGAAGAAAAAACTGGTAAATCTCTTTAATTGTTTTAAATGAGAAGTCTAAACCCCAAAATTCATGTATCTATCCTTGAAAAATTTGGAGATATCGACACTTTACTATAATAACTGTCATCCCTATTTTGTTGTTACATTTTTAATGACAATCACTGTATATGGCATCCACACTAATTAATCTAAATGTATTTAGTGCCCACGAAAATATATGGAGCGTCATCTGCTATTGAGTTTATATTGTAATATCCTACATGGTTTTGTTTACAAACAACCGAAATGTGCTTATATTGACAAATATCAGCCATGTGCGTCTTACTACAGATTACTATAGCTGCAGACGACAGGGACACTAGCGACATCTAGGGTCATGTGACGGCGAAGGAGCACCAACGCCACCGCCTCACCTGGAGCGCCTATATAACCGAGAGCATTTCAGCGACAAGCATCAGCCTACGACTGGTCTCCTTCCTCCTTTAGCTTGCTTCGGAGCTCTAGAAGATACCTAACCCAAAGCCTCTACTTTGTTCGGAACTCTAAGCTTTCTCTCTTCCCACTCAGCTTGCTCGTAGCTTTGAAGGGACTCCTAACCTCATTCAGCTAGCTTGCTTCGGATCTCTGTGGAGATCCTACCCTAGGGTGCTCGGACCACCTTTCTTAACCCAATATTAGAGAAATTACATTAACGTGATTTTGTAATATACTGTTTATAGATAATTTTGTAATAAAAGTCAGTACTGGGAAAGGATTTCGGACTGCAATTTCCTCTATCTATACTAGTGGTGGGCACAATAACCGGTTTTTCGGTTTTTAGAAAAACCGAAACCGGTTTTTGAAAATTAAAAAACGGTTTCGTTTTTCACCGAAACCGGTTTCGGTTTTCTTCAAAACCGGTTCGGTTTTATCCAAAACCGGTTATCGGTTTTTCACCTGATTCGGTTTCGGTTTTCTTCAAAACCGATTCCATTTTTTTCAAAATTTGTTCTATTTCTGACCAAAATGGTGTTTCGTTGTTCTCCGGAAACCGAATCCATTTCCACAGAAATAGTTTTGTGTGTTTTCGGAAAGTTTTCACCGAAACCAGTTTCGGTGAAAACCGAACCGGTTTTGGAGAAAACCGAAATGTCGATTTTTCGGGTTTCGGTTTTTTATAGAAACCGGTTTTCGGTTTTTATAAAAATCGGTTTTGCCCATCCCTAATCTATACTGTAAACAATTATGGTCACATTTACTGACCGATTACCATCAATTCTGGCTGCCAATCGGTCACCCTAAAATTTACGGTATTAGTGTTAAAGTTATGGTAATAGAGCATAAATACGGCCTTTTTATGGATTATAACCGTAAATTTTAGAGTAATCGGTTAACAGCCAGAATTGACGATAATCGGTCAGTAAATGTGGACGTAATTGTTTACAATGTATACACGAGCTATATCTCCACAAACAGAGCTTTAAAATATACTAAATATACCGAAACTTTCTCATTTCCATTACTCTTTCTAATTTTGCATAATTTTACATCATTTTTGTGTTCTGTGTTTGTCCACCGATTTGTACAAAAACTTTGAAGCACGGTGTGAGTTTATAAAATTGATATTGGAATGTCGTGATTTATTTATTTACGCAAAGCTAAGTAAACAACAACATTTCTCAGAACTTAAAAGTCCTATTCGTATATTACTCACACTAGATATTCATCAAAACTTCAATGTGTATTTCTCAAAACTATTCTTGGAAAATAATACTAATAATACTAACATTGAGATATCATTAGGCTGTTCTTTGTACGCATAGAAAATAGTAAAATATTTACTAACAACAAACAGCAAATTTACACAATACTAGTAGGAAAATACACAAAAAAGATCGTTATATAGACACCGAATATGGAATACATTTTGTTTCTTCTTTATTTCTCAGAAATGTTTGTTCCAGAGTAAAAAATATTATACATCATAATACTTGGGGGACCTTTGCAAACCAAAATAAAAGTATGAAAGTTTGTTCCACATTATTGATTTTTTTACAATATTACAAAATTGAAAGCAACTCAATTTCCCATATTAGGCACACTCCGCTCCTAATATGGAACACTACCTGTTCTTAAAACGGAATGCTAGGACAAATGTGCGCGTCTGCCAACAATGCGACATTTGGATAATTCGAGCTTGGTAATGCATTCGAGCAATTTATTTGTTTATTTAAGGAATAAATTTATTTATTAGTTCAAGGAAAGGAGCAAAGGAAGAGCCTCCAAGTCCGAGATCACATCAACCCTTAAGATAAGTTTACTCATTGGAAAGAACTGGCCTCAGAAAAAGTACCATCCCTGCATTAACTTTGTAATTTCTAGTCGCGTGATGTCCTTTTTTTTTGGCTATTTCGATTTTTTTTTTTTTTTTTTTTTTTGCGAGGCTTGGAAAGTTAAACGTTTAAAAACTTGCAATGATGAGGTAAAGACACGTTGTGATGAAGTATAGGCAGCTTCTATGTCGTTTTTGAGTGAAGTGCTCATAACTACTTTCTTCTCATCCGGCTATCGACGACGTGTGTTGCCACGGTGTGGCTGTAGTTGTGGTAGAGGACTCACTACTTCAATCGGTATTGTCGCGCTGTTCTCTTCACTTTGCACTGTAGATGACACGACAGTTGGGACATTTGAACCAATAAACAATCTGTGGAAGTTTCATTCGAATCGGTTCACTTGTTCAGAAGTTATCGCGAGACATACAGCCAAACAACAGAAATGCCAAACGTTTCGACTAGGAGACGTTCGCTGACGTTCGGTCTAAAATAATATGTTAAGTCTAATATAACTTGCAATTCAGTTATTCTTCTTCACTTCTAGTTCACATGTGTATGAACCTATTTACAAATATTCCATGTTAGGATTCTGCTAGTATTCCATATTAAGAAAATCTCCATTTTGGATAGTTCTTTTCCTACATATGCTTACGTGATTCTCTGTGTACTGAATCTTTACGTCCTCATGGTACACTATATATGTAATCTCAGCATCACAAACTCAACAATAATACATGCTTCTTTGTGTACATTCAGCAGCCTGGAAATATACGCCAGCAAAACTCAACTTCTTCAAAAAAATATTCTGCAGCAAAAGCAAATGTTATGTTATCGTTCGGCACCATACCACTCATGCGCAGACTGAGGGTGTCATTGTGTACAAGTCTACTCGGTGGTAGCAAATAGTAGATAAAATAGTCTGGTATTTCATATTAGGAATGTATTCCATATATGGCGCACCCACCCATGTTTGGTTTTATCAAAAATCGTGTAATTGTATCGCCACTTCCTACAACTGTGGGTGAATTGTGTGACCGCATTACTCCAGCTGTGGCCGATATATACCGTGACATGTTAGGAAGAGTTTGGCAGGTACTTGATTACAAACTAGGCGAGTGTCCTATAACTCGTGGATTGCATATTGAACATTTATAATATGTTAGAAGAAAAACTTATTGAGTTGATCAATCAGTGTGTGTAATATCTGTTTACATGTGTGTTATTAAAAGCAAAATAATAATTATTGAAATCGGAAACATCATTTTGATTTGCCCTATAATGTAGTTGAGTTCTTCGAAATGGGGAATGGCGGAAACTTCATAACAAGGAACTACATACTTTATACCGTTTACGAAGCATTGTTAGGGTCATCAACTCTAGGAGCTCAGGTGGGCAGGCCACGTAGTCAGAATGGAAGGAAGTAGGAACGCTTTCAAATTCTTAAGTGGAAGACCAATCACAAAACTAACATTAGGAATATCTAAGCGCAGATGGGAGATAATATTAAGATGGATCTAGCAGTAACAGGAATACAAAGTAGAAACTGGATCCAGTTGGCTAACTACAGAAGTCAATTGGAGAGATTTTTTGAACGCGGAATTGAACCTCCGGGTTCCATACGTCATAGAGTTAGTTAGCACTTCAAAATTTGGATGTTGGGAGAATGGAAAGACTTTGGAACGATGAGGGGCAGTAGGAATAATAGGGATGAAAGAACATAATGTGAAATAATTAAGAATAATTAATAGGCTCTATCAGTAGAGCTCGCACTCCGTGATGCAGGAATCATTCTAGGGTTTGCACTAAAACTTTTCCGTCTTCAATTGTTGAGCCCAAGTTCAATCAAACCCAAAAGTTGGGCTTCTGAGTTTGGAAGACTTTAGTCTCACCTCAAACCATGTCGTGACATTATTTGCAATTTACGCCTGAGTGATTATCTCAATAACCAATTTTTGAAGTGAAAAGAATATGTTGGAGATGTAGTAGCCAAGAGCAAACGTCATATACTTTTTTTTAATTTTCTTTTTATTTCTGTTTAGCATAATTTTTGTTTTCTGTATATTGTTTCTAAGCGTAAAGTGGATAGCAAACGAAGATTACTTGTAAGGTGATGTTGTTCTCTTCGGGGCGGTGTCTCTCGCTTTCATGTGGATCATCATCTCCCACCTTCAATTTTGAAAGCAGCCGCGTGCCACAAGTCCCCCATCATCCAAAATGAATGCATTGAGGGTCAATGAAACATCCTCAAGGCCATGGTCGCATTCCTTTTTTCTTTCTTTTTTTTTATAAATGGGTCCCTTCTTAATGACTTTCCTCCCTCAACTGTCGCATGTTCAACCTCAGTTTGTGTTTTTCATTTTTTTGTTTTTTCTTATTACTTTTTCTTTTCTTATTATTTTTTATTTTTCTTTTCTTTCCTTTTCGTTTGTAAAAAAAGAAGACATCTTCGCTTTCATCAACACGCAACGAAGTAGACTCATCTCAATGGAAACCTGCTCCTGCAAATCACCTGGCTGGGTGACCGGCACCGCAAACAAACAAAATAGGAAAAAAAAGCCAAGAAATAAAGCCATTCCACTGAAGTGGAACCTATAATTTGTCCGAAACAACTTGCGAAGTACTTTGAAAATTAAATCGGTAATATTTAAAATTGAAATACTCTTATTGAACCGAAACGACATGTTAGAACTGTTGTTCAAGAAAATATGTCCCACTTGATTTTGTTCTTCAATTACCCAATCATGTCAGAATTGAAATGAAAGAAATACCAATCTGAAGGTTTTGAGTTAGGTTCCCGCAACCGATAATTCTTCGGAAGCTTTGTTTTTCTTGTAAAAACAAAAAAAAAAAAAAAAAGTCATACCAGGAAATTTCCAAATGGTGCCCTCAGTTGAATCTAATTATATATATATTGTTTAATTATATGTATTATAAAGCATGTATCTATAAATTAGAAACACATTTTCTTCGAAAATGGTGTCATTAATATTAGTTTACGTACAGTAACTTCACAAGTTAAGACACACGTAATGAAAATGCTAAGAAATCCCTGCGTACAACACAACTTCATTATCTGGTAGGGTCTATATTAGTATTATACTTTCTAATAATTTTCAATATAAGTCTTTCTTATTGGTGTAGTGGGTAGTATTTCTTGTCTTTGGTGCACGGGGAGCCCCAGGTTATGTTGCTGATGGGACAGCATAGAGTGCACTACGGTTGGTTCTGAGCTCTTCAATGTACGAGGGTATTTTCAAAAGCTTCCAGTCTGACACTAAAATATCGCGCCACAGAAATAGGCTGCTAATGGCATAGACGGCCAACTATTGAAGAAATGATGTTGACATATAGAGCCATCTATGGAAGAAATTCAACTATCTAGCAGCGACAGTTCGTCGGAGGCAGTCAGTCATTCGAATCAGTCACTATGGGTTAACACTGAAATATCAGGACATTAGTAATAAGCCATTCATAGCATGTAATGCCATCTATGGAAGAAATAATTTATCAGTTTTAACCATCTAGCTTCGTCAGTTCATTAGAGGCAGTTATTTGAATCAGTCACTGTGGTTTAACACTGAAATATCAGGACATTAGTAATAAACCATTCATAGCATGTAGTGCCATCTATGGAAGAAATAATGTATCAGTTTCAACCGCCTAGCTTCGTCAGTTCATTAGAAGCAGTTATTTGAATCAGTCACTGTGAATTAACACTGAAATATCGCGCCACTAGTAATAAACCGTTCAAGGCATGTAGTGCCATCTATAGAAGAAATAATGTAACAGTTTCAACTGTCTAGCTGCATCGATTCGCTGGAGGCAATCATTTGAATCAGTCACTGTGGGTTAAACATTGAAATATTACACCAATAGTAATAAGCCGTTCACGGCATGCAGTGCCATCTATGGAAGAAATAATGTGTCAATCTCAACTTTCTAGCTACGTCAGTTCGTTGGAGGCAATCATTTGAATCAGTCACTGTGGGTTAACACTGAAATATCGCGCCACTAGTAATAAGCCATTAGCGGTATGTAATGTAATATATGGAAGAAATAGTGTATCAGTTTCGATTGTCTAGCTGCATCAGTTCGTTGTAGGCAATCTTTTGAATCAGTCACTGTGGGTTAACAATAAAATATCGTATAACTAGTAATAAGCCGTTCACGGCATATAGTGCTATCTATGGAAGAAATAATGTCAGTTTCAACTGTCTAGCTGTGTCAGTTCGTTGGAGGCACTCATTTGAATCAGTCACTGTATGTAACACTGAAATATCGCGCCACTAGTAATAAGCCGTTCATGATATGTAATGCCATCTATAGAAGAAATAATATATCAGTTTCAACTGTCTAGCTGTGTCAGTTCGTTGGAAGCAGTCATTTGAATCAGTCACTGTGGGTTAACACTGAAATATCGCGCCACTAGTAATAAGCCGTTCATGATATGTAGTGCCATCTATAGAAGAAATAATATATCAGTTTAAACTGTCTAGCTGCGTCAGTTCGTTGGAGGCACTCATTTGAATCAGTTGTTGTGCGCTGAGTCTGCATACTTCATGACAATACTTCAATCACACAACTGTTGTTGTAAGAGGTATAGTGAATGACTGTACAGTCATGGAGATTCGACATCCACTATACAACCCAGATATAGCACTTTACTCATGGTTATTCTCTGATAATCTCGTCCTATTTGACCTCGTTGCTGAGAAATGAAGTAAATTATCTAATAACTCAATTTCACTAGATGTGGCGCTTATTATTATGTTTACACGAGCCGTTCATATATATAGGGCTTGCATGAATTACCAAAAAACTGTAACAGATGATTCGTAACATCAAAATAAGAAATGTTCGTGTGGACCTGTGGGAAAAAGTGCATAGGTTCAGAAGCAGAGCCGTCCAAAAACATGGGAAAAATACGCCACATCACAGGTTAGATCGAACAGAGAAAAAGTGGAATGGTAGTCCATATTGGCGTAAGTGATGTCACGAATAGGCCTACATCATCCAAAAATTCATATTTCAGAACAGTGAGCTAAGGGTGAACCAGTGATTCCACAAATGACATAATTCCTAGACATCCTCTCAAAAGAAATCCGATATGCATGGATTTGCAGCTGTGTCCAAACTAGACACAAAGTAAGCCTTGGCAGCCGAGAACATGGAATGCGTCGGCAGGTTGTCGGAAGCAGAAATGGAGTGGGCCAGTGGGTCGTGGGTCAAGATTTGTGAGTGATTCATGGGTCAGGAGTAGTTATGAGCAAATGCAAGACCAAGACCAAGACCCGGGTGGTCTTGGTCTTGGTCTTGCACTGGAACCCTCGGTCTTGGTCTTGCACACCTTGTCTTGGTCTTGGTCTTGGTCTTGCACACCCAGTCTTGGTCTTGCTTGCAAGAGTCTTGCAAGTTTTGCATTTAAGAAATCTATGATTTTCATATGTAAATTTTACTCTGGATATAAGGGATAATAAATCCTACATTGCGTCAATAGTGAGGGAAATACAATGTATGTTTCTAAATGTAATATATTTTACCTTCGTGTAAGTGTGATGATACTGTACAACATAGGTGATGACCTTTACTTTTTTTTTCAATGGGTGATCACGCTTCACTATTTATAAGATAAATCACAACATTTCGTAATATTTTTATATGTTTTAACAGATCCAATACTCCACTGGTTCCCAAACTGGGGAGGCTACCCCTGACAGTGAGACGCATGAAAGAAAACCAAGACAGCACAGATTACTGAAATTCCATAAATTGCAAAATTATTTTTACACTCTAAAGGCGTCAGATTTTTTTCTTTCCAACCACGATTAGCTCATCTTTGTATTGAACAAACTCCCAATTAAATATTGATTTTTCGTTTTACGGATTCTAATATGTACTGTATGGGGCAGAAACAAGGACATTACGCAAAAACGATTAAACAATTAGACTTTCGAAATGTGGGCATGGAGAAAAAAGGAGAGAATCAGCTGGGTTGAACGGAAAACGAATGCGAAGGTTTTAGAAATAGTAGCAGTAGGGGAGAAAAGAAAAATTTTAGATGTAATTAAGAGGAGGACATTGGCTGAGGAGGAACTGTATTATGAGGGACGTGCTAGAGGGAGGGGGCGAAGAAGATTATAGTTGAAGAAAGATATTAAGACAGAAAATTGCTACGTTAAGACGAAGAGACTAGCTGAGGACCACAGTCATCGAAGCTTCTCAGCTGCAGCAAGTGACCTGCCAATAATGACAGAATAGCTATTATTATGACGATGATGATGTTTTGCAATATTGACCAAAAAAGAGAGAAAAAATTAAAATAACAATAATTAAACCTCTTAATATTTTAGAACATGAAATGAATTTGTGAGTTTAAGTCCCATGATTATGCCGGCTAGGCTAAAGGGGACGGTGATGATGAAAAATGAATGAAAATGGTGGAAAGAAGAAAGTGGGAGGAAACGGGAGAACCCCGAGGAAACCCACGCACACGGTGTTTGTCCACCACAAAGTTCACTTGGCGGGGGCTGGGATCGAACGCGGGACCCCAAACACCAGAGGTGAACGCTCTACTACTGAGCCACCGCGGCCACAATATTTTAGAATAATTTGACTGAAAACTGTAAACGACTAAACTGTCTGTCTTTTGTGTAAACCCAATTTATATAAATACTTTTGACCTACATTAGAAATACATAATAACGGCATCAAACTTCAAGTTATTTGAAATAAGTACGAAATCACTCTGTTGTGAATATAGACTATTTATTATTGTATAATGTTATATCGTTGAATCCTAGATATGCCGTATACCTAAGGGGGCTATAAGTTATATTGATAAACAATTATTCAACGTATAAGCATCCACCTATGAAATCAAACTTGCGGTCACATGCGCTAAATTTTTGTCAATGTCATGAAAATATTATTTCAATAGTAATTTTATAAGTACACATTAAAAATTTCCAACGGATGCTTGAACCTCAGAGTCAAGGCCATACCCATGTAGTCGACATCTATGGTGTACGGAATTGCCGATGTTCAATACTACATTTCTTTAGTTTTGGAAGAAGAACGCCACTAATATGTTTTGAAATGAAATGAAATATCTACTTTAACATCCCACGATTATTACACTGATGCTAAGGGAAACAGTGATGATGGGAAATGGTGGAATGAAGAAAGTACGAGGAAACGGGAAAACCCACGCACAGGGTGTTTGTTCACCAAAGAAGCTCACATAGCGCAAGCTGCCATCGAACCAGGGCCCCATGTACCAGAGGTGCACGCTCTGCCACTGAGCTACCGTGCCCATAACATGCTCTAGTTTATTTTTGCTTATCCCCTTCTTATGGACACAACTATTCTTCGTATGATTTCCCAAAATCCAATCATGGGCAGTCGTGAATGATCAAATGATGACCAAAGTAAATCAAACACTGAAGTTATTATAGCTTGTAACAATTCATAGAATTATGCTGTCGGTCGTCTCGTGAACAACCGATTCAAAAAACGACATACTGTAGCTATATGTTACAGGAGCAGATCGACTCACATGCATTGCATAAACTACTGGGAACACATTCACTCTGGTGGTATCTTTACTGAAGCCAAGAAGTTCACGTGAAAGATGTAATGATTTTCCCCCTTCCTTTTTACATTCTATAAAAAATCAAGTAGTACCATACTTGTGCAAGACTCTTGCGCAAGAGTCTTGGTCTTGCTCTTGATCTTGCAGGTATGGTCTTGGTCTTGGTCTTGGTCTTGCACCCTTTGGTCTTGGTCTTGGTCTTGCATCGGGATTCCTGGTCTTGGTCTTGGTCTTGGTCTTGCATGCAAGACTCTTGCAAAAACTGCAAGACCAAGAATCTTGCGCTCATCACTAGTCAGGAGGACGTGACCCACTGCGAGCCACAACCCATCGTGGCCCACTCCGACTCACCAATCCGCCATGACACACTTTTAACCACTACGACCCACCGACCCATTCTTCTTACAAGGGACATCACCCAATTGTCCGGCTCCGATTTCAATGAAATTTTTATTGCTGATAGAGGACATGTATTCATTACTTGTGATGACAGAAACTTTTGCCATGGTGCATGTTTTCTATTTTTTAATAATTTTTAAAGGTTGTGATGTGGTTAATAGAGATTACTGCAGAAGTTCCTTACTACCCTTTGTAAACAGAGTGTTAATGAAAGAACAACCATGTAGATACGTATACGGCCTAGGGGGAAGTCGTATGGTATGTATGACCTTGACGGGAGCCATCTTGAAATCCGCCATTTTGAATTAAGGTCAAGTTTTTTAAATAGGAATAGGGCAATGTGATACATAATTTCGGGCTAGAATTTAATCAGGAAGACAATGGTAAAGTGAGTTTTACGATGCGCTCATTTGGTGAAAAGTTACAGGCATATTAATTGCTTATACTTACTATGTGCGTAAGTCCCTGACCTCCGCTTCTAACCCGCGTATTAATGATAATAAGTGGATAAAGGTTTCGGTAATACATATTATGCCTAGAAGGAAGTGATACGATAAGGGTATCATTGACGGCAGCCATCTTGAAATCCGTCATTTTGAATTAAAGTGAAGTTTTGAAAACTGAAAACCAAAGCATGTGGCACCAAATTTTAATAGTAACAGTCATTAATAGTAATAGTAATTTTAATGTGACAGTCACATTATGTCTCTTTGATATTTTCTATCATTGCTGCTGTTCCTTTAAAGTTGTAAAGTTGCATTTATTTAAAAAAAAAATACTCTTTGTCGTTTGCGCAACATGTAGGCTACATTTCATGATAATTTTGACTTCGTGTTACACCAATTTCTTATAATTTCATTTGTATTTCTTTACATCACATAAGTCCATAGGTTCCTCATGTACTCTGGGTTAAAATAAATAGTTACACTGGAAACAATTGCAAAGTGCCAGTTGGAATCTTAAAACATGCGATGAAAATTAGGAGTGTTGCCAATTTGAAAGGTCGAATAATGGACGTTTCGTGCACATTAGAAGAGTCAGAAATTCATACTGGTTAACTATAGAACAAAAATAAGCATACCATTGGCTTTTGGGGAAAATTTACTATTAAAATTTGGTGCCACATGCTTTGGTTTTCAGTTTTCAAAACTTCACTTTAATTCAAAATGGCGGATTTCAAGATGGCTGCCGTCAATGATACCCTTATCGTATCACTTCCCTCTAGGCATAATATGTATTAACGAAACCTTTATCCACTTATTATCATTAATACGCGGGTTAGAAGCGGAGGTCAGGGACTTACGCACATAGTAAGTATAAGCAATTAATATGCCTGTAACTTTTCACCAAATGAGCGCATCGTAAAACTCACTTTACCATTGTCTTCCTGATTAAATTCTAGCCCGAAATTATGTATCATATTGCCCTATTCCTATTTAAAAAAACTTGACCTTAATTCAAAATGGCGGATTTCAAGATGGCTCCCGTCAAGGTCATACATACCATACGACTTCCCCCTAGGCCGTATACGTATCTACATGGTTGTTCTTTCATTAACACTCCGTTTACAAAGGGTAGTAAGGGACTTCTGCAGTAATCTCTATTAACCACATCACAATCTTTAAAAATTATTAAAAAATAGAAAACATGCACCATGGCAAAAATTTCTGTCATCACAAGTAATGAATATATGTCCTCTATCAGCGACAAAAATTTCATTGAAATCGGAGCCGGACAATTGGGTGATGTCCCTTGTTAGTATACTGTAGACAGCTCCTTCTGAACACTGATGAATTTGTCCTGATTTACTTTCAAGGGCTCCATTTGTATTCCTTTTTCATTGGTTTTTATTTATTACCTGAGATGAATATCTCTAAGTAAAAAATAAATAAATAAATAAATAAATAAGCGCTTTTGGATATTGATATTTGTAATTGCAATAATAACAATAGGACTTACTGCTTGGCTTTTGAGAGACAGTCGAATTTTACGCTGTTTTCTTCCCTTTTTTTCCCTTTATGTTGGCCTACTTTAGCTTGGTTTGAGACTTCCAAGTTTCATTTTATTTTCCACTGAAAAGTATCTGTAATTCAAAAAGAAAATAATTATACATAATATTTAAATTGAAATTCATCGAATATGGCCCATGGCAAATACTTTATCATTTTATATCGTAAAGGTCAGACCTACCGGCATTGTAACAGAGAGGTGTTTGAGATTGGACTTAGAAATTCAAACTCCAATTAGTGATAATTTCACAGCCTTATTTTATTACTAGTGTAAATTCTTTATTCAGTGGAGGGGAAGGCGTGGATCATGGGTCAGAGTTGATGGCGATCGGTTTTGGTAGGTGGTGGGTCAGAGTGGGACACGTTGGTCGTGAGTCCAGCGAGTCGTGAGTCATGGTGGGTGGTGCGTTAGTGGATCATGGGTCAAGTTTTCATTGGCCCACATCATCCCTGGTCGGAAGTGTTACTAGCAGACATCTACGCAGTTCGTCCTTTTTGGAATAACGCGTGTAGACATGTGTAAGTTTCTAGGGCAGTAGCTCCAAAACCATGCACTTTTCCCTACATGAGCAGATATTGTTGTTTTTTTTCATATTGATGCGAGGAATTCCCTTTTCACATTTGTCGATATACTTCATTAACACCCTATATATATATATATACTCTAAAAGCTAAATTAATTTTTTGTTACTTACACAAACATACCTGTTCGGTCAGGAATTTGCAGAACAAATTCATAAATAATTACTGTGACTCACCTCGTGTGGAACGAACAAGTTGGAATTACATTTTTCCGTCCTAAAAAGAAGAGAACAGACACATGTATGAACCTGAGTCTATATTTTCCTGGTACCTATAGTGCTATAGCACTGAACACTAATTGTTATTGAAACGTGGCGAACTTTAGGATAAAACTCGTCCTTGTATAAATTCCTAAGAAGTACGCAGACAAAAACTAAAGGAAGTAGCAAGCGTGATATTTCCTGATTACGGGTGTCCATTGCCTGAAAGCAATAAGTAAATTACTTTAAAAAAAAAGGTAATCTAAAAACTCACAAAAGCGTGTAAAATGTAAGTGGAAACATTACAATTGTATTGAGATATAACTTTAAAAAGTTGCAAAGAAACAAAAACCGAATGTTTAAAAGATGTATCTAAGACGACATATATTCTAATTGAATTTCAGAGCTTTATCAAAAAAAAAAAAAAAAAATGTATATTTCTAGTTAATAAATTTACTTGTCGTTTTTTGTTATACCTTTGTATAATTTGCGCACTTTACTACAGTAAAACATTTCTACATTCGCCACCATCGATTACATTACAGAAAATACAAGTGGTCTGAAGTAAAAAAAAAAATGTAGATCGTAATAAATACTTCTAATGGAGCTACTAATTATTATCTACTATTTTTTTTAATTTTATAAGTACGAGGAAAGTTCATGCTATAATTGGAATTTCTTTTTTTTCTGTTACATAGATAAGACAACATGCGAATCAATTGCTGTTTCTTTTTTCAGGGTACTCCCCACCGCACACACTTTTCCCATTGGTGTGGGAGTGCTCGTATCCCTGCGGCATATAATCATTTGAGACGATCTTTAAGCCATTTCACCATACACGGTTTGACTTCTTCGACGGCGAGAAATTTTTATCCCCTCAAGTGCTGATCCTTGAGGAGACCAAAAAGATGGAAGTCGCAAGGCGACAGATCGGAGCTATACAGAGGATTAGCTAAGATCTGCCATCCATGTTTGATGATAGCTGTGACCGTTGTTGTGGCCGTGCGAGGACGAGCATTATTATGCAAGTTGATGACGCCATCTTTCCCCGTCTGTGTCCGTTTTTTCCTAAAAGCCTCCTTTGACTTTGGTCCAGAGATTTCTGTAGTACACCACATTGATTGTGGCTCCGCGTTCCAGACCGCCTTTGTCCCAGAATGCTGTCAGCATCACTTTGCTAGCAGACGCTTGTGCTTTGATTTCTTTCTTTCTTTCTTTTTTCTTTCTTTTCTTTTCTTTTCTTTTCTTTTCTTTTTTTTTTGTGACGACGAGTCTGGATGCCTCCACTTCATGCTGGAGTGTAATGATGCACCCAGCTCTCATCGCAAGTGACTTTCTTTGCAAAGAAGCTCTCGCCTTCTCTCTGAAATCGTTGCAGATGCTGAGACAGGGCCTAAAATTCAACGAAATCACAGCTCCACACTGGTAAAAATTTTGTATAGTATAGAAAAACTAGTTTAGTCAGCATTTGTTTAGACATATAATCAGTGTTCTGTCCAGTACATCATGTTTACCTGCGACCCCCCAAAAATTATTATTATTATTATTATTATTATTATTATTATTATTATTATTATTATTATTATTATTATTATTATTATTATTATTATTATTATTATTTAGGAAAATTTTGGCATCCAGAGCAAACAAAATTAAAGGCACATTAGGATACATATTTAATTGTATTGTATTAAACCATAAAATACAGGAAACAAACCGGCAAGAAAAATAGTCACATTGGAAGAAAAAAGTCACTTTTTCTTACATAAGAATTTCACTGTCATTTTTCCGTGATCATCACGCTGTCTCAGTCTGTTTTCTGCCGAGACAAATACACCGTTATACTAGGGCTGTTCCTTTCACTTCCTACCAACTTCAAAACGCCTTTACTTTCTGGCCAGCAGGGGTTGGGCTAAAATCTTGCAACGGACCCATATTTATATTAACGTGAAGGTAATTTTTCACAGTAGTGGGAGCTAAAGACAGTCTGTTATATGTTTTCAATATGTTGTAGTCACTTATAAGTCTTTCAACATCGGAAGAAGATGGTTTCAAAGCAACAACTCGGGCTAGACTTGTTGACAGAGCATGAAATGTCTGATTTCCACAGATTTTCATGAGAAGGGTTTTAGCGTCCAGACTTTTCAACATACTACACGATGATGCCTCTCTATATTGCATTGCGAACTGCAAAAGATCTGTATCAGGACAAATAACTTTGTGGCATTCTCTTAGGGCATCATCAGTTACATCCTCGTGCAAAACACGCAAAGGCTCCAAAGCAACAATACTGTCTTCATGCAGCAAACGCTGACTAACAAAGTTAATTATGGAATCCAGGATTTCGTAGCCTACTACAGTAAAATCTCTTTTCTCACTGACATATTTGTTATGGGATTTATTGCGACGTGTGTTATGATGAAGTTGAATACCATGTAATGAGTACTGTATTTCTCCGTTGACGTTCTCTTGCACACGTTCGTTTAAAAACGTTTTTTCCCACCCGCCTAACAGAGGTTTCTCTTCCATACTCTCCAATTGTGCTATAGTTCTATTTTTATTTGTTATTATGTCCAAAAGAAACATTTCATCACTCTCAAACTTCTGCTGGCAGTTCTTGAAAACATATAGAGCGTCTGTCACAAGACACAGAAGATGAAGGCGATCTACTTCTATCCATTTGCGCAGATGACCATTGGCTTCATTACATACATGGCTTTCCGTTTACAAGTAAAGGCAGCTTGGATAGCAATTTTTTAGGAGAGTAGTGAGCATACTGAATGAAAATTTTGTCCACCTGACGTCAAAATATTCTGGGTAGTGCAAAACTTCTAAGTTATTTTCTGAAGCTACCATCGTTAAACCTTTCGTTCGCTGCCCTGAAGAGTGATAGAAAACACACAGTCCAGATGCTGCTTATATGAGAGATGAAACTTCTTGGACATTCTTGGTGACATCTTTCCATGCTAAATTAATGCGATGGGCAGCATACCAAATTTTCAACAGAGGCAACGTTTCACCTGAAGCAACTCTTTCATCAGTTAACACTTTCCACATTCCTTTGTGTTCTCCTGTATTCATGTTTCCATTATCAGTAACTATCGAAGTCACTCTGGGAAACATTACTCTTTCTACTGATTTTCGTAACGCTGTGCTTCGGCTAAATTTTTGGCGGTTTTTGATGTATGTTATCTTTGGTAGTACATATTTCTATAACGGGTTCAAAGGATCGTGTAATTTTTATCTACAAAACAACACATTTCATTATATCGGAAAAATGTAATGTCCTATTGAAACAACAGATAAACGTGCAGTTAGTTGCATATTTTAAAACTATATGAATGCAACCGAAAACGTTTGAAAACGTTTAGTTAAAAAGTTCCTTCACCTCAAAATTGGCAATGGTTTTCCCTGCCATCTAGGAGACACCTATACGTATTAACTCTGGCTTAATGTCTTATACTGGCAGTTATATGGAATTGAGTAACCCCCCATTGCATAATGAATGTATTGAATCAGTAAGACTTAGTTTGACACACTAAACGCTTTGAAATGTATAATCCGAGAAAAGTAAGGTACTCACATCAATACCACTCCACACTTTAAGAATTACAGTTCCACACTCCTTTCCTACAGTTCCACAAAGTGTGGAGTACTCCACTCAATTTTAGGCCCTGTGCTGAGACGAGACGTTTTTCCCACATTGCTCGTTCAGGAGGAACTTGATGATCTAGCATTGCTCTACTTGGGCCGCCAGCTCCACATTGCCAGGCTTGTTGCTATATCCAATCCTGCTATCTGAGACGCTATCTCCTCATTTGTCCGTTCTCGTAGAAAAGTGTCAGAACTACCTTATCACAGGATGGGACACGGACGCCAAGATGCAACACCTGGGAAGAAAGATAGATTGAACGCCTTTCGTAATATATAGTGAAAATTATTTCTTCAAATATGGTATGAGAAATAAATATATCTGTCAGTATGACATCGTTGTGTTTATTTTCTGCCAGAGATTATTTATAGAATTTTCGATGGTAGCTTATTTGGTTTGGATTCCACGTTAAGTTGTAGATTCAAGTTTCATATATCCTTGCTACTCAAGTGGACGCTAAACTCAAATCAAACCAAACCCTTGATCAAAGCACCCGTTGTAGTGGTAATCCTTTTTCAGAGATTATTTATCTTCAAATGTTCCACTCTGTTTCTTCGCATTCTCTTCTCCATGCGAAGATCCACAGCAGACATTGTAGTGGTTATCCTATCCTGAGGAGTGTTCATTTCTCCAACACTTGCTCAAACGTTCCAAAATGAACATTTTGACTACGTAATTGCTCGGTCCTTTCTGCAAGTGGTCAGACATATCTAAGTCTCGTCTATGGTGACGACAAATTTCTGCCGATATCCACCAGGTGGCACTCGTACAGCTTTCTGTAGTTGATTTTTTGTTGCGAAACATAGTGCATAAATTTTCGCCTGATGGACCAATTTGAGTTGAGTTGAGTTGATTTGAGTTTAGCGTCCCTTTCAGCAGCGAGGCTATATGAGACGTGGACCTACTGATTAACGGGGAATCCGAACCACACGAGCTCCCGCCGGGAACCGAACCCGATTAGCCACGAGGGAGCTCATGGATCACTTTGAGACGTAAGATTTTGTGAATATGAGGATAATTGGTTAGAACACACGGAACCTGATGACGGTAAATGCTTGCTGTGTTATAGGCAGATTCTGCGACTACTTCACTGGAATACGTTTCGGATGTGATTTAGGTGCTGATATAAAGTTCATTTTACACTTTATAGTAAATAACTGGCGTTTACTGGAGTTGTAGCTAAATTGCACGAGTCTTTTACTGACAAAGAAACACAAACACACATATTTTTTATACAAAAAATACATTTTTAACTGAACACAAACAGTGACATATAAAAATGCCCGAAGTCGGAGGAATATAAATATCTCTCCGTAAAATTCCAAGTAAAAACAGCAAATAGACAGAAGAGTTGAGTTGATTTTGAGTTTAACTTCTCTCTCAGCAGTGAGACTATATGAGACGGGACCTACTGAATAACGTGGAATCCGAATCACATGAGCTCTCGCCAGGATAAATAGACAGTAGAGTAGCTTGTCAACGATACGGGAAGAGAAGGCTCGTAGACAGACTTGAGGAACAGCAATAACAATCAAGTTAAATTTGTAGTAAAAATATCACATTTATGAAATACAATATATCTAAGATTGACAATGGCTGCACTTTACTGACACTAGTATTCTATGTCTATCAGATGATGCTTGATTTCTTAATACATTAAAGTCATAATCGTTCTTCACATGTGCTACAATCTTTTCTTTTAACGTAGACAGCTGGCAAGTTGGTAATTTTGGGATTCCAATAGATAATTTAAATGCTAGTTCTTTGTAACGTATCCAAACCTTGCATAGTTTTAAAACAAGAGCATTTTTTGTTGACTACTTCATTAGGAAGGAACATCGAATTTTGGAACCGAAATGGTAAGCTCGCAAGTTTTCTGCAATCTCGCACTTTTTCCTTTGGTGCGTATAATCAGCAAACGGTGATTTATACCAAACTTATTCTGGTTTAGGGTCAGAACAGAATGTCGATTCCTATCTTCCAATTGTATTTCTGTGACATATCACGTAACTTTTTTCTTGTGTTGAGTGCATCGTTCACTGAATTAAGATCTTGTGCATTTGCATCAAAAAAAAAAAAAAAAAAAAAAAAGTGTCATCCTTGGATTCTTGACATATGATGCAAAGATGATGGTACACAGGTGCATATCTTTTCAAATTTACAAATAGTTCCATGGCTCTATGTTTCCATCATTCTGAAATAAGGAATACTATATACTATATATATAATTTTCGGGTGTATAAGATGTCCTACATAAATAACATAGGGAAGGTTAATCAATTGCCCATAAAACCACTCTAAATTTGGAAATTTTTATTATTGGTGATTTACTTAGGTAATTATAAAGAAAGCTTACAGGCATGCCGAATTTCAAGTTGTTATTCCAATTCCAAGTACGTAAAATTTGAGATTGTAGGTCCAAAAAGAGGCCATTTGAATAACATGGGGAATTTATGCATCCCTCCTTTAGATTCCCTAAAACTTAAAATATATATATATATATATATTTACTTTTTTGCAATTTTTCTCTTGGTTAGTATCGAAAAGCTACGCTCACGTCAAATTTCAACTTTCCACGTCAACCGGAAGTACCCCTTTAATTTATGTCAGCTTATGTAGTTTTATATATAGTTAGGATATTCTGCAGATTTACATTTTTTATATACCTAGGTACTATAAAATGTTTTATCTTTTCACTGAAAAAAATAAATCAGCACTTGGACATTTTTAGAAACCATTTTCCTTCATTGCTCAGTATGTCCAAACATGCCCTGGAATGTTCTGCAAGTGAACAGAAATGTCTACAATGTAGAATATCTAGATAGTGGTTAATAAAACTGCTCTAAGGGTGTTTAAAATACCTGAACATGTGATATGTTCAATGTGTATACAGGCATAAACGATTTGTAAATATGTAAATGTATGTGTTAAATTACCTAAAACTGTTTAAATGTTGTTTCTGTCTTTGTATATTCATCAAGTACTTCAGGTAAGTTTTGAACTCTTTTAGGGCATTTTTATTAACAAATGTTTAAAGGCATTCTTTAGTAGTCAGTTTTATATATAGTTAAGATTTGGCTAGCTGGGGGCTCCGCCCCCAGACCTCCGTGTTTGTTCGGCCTACGGCTTTGCATCTCTTAGTTATCAGCCTTTGCATCAAGAGTGAATTTTGTGCATTTGCTCTTTAATTACATTTCCTGAATTTGGCACAGCTGGGGGCTTTTCCCCTTGTCCTCACGTTTATTCGGTCTACGGCCTCGCACCTCTTAAATTCCCCATTTCTACCAAATTTCAAGTTATTTTTTTTTCCTATTTCAACTATTTAAAAGATAAGATTTCATATCCCAAGAAAACGCCCATTTAAATAACATGGGAATTTCTTTATCTCCCTTTTAGACCTCTTAGAAACTAAAAATATTCACTTTTGGCAATTTTCCTGTAGGTTAATCCCGGAAGGCTACAATCATGCGAAATTTCATCATTCTAATCCTGCCGGAAGTGCCTAAACATATTAGGGTGTAGAAGATGTCAAATATAAATAACATGGAAAGATTTTTCAGTTCCCCATAAAACCACTCTACAGTTGTTTTTTTTTTTTTTATTTTTAGAGATTTACTTAGTTAACGCTAAGGAAAACGTATAAGCATACAGAATTTCAAGTGTTTTTTCCAATTCCAAGTACCTAAAATATGACATTATAGGTCCAAAAAAAGGCTCATTTAAATAACATGGAGAATTTCTTTATCTATCCTTTAGACCCCCTAAAAATTAAAAATATTCACTTTTGGCAATTTTTCTGGTGGTTAGTCTCAAAAGTCTACAATCATGTCAAATTTAATCATTGTAGCCCTACAGGAAGTGCCCAATAATTTGAGGGTGTAAAAGGTGTTCCATATAAATAACATGGAAAAGATTTTTTTAATTCTCCCTAAAACCACTCTACAGTGGAAAATTTTTACTTTTACTTATTTGCTTAATTAACGTTAACTAAAACGTACAAGCATACCGAATTTCAAGTTTTTATTCCAATTCCAAGTACCTAAAACATGAGATTATAGGTCAAAAAAAATAAATAAATAAAACACCCTTTTAAATAACATGGAGAAATTTTTCATCCCTCTTTAGACCCCCTAAATATTAAAAATATTTATTTTGGCAATTTTCCTGTCGGTTAGACTCGGAAAGCTACATTCATGCCAAATTTTAACTTTCCACGTCAACCGGAAGTACCCCTTTAATTTATGTTAGCTTATGTAGTTTTATATATAGTTAGGATATTCTGCAGATTTACATTTTTTTATATATACCTAGGTACTATAAAATGTTTTATCTTTTCACTGGAAAAAATCAATCAGCGTTTGGACATTTTTAGAAACCATTTTCCTTCATTGCTCAGTACGTCCAAACATGCCCTGGAATGTTCTGCAAATGAACAGAAATGTCTACAATGTAGAATATCTAGATAGTGGTTAATAAAACTGCTCTAAGGGTGTTTAAAATACCTGAACATGTGATATATTTAATGTGTATACAGGCATAAACGATTTGTAAACATGTAAATGTTTGTGTTAAATTACCTAAAAGTGTTTAAATGTTGTTTCTGTCTTTGTATATTCATCGAGTACTTCAGATAAGTTTTGAACTCTTTTAGGGCATTTTTTATTAACAAATCTTTAAAGGCATTCTTGCCTTTTGTCTTCGCTGGTAGAACACTTCAGAACATTTTTGAACATGTTTAACAATGACGAAAAATCATTTCTCAAAAAAAAAAAAAAAAACTGTCCAAATCATATTTAAATATCTCCTTTAGTCTAACCGGCATAACCGTGGGACGTAAAACTCAAAGATTTCATATTCAAACACTGATTTATTTTCTTCAGTGAGCATTTATCGAAAAAAGGCATAAGTAACCTGGAGGGAAATTTAGAAAAAAAAGTTCTATGGTGGACAATTTAATCTCAAAGTTGTAATTCGAACGTCACTAAAATTCTTGATGCTGCGATTAGATTAATTAGTTTATTAGGGTTTACCATTCCTTTTCAGCAGAGTATGCTTGTGTTGGAGACAACATAAAGGCTATCTCGTCTGGATAAAGTTTTTGTTAAAGTGATCTCTGGTCTTGGAAAGTGTGTTTCCATTGTTTCGTCACTAAAATTCTGTACCTTAATGTCTTGTGGGCAACCTTAAGCTAGGTTGACATGCTGCAAGAATCTTGTAGCTATCATTAAAAAATCTTGCAACCCAATCTTTCTATTTACTGTTTAATTTACACATTACAACTTCCTGAAAACAAGAAAGATATCTCCACCTATGCGGCACTGGACTCTAGTGGACAGATAATGAACCTCCTCATTAAAAACGTGTATTTTGACGCGCTTGCCCTTCCCTTCCAAAAGAACCCGTAATTTCGGAAGCTGCGATTTTTTTTCTTTATGTCAGTAGGAGGGAGGTAGCAGGCAGCAAGCAAGATGACCCAGAAAGTTGAACATGGTTTGACTCCTTGCAAGATGAAAAAGAATGGTGCATGTGCCTTTCAAGACTATGTTTACGTGGAGAAATAATGCAGGGTTGCAATATTTTTTTTAATGACAGCTACAAGATTCTTTCAGGATAACAACCTAGCTTTAGGCATTGCGGGTGTTACAATTCGAGCCTACTGTTTAAAAGGAGGAGACACTGTGTCTCAGTGGTAGAGCCTTCAGCTTTGGTGCGTGAGGTCCGTGGTTCGATCCTAGCTCGAGCAATCCGGGCTTTGTGATGGACAAACAGCGTGTTCATGAGTTCTCTTGTTTCCTTCTACTTTAGTCATGCCACCATTGCATTAATTTGCCATCACAACTGATCCTTTAACCTAGCCGGCATAACCATGGGACGTAAAACTCAAAGATTTCATTTCATTTCATGTTTACAAAGAGGTCCAAACTACTCTTTGAGTTTGTATCCCAGTCAAGCACCCTCGCGCAGGGAATCTTTACACCCTCCCTTGATAGACGATATCCCCCTGGCAAAACAGTTCGATACTTCCCCAAAGGGGGCTGGAATTTTTTTTAATGTTATTACTATCATCGGTACCGTAAGTGTAAAATATAGCCCAATAAATAATGTCTTGGTGATAGTTCTCTAGTATCTGGTACGAAATTCAACAATCTAAATATTAGCTTCAATAGCTACAATCTAAATATTAGCTTTGATTTTATATTTTTATTTCTCTACTCACAAAATTGTGTGAAGTATGGCGCTCAAAGAACTGCTTGAAAATCATATAAACAATCCATGTTAGAAGTGAAATCTGACACCAGATCAATGTCAAAGCTAGCTCACTATAATCAACAAAATAAAGGTGATTTGGTAACTCCAAAAGAGCAGTAGGAAACTGAAAATATATCCGTGATAAGCTGGCGCCCTGGTGGTGGTGGTGGCGCACGCAGGCCGTTCCGCCAAGAACAGCATTCTAAACTACTCTTCTTTCATTCACTCGATAACAGAGCTTGAAACAAGAAATGGTGGTGTCAGAGCGTCAGTTTGTCAGATGAATGAGCGGAATAATTTGTAAAAAGCACACCACCTTTTGTTGGTTCCTGTGTCTTTATATTCATCTAGGGAACTTTCAGAAAAGGCAAGAAAACATGACAAAAGTAAAGAGCATATATGTGCGGTACAGGCCTCATTGCAAAGTGACAGTATTGCTACTCAAGTCCAACAGCAGTTTAACATTCAGCGTGAAGGTATATCGGTGGTAAATAAAGATTTGTTCAAAATCGCGTATTTCCTATTTTCCGAAGAAATACCACATACATCCAAATGGAGTACAGTGGCATCGCTAGACCATTCAGGAACAATAAAGCAGCATATAAGAAACTCACCAGGGAATGCACATCACTTGTCGCATTACTCTATTACTTCTATTCTAGAATCTTTTGGTGTTGCCATCACTGAATCTATAAAAGCCAGGTTCTCTAGAATTAGTAAATTCTCTCATAGCAGACGAGTGCACAGATATAAATGGAAGAGAATTATTGACTATTTGTATACGTTACATAGAGGCTTGCAAAGTGAAGACGACCTTCGTTTGTGCTGTTCTAGTTCAATCTACTAAGGCAAAATGCATCAAAGAGACAATTATTCAAGAAATACATAAAGTAGGGCTTAGTACTGCAAAACTGACTGCTGTGGCTTTTGATGGTGTTTCAAATTTCAGCGGTAAAAATTCCGGAGTTTAGGCACGTCTCAAAGAAGATTCGCCTAGGTTGATTCTCATTCATGGCAGACGCCATCTTTTGCAACTGGCTTTGATAAGGGCGTGTGGAACTTCGAAAGATATCAAAAGGGTTATAAATGTAACGAATAAACTGTACACAACATTTCATGGGAGTTATAAGCGGCTGAAAGTTCTGCAGAAAGTGGAATCTTCAATAGACGCTACTTCTTACAAATTGGTGCAACCTGCTACCACTAGTTGGCTTTCATATGATAATCAAACATTATGCTGCAATATGCGTTGCGTTAAAGCATATCTATGTTGATGCAGGATGCCATCAGATGTTGGTGTACTACTGCTGCAACTAAGAAAGACATCGACAACTTTCACACTAGTAGGTCTACTTTTAATACATTTTTGTAAAACTAAGCAAAAGTCTATAAATGTCAAGTGGAAATGATGTGGTTACGGCACTGAAGTTGGTAGAAAGTATATACATTTGGAAGATATCACTTTTGAAGAAATTTCAGAGCATGCTGAAAGTGTTGCAGGAGAAGCAAAATCTGAGGGGGGCATGAGAATGGAAGAAAACTTGAAACCCCAAGAACTCAAGGCTCTTCTCTCTAATTACAAATCAAAACTTATCAGCAGCATGAAGGAAAGATTTGGTGGTCCTCTCAAACAGCTGTCTCCCTTCTATGATGTGCTCAAAAACACCCCCGACTCAGCTGACTTAACTGAAGTGGCCAGCATTTAATGTTAATAAACCTGAACTCGAACTAGAGTATAAAATTTACCAGAGTTCCTGCGGATCCTAACATCAGCATCCACCAAAACTCTTGGATCTTGCCTATGGATGTTCCCAACTCTGTCCGAAGTAGCAAGTGCTGTTCTACCACTTCCTCTGGGCACAACAGAAGTAGAGCGTTCATTTTCTACAATGAACAGAGTGTTATGTTCAGAACGATATCGACTTACTAAACAAAAAAGTCGTACTAATCGTCTACAGTAGTTGTGAACATGTAAACGATTTGATGAAAATATGTACAGAAGACCCTTATATTCCTTATATTCGCTCCGGTTCTGAAGAAGAAGAACAAAGGCTAAATGAAATGATAGATAAAGCTTACAACATCTGGTTAAAGCAACGTCACAGAAATGTGTAGATAACTACTATGCATAAAGATACGTGAAGAATGAATGAACGTGATGCAAATTTGGTCTTGGTAGTACAAAAGATATGTATGAGGGCAAGTATATGTCTGTGTGTTGTGTGAGAATGAGAATAACAAAATGTATTCATACAATAGCAAATAAAAGTGAAAGGAAAGTATTTTTCTTTTCTCCTATTCATAACTAGAGCAAATAATGCAATCGTTTTCCCAGATTATGCTAAATTCGTAATGTGTATGTAGTATTAAGAAAAAATACGCTTAAGATTTTTTTTGCATAATACATATCATTACAATCTACACCCCTCTCCAATTCATTACACCCCCCTGAAGAAAATTTCTGGCAAATACCCTGCCCTCACTAGGGGACCAACTTGAGACCACACTCACAGAAAGCATACGCAATAACCGCTCAGCCGCAGAAGGACACTATTACAATTGAAAACAAAAAGGAAGAAAGTCATGTCAATTGGGTTATGGTGTCTGGGTCGCTATGAATTATGTTGCTGACGCCGGCATTAAGCCATAATGAATCAATTAAGCTACCAATTATAAATCAACTTTATGTATTTTTTTGCCATTATAATTATTTCAAACAACGCTATTCCGTGACATTTTTTTCCCCCGAAGTTACCTCGTAATATACCACATTTAGCTTTTTCGTGATCAACAGATATGCCTGAAGCTAACATTAAGTTCTTTTTGCCAGGGAATATTGATCAATTTTGTCCATTTTAGGAAAATATCTAGTTTGATTCATTACGAGGAAAAAAGGAAAAGTTAACTACAAGATTATTATTTTTTTTACCTCTAATGTTAAAATTCGTTTTAAAAAAAATAACCCGAAAGTATGTGGACCGGAGTATCAACAGAAGTCTGGAGATACTGCAATAGTAAAATTGCGTTTAGAAAATGAGGAACAAACGGAATAAAAATTATTATTAAAAATTTTAAAATTTTTTGTTGTATGTTAACTAGCAAGAAACGATGTTGGAGGTGCATAGTTTTCATGTTCGGTAATTACCCTTCTCACTCGTTCTTTATTTCACCCTAGGGCTTTGCGCCGATGGCCACAATTAGTGCAATAATTGTGTATTTTCAATAGGTAACTAAAATTGAGGTATTTTGGAACAACAAAATACCCCTTAGGTTACAAGAATCTAAACAATTCACGGAATACTTCTGGTGTTATTAATCTAAGTAAATTATCCACCAGCACAGTTTAGGAACCTTAAAAGAGCAGTTATTCTTTTTTTTTAAAGTATGGCAGGCGGAAAATGGTCCTCGTTCATTCTCCTAATTTAGTCGTTGTTTGGATGGAAACAACACGTATCAGGCAGTTAGCAAAATCTCGACGTTCCAGCGGAATGTCATTGAACTTGCCGTTGAAAGAGATGGCGGAGAGAGTTGGCTTCGGCGGTGCGTGGCGATTGGAGACTCGATTTGCGTGGGGTGTGGCGGGCGAATCGTGACGACCCTGAACTCGGCCTTCAGCCTACGTCCGTACTCTCCGCAGGTCACCTGTTAAAAGCAACAGGTCATATGCAGACTAGACGGACTCGCTCGACAGAGCAACGCTTAGGAAGCATGCAAAACAAATGGTAACGGTTGTTCTTGGACAAGGAACAAGCGAGCAGTCGATTAAATTCAGTTGAGACTTGATTCTTCTTAAACTTACATAATTTAAGTCTATTGTTAGCAAAGACACGACAGACACAAAACACCAACTAGCAGAGAAAACAGAGAAGGTTATTGAACACCATCTCGTTTTACATAACACATAAAGAACTCATGTCGATCAAATAGCAAAATAAAGCTACAGAGGATTATGATTTACTAATATAATAGTATACGAGAAAATTTCGAAACAATTTGTAGTCTTGTTCTTTTTTAATAGGCATCCAGCTTTCTTTGAATTTTTTTTTTAAGTTTAACGTTCCACAATTATGCCTCCACAACTAAAGAAGACAGATGAGTGATGAATTAAGGCAATTGAATGATGATGAAAGATTTGGTGGAATAAGTATGTGGAGGCAAATGAGAGTAGCCCGAGAAAACTCACGGACACGATGTTGTCCATCAAAAACTTACTTGTCCGGGGATCGAAAGAGGCACAACACGCACCAGAGGTAAGCGCTCTACCACTGAGCAACGGTGCCCCTCTTTTTTAAAAACCAGTGTTGGCATCAAACAAATGTTGATTTTCTTTGGCCACTTGTAATATTATTTTGAGACCTAAATAGGGACGACATAGTGGCCGTTGGTTTTCTCGGGAGATTCTCGTTTCCAACATTTTCATTCCACAAATTATTCAATGATAAATCACTTGATTTAATCATCCATCATCCTTAGTTTAAAGAGCAAAATCATGGGACGTTAAACTGAAAAAGAAAGATTCGGGGCTAAATAATACAATTTCCTTCATACGGTCTGCCAGAAGTTCCCCTTCTACAGATAGATGTGTGGCCAAGATTTTTTTGGGACAAGTTTGTACGTTAAAAATGCTAGCTTTCGTGCACGAATCTTTTGACCTACTGTACAGGATAGTTTAAAATCATGTTTAATTACCCGTCCGTATTCTTTATATTATGAACCAATAAGTAAGTGTTAGAATAAAAGAGAGTGCAGGAGTGCAGAAATAAAGGAAACGACATAGGAGAGTGCAGCTGGTAGGAGAGTTCGACACGGCTGTATCTCGCCTATATTGTTTAGTATCTATCTAGAAGAGATAGTGAATAAAAGTCTATATAATAGAGACGGCATTTCGGTAAGAGGTAAAATGATTAGATTTATACGGTTGGCAGAGATGATATGGCACTTGTGACGGAATCTGAAAAGAATATCGAGAATATCGGTCACAAAAAACACAAAAACACATAGATATGATTGAAAGGATACAATCAAAATTCTTGAGATTACTTGCTTATAGAAAAACTGGTATGTATCCAAAATACGAGTCGTATTCACAAATAGTACAAAACTTCCATATGAACACGTTGAAACAACGGAGAGAACATACGGATCTTTTATTTTTACACAAATTACTACATGGTAAAATTGACTGTCCCAATCTTACTTCGAAGGTTCAATTGCATGTCCCATCAGGTAAAATCCACGTAGGAAATAGCAGTACATTTTACTGCAGAAAGGCAAGAACAAATATCCTCGCTATGTCTCCTATAAGGAGAATGAGTTCTTCCTACAATGCAATTGAAAGGATAACTTCTATAGATGTTTTTGGAATGTCGGAGACAGTATACAAGAATAGCCTTAAAAATATGTGATAATGAAAATATATAAATGTATAACCTTGTTTAAATATATATATAACTAAGGGTAAATGTATTTGTAAGGAACAACACTGTAACTGGGCCTAGAGCCTGTTGTGTTGAATAAATAAATAAATATCAATAAGATGGAAGAAAACTTGAGGAAGGGCTGTGAAGAATATGGGATGAAAATAAATGTTAGAAATGCAAAAGCGATGGTCATTGGAACAAAGCAGTCAGTGTCAAATATAGAAGTAGGAGGACAGAAAATAGAACAGGCAACTAGTTTTCGAGATCTGAGTAGTATTATTAGTCATGATACGAAGTGTAAAGTGAAATAGAAACAAGAATAGGAATGGTGAAATAAACCTTTAGGAAGAAGAAAATACTATTTTGTGGGACCTTGAGTAAAGAGTTGAGAAAAAAACTCATAAAATGGTTCGTGTGAAGTATTGTACTGTGTGGGTTAGAAATATGGACATTACGCAAAAATGATTATAAACGACCAGGAAGTTTTCGAAATGTGAGTGGGGAGAAGAATGGGAAAAAATAGCTGGGTTGAGCGAAAAACGAATGACAAGGTGCTAGAAATAGTGAGCGAGAAACGAACAAGTTTAGATATTATTAAGAAGAGGAAGAGAAACTAATTGGGACATTGGCTAAGAAACAGCTGCATCATGAACTACATGCTAGAGGATATGGTGGCAGAAACGACAGGGAGTGGGGGATGGAAACCACATTTAATGAACAATAATCAAAACAAAAAAGTTGTACATGAAGACGAAGAGGTTGGCGGAAGACTGTAACGTATGAAACCTTCTCAGTTGCGGCAAATGACCTGCCAATAATGGCAGAATATCTGTGATGATGATGAAGACTTTTTAAAATGGCAACTGTTCAAGCATAATATATTAATTGAGGTAAACTGATCCAGAGGCGTGTAGCAGTTACTAAACGGTCGAAACACGTTGTGCAGTCCACAAAGTCCGGACCCCCTAGAAACTACCTAACTAAACATACATTTGTATACTTTCTCAATAAAACTAGTTGTTTAAGAAAATTTGATCTTACATTTCATCTGTACTTTCTCTTATAAAAACAATCTAATTCTATCATATTTTTTCCCCAGACAATACAGGTACTTTACAATTACTTATCGTCTTTTCTGGTGCAGAACAATACCAGTTCGATGCTACATAGACGTACTGGCTTATAATATCGGACCTTCCTACCAAAGCTTGGACCTCTTCCAACAAAAAAATTCTGGTTGCGCACATAACTGTGAAGGATTTGGAGTATAAACCCGAATTATTACTAGTGATGAGCAAATGCAAGACCAAGGCCAAGACCCGGTTGGTCTTGATCTTGGTCTTGGTCTTGCACATCCAGTCTTGGTCTTGGTCTTCCATTAGATCCCTTGGTCTTGGTCTTGCATTAGAACCCTTGGTCTTGGTCTTGGTTTTGGTCTTGGTCTTGGTCTTGCACACCCAGTCTTGGTCTTGGTCTTGGTCTTGGTTGCAAGAGTCTTGCAAGTCTTGCTCTTAACAAATCTTATGCTTTTCATAGGTAAATTTTACTATGGATATAAGGGATAATAAATTCTGCAATGCGCCTATAGTAACGGAAATACAGTGTATGTTTCGAAATGTAATACTGTATAGTTTACCTTCTTGCACGCATCATGATAGTGTTCAACATAGGCGATGACGTTTATTATTAGTTTTTTTTTTAATGTGTACCCACACTTCACTACTTATAAGATAAATCACAACGTTTAGTAATCTTTTTATATTTTTAACGGATTCAATATTCCACTGAGTCCTAAACTGGGGAGGCTACCCCCGAGACACATGAAAGAAAATCAAGACGGCATAGATTACTGAAATACCATGAATTGCAAAATTATTTCTACATTCTAAAGGCGTCAGATTTCTTTCCAATCACGATTAGCTAATCTTTTTTGCGTTGAACAAACTTCCAACTAAACATTGACATTTTGTTTTACTGATTCCAATATGTACTCTATAGGGTAGAAACATGTACATTACGCAAAAGCGATGAAAATAATTGGAGACTATAGAAACACGGGTATGGAGAAGAAAGGAAAGAATTAGCTGGGTTGAACGGAAATCGAATGAGGTGTTAGAAATAGTAGAGTAAGGAAGAATGGAAAACTTTTAGATGTAATTAAGAGAAGGAAGAGGAACTGGTTGGGATATTGGCTGAGGAGGATCCGTATTATGAGGCCGTGCTAGAAGGTATGGTAGAATGAAAGAGAGGGAGGGGGCGAAGGAGACTATAGTTGAAGGAAGGTATTAAAACAAAAAATTGCTACGTCAAAACGAAGAGACTAGCTGAGGACCGTTGTACATCGAAGCTTCTCAGTTGCAGCAAGTAACCTGTCAATAATGGCAGAATAGCTATCATGATGATGATATGTTTAGCAATGTTGGCCAAAAAAAGAGAAAAATTTAAAACACGACCCCTAATGTTTTAGAGTAATTTGAATGAAAACTGAAAACGACTCAATTGTCTATGTTTTTTTGTGTAAACTTAACTTATGTAAATACTTTTGACCTACTGTACATTAGAAATACAAAATAACGGCATCAAACTCCAAGTTATTTGAAAGAACTGTACAAAATCACTCTCATTTGTGAATATGGATTATTTATTGTTGAATAAAGTTATATCGCTCAATCCTCGATATGATGTATACCTAAGGAGGCTAAAAGTTATATTAATAAACAATTATTCAACGTATAAGCATTCGTCCATGAAATCAAACTTGCAGTCAGATGCACTAAGTTTCTGTCAAGTCATAAAAATGTTATTTCGATATTAATATTATGAGCACACATTAAAATTTCCAATGGATGCTTGAACCTCGGAGCCAAGGCTATACCCGTGTAGTAGGCACTATGGTGTACGGAATTACTGATGTTCCATACTACATTTCTCTTTAGTTTTGGAAAAAGAATTCCACTAATATGTTCAAATATCTAGTTTAACGTCCCATAATTATGCACCGAGGCTAAGGGAGACGGTAATGATGAGAAATGAATGAAATGGTGAAATGAAGAAAGTAGGAGGAAACGAGAAAACCTACGTACAGGTGTTTGTCCACCAACAAAGCTAACATGGCACAAGATGGTATCGAACCAGAGACCCCATGGACCCGAGGTACTGAGGTACTTTACTACTGAGCCGGTACTTGTGCAAGACTCTTGCGCAAGAGTCTTGGTCTTGGTCTTGGTCTTGGTCTTGCAGGTATGGTCTTGGTCTTGGTCTTGCACCCCTTGGTCTTGGTCTTGGTCTTGCATCGGGATTCCTGGTCTTGGTCTTGCATGCAAGACTCTTGCAAAAACTGCAAGACCAAGACTCTTGCGCTCATCACTAATTATTACTGTGTACGGAGAGCAATACATTATCTTGTGCTTCTGTTGGGAAAGTCTGATAAATACTGGACAAGTCAAAATGATAGACCCGATTTCATTTTTTTTAATGGAATCTATACACAGGGTGTTTGAAAAAGAACTCCCTAGTTTTAAGTATAAATTTAATTGGAAAATGAATGAAAACTTACATCAATGAGTACATATCATGAAAGAGAATTCCTTCAAGTTTTGTTTAATGTTGGTGGACGTGGGATCCATTTGTGGCCCTGCACACGTCGAGACGATATTCCACTTGTCACCACGTATTCACCAACATTTCAGGTGTAACTGTCCCAACCGCCGCGACGATTCTTTCCATAGGTGCTTTACCACTATAATAAGTCTAAAATTACGTTACTCTGTTATAACTGACCCAGTTTTCACAAGCCAAATAACACACTGTGCTTTCTGTTGCGGAGTACACATTGTTGCTGAGTTGGTCTGCACGCCTGCCTGGACTGAACTGAGGAAACAGAGGGAAAAGCAACACTGGTGCAGTCTCAAGGTCAAGCAGACCTGCCAACTGCAGGAAGTCAAACTTGGAGAGTTGATGAATCAAACACCACAAACTAGAATAGTGTATGTCACTTTGTACAGATTCTAGGACACATTAAAACTAGGGAGTTCTTTTCAAACACACTGAGACATACGCTTCATAAGGTTAAATTTCAAAGTTTAGTTCCCACACAGTGTTTCCACTTTCTACAGCTAAGAGTCAGCAGAGAGCATGGAATGAATCGCTGATGTTGACCGCAACATTCTACAAAGAGTTTGTCAGGATATACACTATCGCTTTGATGTGTGCCTGTTATACGAGATGCTAACATACAACACTTGAGATAAGTTATATTTGAAGGAAACTTTGAGAGTTTACCATTTTTAGCGTATGTCTCACAATAACGTGTGTTCATTGGATTTACAGAATAAATTTCTGAAATTAGGTCCATTATTTTGACTTATCTTTGTTTTTAGAAACCTTACAGCTACAGGGTTAAACACATGATCTCCCAAAACACCGTATAGGAGCTTTTATCTTAATCTCAAATGTTCAGATATCAAGAATAAGAACAGGGTTTACATGAGTGTAGTGGTGGGGGTTATTTATATTTGAAACGCCTACATAATCATTCAACAACTGTTGATTCATTGCTAAATTAAGCTCTTTCACAATACCTTTTGGCAACCATCTATCTTTAATAATTTCTTTCGAAGATATTCGCAGTGCTACCTAATTTCATCACATCACCTTGTATTAGGATGATGCATAAGTCATTACTTATCACTAATGGTATTCACCAAAAAAAAATTGCTTCTGAATACCTTGTATGGTTTATTTCCTAACAGAGTATATAGGGTGTATCAAAACAACATGGACATTTAAAGTTGATTTTTTTCATGTTATCGGCAACCTATAACACCGAAAAGAAGCATTTGTGCACCCAGGTTGGTCCATACTTTTCGTCTTACATTGGAGTCAGGAATCACCTCCCAAACGTTGTCGACGTTGTTTCGAAACATCATATATATATATATATATATATATATATATATATATATATATATATATATATATATATATATATATATATATATATATATATATAGAGAGAGAGAGAGAGAGAGAGAGAGAGAGAGAGAGGAAGAGGTACAAATATGGAATACCATTTACTTTTTGTTTGACGAAATCAATATATTTGCATAAATTAACACAAAAAAACTCTATAAATGCTGTGTAACATATCCTTAAACAATATCCAAATTTTGTGCTGCGTAAAGGAATGGGAAATATTTATAAACATCAATTTCCAATAAAGTTGCAAAATTCTTACTTTACAAAACGGTACAAATATGGAATACCTTGAACATTTTCGAACAAACACTTTCAACAAGCAAAATTAGTGAGCTAAAAAAGTTGAAAATTAAACCAAGTTATAGGAACAAAGTAGAAACGAACACCACTGACATATTCCGTTATTGTACAGTTCTCGTACATAAGTCACAAACGTAATAACCATGTTCATAACCTGCACAAGCAGTGTGAGCCCACTCAGTGCACATCTGGCACATAACCCATTCTTCCCCCTCCTTATCACATGAAAATTTGCCCAAGCAGAAGATGCATTCAGCGTAATCGCTATAGGGGGTTCCACCTTCACCAATATCAATATCAGAAGACTCGTCTCTCACACTAAATGAACTATCACTATCACTCACAGTGTCGGACGTTTCACATCTTGCTGGTCTTCGTTGTCTCTTGTTTTGTTTGGCACATTGCTTCCTTGCTCCCAGAGACATTTCAATGGACGCTTTATATGGTGATAAAGTCAGAATATTGGCAGTTCCTGATTTTCTTCCCCTGCTTCCCCTTTTCTTCCCTACGTTGGGCACAGGCGATATGTCCCATGGAGTAATCACTGTACCGCTGGAAGATGCTCCTGCTTCATCGGCACAAGAAACACTCCCACTGCTTGGCCCAATTCCTTTCTGCTCAGCTTCACTGACACTGTCCATTGTTCCACTAGATGCAATGAAATCTGCATCTGTGAAAACATTCCGATTTACTGGGTAGAGCCCTGTAATTCGAAAGCCATTCACGGCGAAGTCTGGCATTTGAGATAGGCCTTACCAAAGAGTTCAGCAATGCCCATGTTAGTGAGAGGCCTATCATGAAGCCTTAGCCACATCCGCACTTCCTCGCTATAGTAAGACTTCACTGGACTCATGAAAGTTCTGTCCAGTGGCTGCATTTTGTGAGTAGCATGAGGGGGGAGGCACAAAATGCAGACATTATTCTCTCGACCCAAGTTAATGACATCTAAATTTCTGGAGTGACTATAATAACCATCCAAAATCAAGAGAACAGGTGACTCAGGTGACGGTTTCACTTTGTCGATGAAGTGGAGGAACCATTGGGTAAAGAGACCATTCTGAATCCACCCAGAGGGATGACAAGCAGCGACAGACCCAGGCGGGGCACCTCTCATCAGCCGATTGTTCATGTTCTTGCGGGGGAAAATGAACATGGGTGGAACGAATATTCCACTAGCACTCATGCAAGTTACGACTGTCACCAGAGAACCTCTCTCAGCAGAATGTAGTGCTGCTACCTGCCGCTTACCCTTCACTGCAAGAACTCGTGGTACTTTGCTCTGCACCACACTCAATCCAGTTTCGTCAACATTAAATATCCTGTCTGCTGGGTATTTTTTATTCTCCATTTCTTCAGTTAGGAGGTCGAAAAATTTGTTGACATTTTCCTTTGTGAAGCCGGTAGCCCGTTGGAAAGAAGTTGCTGTTGGCTTTCGAAACGAGCATCTATCCTTATGTCTTTTCAAGAAGAGGCGGAGCCATGCTCTACCAGCTCTGTCTCCCAGAAATGGATTTGGAATCCCGTTTCTTTTGGCTATCTGAAAGGCCATTGTTTGTAAGTCTCGTCTGGTCAGTCCAAAATATTTGCTTTCCATTGTTAGAGCATATTGAAGTAGTTGTTCTTCAATTTCTTGAAGGCAAAACTGTCTTCCTCCCAAGCTTGGTTTTGGTGGCTTCATTCACTGTCACGTCTGATTTAGCCAGTCGGAAGAGAGTTGCGCGTGGAACATTAAATGTCTTGGCTGCCTTCAAATAGCCCGCCCATCTTTTTCTGTCACACCGATTTTATTGCCTCCTGCATAGCAACCTCATCCCACACTTTTCTACCAGGTGACAATTTTCTACCTTTCGATGTTGTCACCATATCTACAGTTGAAACACAGTTCTAGAATAAGGGTCTATTCCATATTCGAACCACTACTGTCTTGCGAAACAAAACGTCAAAACACTCACAGTTCAAACAATAGAAAAAAACTATATATGTGGTAATGTCGCTACAAATGTCCTCTTTCCAAACGAACAGAAGTGTATTTGAATAGGCACGTGTATTAGAAATATAAGACGAAATGCTCCTTACCTACAAAAAATTCACTTCATCGGGAAAACAATCAAAAGAAACCGACGCGTTGCCTTCGGCTTTAAACTCAACAATGACTACTTTTGTTAACAAAGGAAGGAAGGAGGGATTGTTTCACAGTT